>NW_027069652.1:408437-792219 GCF_002906115.3 Quercus suber | reverse complement strand
TTTTTTTTTTTTTTTTCTTTTTTTTTTTTTTTTTTTTTTTTTTTTTTTTTTTTTTTTTTTTTTTTTTTTTTTTTTTTTTTTTTTTTTTTTTTTTTACTTCATGCGTTAATTATCATTGTGATGAGTTTTACTACTGACACAACTTGGGCTCTAACTATTAATTTCACAACCTTAGAAGCTTAACATGCTTTCCCCTTTAAATTGGCAGCCAAAAAGAAAATGTAAAGGCCATAGTGCTAGTCCTCACTTAGGCCTCGGTTGATAGTTGGACCATCTTAATTCCAGGTCCTACCTTTATTAGGTTGAGTACTGAAAGGATAACTATACCATATTAGTTCTACGTCACATGAACTAGATACTGTAAATAGTAAAAAATGTTTAGGGGAGCTATTAATTGCTGGCTGTGATAAGGGGTTAGGTTCTAATATGCCTCAGAACGCTTTAAGTGATGCTCATGGGCTCGTATTTATTTATGCCTTTGCCGAGGGCACCCTGTTTTGTCCGAGGTCTGAGTCTAAGGACCAGGCCAGACCTCGACTCTGTCTAAAACTTAGATTCATCTGTAAGTAACTAGCCTCCCCATAGGTTTGAGTCCGAGGATCGTACAAGACCTTGGCTTCGCCTAACACTTAGATTTCCCTGTAAGTAGCTAGTTTCCCCATAGGTTTGAGTCCGTGGACCATGCAAGACCTTGGTTCAGTCTAGTACTCAGGTTTGTCTTGAAGTAGTTAGTTTCCCATAGGTTTGAGTCCGAGGGTCATGCAAGACCTTGGTTCAGTCTTGTACTCAGGTTTGTCTTGAAGTGTCTTGTACTTTAGGCGGACGCCAAAACATGAGATGTATAACCGTAATAGACTTGAAATTCTAATCACAAGGAAAAGGATGCTTTTATTAATAATAGTACCTTCTTAGGTTGCTTACATTCCACGGATAAGGTACAGGTTTTTCATCTAGGTCTTCTAAGTAGTATACGCCTATCCCTGCTACCGAGGTAATTCGATATGGTCCCTCCCAATTAGGCCCCAGCTTTCCCCAAGAAGGGTTCTTGGTAGCCCCCACAACTTTCCTCAGCACGAGGTCTGGTGCTAGAGGTCTGAGCTTCACATTGGCATCATATCCCTGTTTTAGCTTTTGGTGGTAATAGGCCAGCTGGATCATTACTCATTCCCTTCATTCATCAATCAAATCTAGACTTTTCCCCAGCAATTCATCATTACTGCCTGGAGTGAAGACGCTCGTCCTTAGCGTTAGGAAGTTCGTCTCTAGGGGTATAACAGCCTCGGCCACGTAAGTCATGGCGAAAGGTGTCTCCCCCGTTAACCGCAGTGGTGTGGTCCAGTACGTCCATAGAACGTGTGGCAGCTCCTCCACCCATCTTTCCCTAGTGTCATCCAGCCTCTTCTTGAGCCCATTGACGATGGTCTTGTTGACAGCCTCGGCCTGCCCATTCCCCTGAGGGTAGGCTGGGGTTGAGTACCTGTTTGTGATCCCAAGCTCACAATAATATCTTCTGAAGGCCTTGCTGTCGAGTTGGAGTCCATTATTTGAAATAAGGGTGTGAAGGACCTCGAATCGTGTGACAATATTTCTCTAAAGGAATTTCTTTGCATCCACATCTCTGATGTTGGACAATGACTCGGCTTCGACCCACTTGGTGAAGTAATTCGTGGCAACTAACAGATACCTCTTATTCCCTGGTGCTTTGGGGAAAGGGCCTACAATGTCCAAGTCCCACTGGGCAAACGGCCATGGGCTAGACAAAGGGTTGAGGACCCCCCCTCATGCTGATGAATATTTGGGGCGAACCTTTGGCACTGGTCACATTTCTTAACATACTCTAGGGCCTCCTTCTGCATTCCCGACCACCAATATCCTTGTGTGACGGTTCGGTGAGACAGGGATCTTCCTCCTGTGTGGCTCCCATATATCCCCTCGTGCAGCTCATCGAGCAGTAATTTTGCTGCTTCGAGGTGGACACACAGAAGGTATGGTCCAAAGTAGGAGTGCTTATATAACTTGTGGTCCTCGAACAACCAGAACCGAGAAGCATTCCTTCGTATCTTTTCAGCCTCTGACCTCTCTTCGGGCAGAACATCATCTTTGAGGAACCTCACTATGGGGTCCATCTAGCTGGGACCTACCCCAACTTGATGGATGTGGACCGTGTCCTTTGCCAACTTGCTCGCTCTTCCTAGATGCTCTACAAGTATGGTCCGAGGCAGACCCCTTGCCGAGGATGTGGTGAGTGTGGCTAATGAATCAGTATGGGTGTTTCCACTTTTGGGGATATAAGACAAGCTGAAAAGACCAAATCCTGACTGCAACCGCTTGACCTGGCTTAGGTACTCTTGCATTCTCGAATCTCTAGCCTCCAGCTCTCCCCTTACTTGGCCTACGACCAATCTCGAATCCGAGAACATCTCCACCGACTTTCCTCCCAACTTTTGTACCATGACCATCCCTTGTGGTAATACCTCATACTCGGCTTCATTGTTTATGGTCGAGAACCCGAGCCTCAGGGATTTTTCAATAATATGCTCTTCGGGGGATACTAAGACTAACCCCACTTCAGACCCCCTTTGGTTTGCCGTGCCGTCAACGTATACTTTCCAACATGGTGACCCCGGGGTAGAGATTGTCCCAACTGATTTTTCGTCAAGGCTCCTCTCCTCGGCTACCACCTCTACCGTTGGTTTGGCGAACTCGACCATCAAATCGGCCAGAACCTGGCCTTTTATAGAGGTCCAAGGCATGTATTTCACGTCGAAAGCCCCTAGAATTGTGTTCTACTTGGCGATCCTTCCTGTGTAATCAGTGGTCTGGAGTACAGACTTCAAGGGTAATCGGGTTAGGACAACTACTGTGTGAGCCTAGAAGTAGTGGGGGAGCTTTCGTGTAGCATGGACCACAGCCAGTATGGCTTTCTCTAAGGAAGGTACTTGACCTCAACCTCGTGCAATGACTTGCTAACGTAGTAGACCGGCCTTTGAATGCCATCGTCGTCCTGTATCAGCACCAGGCTCACAGCGTGGAGCGTTATAGCGATGTATGCGTATAGGACCTCATCGGCCTCAGGATTAGACATGATAGGCGGGATAGGTACTCCTTGAGCTGCTGGAAGGCCATTACACAGTCCTCGGACCACTCAAACCCCTTCCACTTGTTGATCACCACTCAAACCCCTTCCACTTTTTGATCACCACTCAAACCCCTTCCACTTGTTGATCAGGAGATAGAAGGGCCTGCACCTGTCTGTCGACCTGAAAATAAATCGATTCAAGGCTGCAATCATTCTGATTATGTTCTGGACCTCCTTGGGGTTTTGTGGAGGCTTTAGATTGTGAATAGCCTTGATTTGGTCAGGATCGACCTCGATTCCCCTGTGGGTGATCATGTACCCCAGAAACTTGCCAGAGTCCACCCCAAACGAGCATTTGGAAGCATTAAGGTGCAGCTTGTGCTTTCTCAGGACGTTAAAGGTGCGGTCAAGGTCCCCCAAATGTTTGGATACCATTTTACTCTTTACCACCATATCATCAACATAGACCTCGACGCTCTTGCCCAGCATCGGCTCGAACATTCTCGTCATCATCCTTTGATAGGTGGACCCTGCGTTCTTCAGACCGAACGGCATTACTTTGTAGTGGTAGTTCCCGACAGGCATCACAAAGGTTGTCTTCTCTTGATCTTCCAGGGCTAGTGGTATTTGATGATAGCCCTAGAAGGCATTTAGGAAACTCATTCGAGGATGTCCTGTGGTTGCATCTACCAGCGGGTCGATCTGAGGCATGGCGAACGGGTCTTTTGGACATGCCTTATTTAGGTAGGTGAAGTTCATACAAACCCTCCACTTTCCGCTCTTCTTCTTAACCACCATAGTGTTGGCCAACCATTTAGGGTAAAAGACCTCTTTTATAGCCCCTGCACGCTTAAACTTATTCACCTCTTCCCTGATTGCGTTAGCGTGCTCCCTCAATGGGCGCTGGGGCGACTATTTCTTGGGCACTACGGACGGATTGACGTTGAGATAGTGACAGATGAAGGACGGATCAATCCCTGAGGCATCACAGGCATCCCATGCAAACACGTCAATATTTCTTTTGAGGAATTTAACTAGCTCTTTATGCTCCTTGGGAGGCAGCCGAGCTCCGACTTGAAAGAATTTTTTTAGATCGTCACCAATCGCCACCTTCTCCAGATCCTCACATCTTGCCTCTTCGGCAACTGCATCTGGAGGCGCCACTGGGGTTTTTGATTGCTATAAGCCTTACCTAGCAGTAGTCGAGGGCTGTGCGCCGAACCGATGTGATACGGCAGTCACCATGCACTGCCTTGTGGTGGGCTAACAACCACAGATCTCGAGAACTTAATCCCCTGATGGGAATTTCACTTTCTGGTGCAAGAAGGAGGCAACGCCCCCCAAGGTGTGGAGCTAGGGCCTCCCTACGAAGGCCATGTAGGGGGAGTAGGTGTCCACAACTATAAAGTTCAACTCCACCACTTCTGGGCCGGTCTGAATGGGCAGCCTGATCATGCCTTTGGGATGATGAATTTCCCATCGAAACTGATCAAGGGGGAGCTATAGGGCGTCAAGTCCTCCAGCCTTAGCCCCAGCCCTTCATAGAGGTCTGGGTACATGACCTTGGCCGCGCTACCACTATCCACCATCACTCTTCTCTCATCATAGTCCCCAATTCTGAGTGTGATCACCAGGGTGTCATCATGGGGCTGGGTGGTCCTAACCTTGTCTTCTGAGAAGCTCAAGGTCGGGTGAGGACTTCTCCTGACCCTTCTCGGCTTTGGCTGGGACTCCTCAGTCGGTAGCTGGTGCACAGACAACACTCGCGAGGGGCATTTGCCTGTTCTTCCTAGTGCAGCTAAGATTACATTGATTGTCCCTACGGGCGCCTTTAGGACGTTATCTCTCTGGGGCTCCTGATGGGTCCATCCTTGATGGTCACCGGGGTGATGTAGAAGGTGTTTCAGCCTTTCTTCTCAAACCAGCTAGTCCAGATAGTTCCAAAGGTTCCCACAGTTTTCCGTGGTATGTCCGTGGTCCCTATGATATTGGCAGTAAAGGTTTTGGTTGCGCTTCGCGGATTCTCCTACCATTTTGTTCGGCCACCTGAAGTATGGCTCGTTCTCAATTTTCTCCAACACCCTATGTACTAGCTCTCGAAATGCGGCGTGGACAGCCTGTGTGTCAGCCGCTCCAGATTGCCCCGCAAAGTCTCTCCTTAAGCGAGTGCTGTTATATCAGTCCGGCCTAGGGTCCTTTCTCTCCTGAGGGGCGGCCTTCTCCTTTCCTCTGTCCTACAGCTGGTCTTTCTCCACTCGTTTGTATTTGTTGATCCGATCCATCAGTCGGTGCACACTGGTGGCAGGCTTGCCTGTCAGGGACTTCCTTAGGCCATGTTCGGCTAGGAGACTATTTTTGAAGGTGCTGATGGCGACATCATCGAAATTGCCTTCCAGTTCATTGTACACCTCCTAGTACCGGCCCGAGTAGGCCTTTAAAGTCTCTCCGTCGTGCATAGTCAGAGACAGAAGTGCACTCAAAGGCCGAGGCTCTATGCTGTTTGTAACGAAGCGAGAGCCAAAGGCCCTAGTCAGCTGTCTGTATGAGCTTATGGAGTCCGCCTTCAAGTCGTTGAACCACCTCATCACCACTGGACCCAAGCTGAAGGGGAAAACCTTGCACATCAACGCTTCATTCTTAGAATGGACAGCCATCCTCTGGTTGAACTGGCTCACGTGCTCCACGAGGTCCGTTTTGCCGTTATAGATAGAGAAGATTGGTTGTTGGAACTGCCGAGGAAGTGCAACCCCTTCTATATGGCGTGTGAATGGTGACTTGGACAGTTGATCCAGTGCCCTACTCATGGCATCGTACCCCAAGCCCCTAGGGGATGGGCTTTTATGCTTGCGCTTCTGATAGTGCTCCTCTTCATAGGAGAAGGTCTCAGTTGGAGGAGTTCTCGATCTTTGCCAATAATCGCCATCGCTCTCATTGACAGAGGGCACGTCGGGGCTAGGTTGAGATCGCCTCCGTTGTGCATGGCGTAGTCTCCTCTTCAAGTCATCTATCTCTTGTTGCATGACTTACTCGCCGTTCTACCCTTGGGTCATGTGGCTCCCCACTTTCTTTGGTTGTATGACCCGGTTGTTGTTTTGTCTTTGTAGCACATGACTGTCCCCATGCGAGTAGCTACTGTTGGTTTGAGTGGTGTGTACACTTCCCTCTCGGAATCTCCCATTCTCTTTATTTCAGTCGTGCTCAGGGTTGGCAAAGTTACCCTGGTGCTGGGGCTTGACCGGTTAAGGCTGATGGGGGCCTGCTTAATGAGGGCCAGATCTTACCATGCTTGATCGTTACCCTTACTAACGCACAAGTTTTTCCCACAAACGACGCCAATTGTAGGGTCCGGGTTTGAGCACTTCTACTTTGAGAGAGTGGACTCAAGCCCAGTTAGCCCAGTACAATGAATTTGTAGAGAATGGGTTCAAGAACTAGGCCCTAGCGAGGGATGCAACGGCCAGGCCTGGTTGCGTGTGGATTGAATGGCATGAATGTAGGTTAAAATATGCAATGGTGCTTTTCGGCTCTTCTCTCAGGAGCTTGTGGTTCTTATTACTTCCTTTGTGATTGGTTACAAGAGTTTTTGGGAGAATCCAGGTTGCTACCGTATCCTTTCTCCTTCCCCCCCCCCCTCATCTAGAGGAATTCTTTACATTATATATCCCCTCTCAACTGATCCTAGCCCTACATTTGTTAATCAACCAGGCCGCTATTTGAGTGCTTGTCCCATCAGCCGCCTTTCCATCCTTCCTATAGGTTGCGGCAACCAAGGCAACGCTGTTCAGGGGTCATCTCCTCATTAATACAACTAGAACGTTAGTTGTGGGCATTTAATGTGGAGGTGACAGTTCGTCCTGGACTTGCTCCTCCACCATGCTTCCATGGTTGACACGTTGCACTTGCCCTTTCTCTTTGGATGCTCATGAAGGCTATTCCTGGTGGCTGATTACTTCTTCTCCCAACGGTCTCGGCTGGCCGAGGACAACATCGTCCTCGGCGATGTTTCCTGTCAGCTTGGGCTACCTGTGTTCCTTCTCGGAAATTCCTTGATCCTCGGTATGGGCCTTGGGCCAGATATAAGATGGGCCGGGGTTGTCAAATTATCAGGCCCCACATTATTATTGTGATGTATTGTTATAAATACTATATATTTTATGTTAAAACTCAAATTGCATCCTTTAAATTTTCTTGAACTATCATTTTTTTCCTAATATTTTTTGTTTCATTTTAGTTTTTCAACTTTAAATTTTGTGTCAGATTAATTATTCCATTCATTGTAGCTTATAAAATTATAAGTCCAATTTTGTATCAAATATGTAAATAGTTTCTGTTTTATAAATGACAATGGACAGAACCATTAACTAAACATATATGTTTAAGCATAAGATATAAAATGACAAAAAATAAATTTTAGATAAAAATGACAACTCACTTAAGTTTACAAGTTCATGCTATAAATTAATTTGTGGGTTCTAGTTAGTTTAACTGATAGTATCTGATGATTGAATAAAATATCTGATATTCAATCCTCCCTTATACCAAAAACCAATTGATGTTTTGATCTACTGATATAGAGAACAATCATTATAAGTGGACGTGAAACTCTATAAAAAAAGTGGTGAATTAAATTTAAATTCTAAATTTTATTACATAATCTTACAAAGATTTTTTCTTTTTTTGACAAAATATTTAAGGCGAAAAGCACATTTTCGTCCCTACATTTTCACACGATTTCCATTTTGGTCCCTAACTTTTTTTTTACTGCTTTTAGTCCCTATCCTGGAAACCGCCTATTGTTTTAGTCCTTACCGTCAGCCAACTAACGGAAAAAGCTGAGGTGGCAGACAGAAGATTCTATTAGCTGATGTGGCGCTGATGAGGCGATTAAAATATTGTTAAAAAAATATTATTTGGCATTTTTATATGCCACATCAGCATTTTAATTTTTTATATATAAAAAGCCACGTCAGAAAATTTAAACCAAAAAAAATAAATAAAAAAACAAAACTTAAATTATTTTTTTTTCAATTATTTTTCCTAAGAACTAAGATCTTCGTGTTCTTCCTAAATCCATGAAATAATCCAATCTCCAGCAAACCCCAAATCCAAATCCAAATCCAGCAACCAAATCTACTCCATCAAATCCAGAAAAACAAGAAATAAATCCAGAAACCAAACCAAACCATAAATAAATCAAGAAATAAACCCATAAACCCAAATCTAAACAAAATTCGTCACTAAAGTCTCAAACAAACCCAGATACCCACTCGTCCAAGTTTCAAGCAAACCCAGATACCCACTTATGCAACAATGGATTCTCTTCTTGATGCATGCCACGGCCACCACCTCCAAACCCCATCCTCCATCGAAACCTCCATCCAAACACCATCCTCCACCGAAACCTCCAACAAATCAAACCCATAAACCTAGAAAAATCATCAAACCCACAAAAAAACAAACCCAGAAATTTAAAACAAAACCAACACCCAAATGGACTGGCATGGGGATGTCGAAGAGGAGACCAGTGGCGATGTTGTAGAGGGAGGTGAAGATGAGAGTTGTGCCGAGGTCGAGGTGGGAGACAACGGTGAGGGTTAGGACGATGGGGATGTAGGTGCCGAGGTCACCCACGGCGCCTGAGAGCTCAGAAAAGAGGGAGGTTTTGAGCGGAGATGGCGCCATGGGGTTGAGAGGAGAGGTGTGGTGGTGGTGGTGGATTGGTCCATGGTGGTGAGAGGTGCTCTGAGAATCGGATCTGCCTTTTATTCTTGTGTTTGTGTTTTTTGGGTTGTTCTGGGGACTGTGCCGTGGACTCTTTGGATTTGTGTTTGTGTTTTTTTGGCTTGTTGCTGGTTTTGCTGAAGAAGGATTGATGGGTTTGTGTGCTGGATTTGTCAGCATTTGTGTTTGTGTTTGTGTTCGTGCTCTTACTGGATTTCTGTTTGTGTTGTTGCTTAATCTTGTGTTTGTTTTCTAAGGAAAAAAAAAGAAGAGAAAATGTCAAATAAAGGAAAATATTCTTGTTCTTAAATATGTATTTGTGTTCTTACTGTTCTTGCTTTTAGATCTCAATTTATGTGTTTTTTTTGTTTTTAATTTTTTTTATTTAGTTAAAATTAATAAATTAATTTTTTTTAATTTAAATGCTGATGTGGCATTTTTTAATGCCAAAATAAATTTTTTAATTATTATTTTAATGTGCCGTTAGCCACCTCAGCTTTTTCCGTTAGTTGGCTGACGGTAAGGACTAAAACAATAGGCGTTTTCCAGGATAGGGACTAAAAGCGGTAAAAAAAAAAGTTAGGGACCAAAATGGAAATCGTGTGAAAATGTAGGGACGAAAATGTGCTTTTCGCCAATATTTAATCATGTGTCTGCAATCTTTTTTGCTAGAAGCCTAGAACCAAATTTCATTAAAAGAAGAAGGAAACAACCATAAGGGTAACAATATTCTTGCCACTTTATAGTCTTTTTGTCTTTCTATTGTTTTTGTCTGTTTCTCTCTATGTGGGCAATGCTTGAATGCTTGACTTTAACTCATGCCTTGTTTGTTGGGAATATTACACAAAATAATAATGGAAGAACAAGGTTAACACAAGAGACAAACAGAAAATAGATAACTTGGAGGCACAATATCATTTTCCTTAAACAATATTTGCCCCTATATTATTGTTGCTAAAAGTTATCGCAAATTTGTCCCAAGGATACAACCAAGATGTTGGATTCTACAGATAGCAATTTTGGAGAATGCCCACATAAGCCTCTATTTATATCTATAGGGTTATATTTCATCAAAAGACATGTATGGAAGAGTCAAAATGTTTCATAAAACCATTCACAAAGCTTGATACCTCTTCAAACATTCAAAACAGTTACCAAAAAATTCTATAGAAAATCTTGTTTTATGACTTTCGATTGGTTGAAAGTTACTTTTGATCGACTGAGTGCTCTTTTCAATCGATCGAATGTGAATGAATAGTGATCGATTCATCTAGAGGCTCCAGGATTATTTTCTTACTTGTAAAGTTGTGGTTTACAACTAATTTATGTTGGCTTTAATTCCGTGCCAAATTTAATTGTAATTCTGTTTAATCTTATGTACCCTGTATTATATGTGGGATTTCTTTGTATGGGTTGTGTGTGAGAGAGAATGTGAAGACTCAAGACTCATTGAAGATCAAAGGAGTTTTCGTGGGTAGCTCACAAGAAGACTTCCTGCAAAGTGAAGCCATGTGCTCAGCACATGACTGGAATGCGAAGAGTCATGACAGATGATGACAGTTGGTAATCATAAGTATTTTGCAAGTAAGGCCTTCCTACAAAACATTTTGTTTTGCCATTTTGTCATATCTGATACACCAGGTCTCTACCCACATATACCAACATTACCCACATATTGAGAGGAGTGCTTTTCAGAGAGAAAACCTTAGCCATTACCCTTGAGAGTGAGAGATTGTCATACCCACAATTCTCTACACAATCCATTGTAGTTTTCCTCAACTTCTACCTCTTCATATCTAAATCCTTGAGAGGTTGATAGCTCAAACACTTACCACACCCATCCTGAGTGTATAGTGAGGTTTTGGTGCTACTGGGAAGCATTGGAAGAAGCCATTTGTTTGGTGGATGCAATTAGACTGAATTGCATGATCCGGAGAGCTAGAGAAGACAAAACTTCGTCAAGTTAGTTAATAGTAGGAGCTTGGAAGGCTCAAGTACATGGGGTAGACTAGACTTGGAGGGTCTTTTGTTATTCGTGTACTCCAACTTATTCTCTAGTGGATCGATTTACTGTTTGGAGGGTGGTGGAGAAGTTTTTCACCAAGTTCTTCAGTTTCCTCTTCGATAACACGTCTCAGTGTTATCTTGTGTTTGCATTCTTCTTCCCTACTTTTTTTATCTTTCACTTTATTGTTGATATTTGATGAATATGGCTTAGAGTAATTATAGTGTTTGTTCACTCACATTTACTCTATTCCGCACTTAGTTTAAATTTGAGTAAAATCAACTAAGCCATAATTTAAATTTGGGGGTCTAAATAGCTCTTGTGTTTTCACACAAATTCGAGCTTTCAATTGGTATCAGAGCGGGTGCACTTGCTATGGTTTCATTACCTAAGTGCGATCCTAGACCCCTTGGCTTGCTATGGATAGTGCTATGGCAAAGGCCAACTTGAAGCATAGTTTATGTGTTTGTGATAATGACTTTATGCGCATCTTTGGAGTTACTTCATGTGGATCTAATGGGTCTAATGAGAATGGAAAGCATGGGTGGAAAACGTTACATCATGGTGGTAGTTGACGATTTCTCAAGGTTCTCTTGGGTGGAATTTCTTAGAGAGAAGTCAGAGGCATGCGACAAGATGGAAAGGTTATGCAAGAGGCTTCAAAATGAAAAAAAGGAGTTCCCATAGTCAAAATCAAAAGTGATGATGGGAAGGAGTTTAAAAATACGAAATTTGAAGTGTTTTGCAATGAGCACGGTATCAAAAAGAAATGTTCAGCTCCAAAGACTCTATAATAGAATGGGGTGGTTGAAAGAAAGAACCGAGTGATGCTTCTCAACAAAAACATTCCACTAAAATTTTGGGCTGAAGCGGTGAAAACTTCATGTCGCATTGGGAATAGGATTTTCTTTCAAGTAGGAATAAAGAAGACATCATATGAAATTTGGAGGGAAAAGAAGCCAAAGGTGAAATACTTCTACATATTTGGAAGCAAATGCTACATTCTCAATGATAGGGAGAATCTTGGAAAATTTGATGTTAAGAGTGATGAAGGGATCTTCCTAGGATACTTCATAAATAGCCGAGCATATAGAGTGTACAATAAGCACACTAAGACGGTGATAAAATATGGTTATAGATAACACAATCTCAGAAAAAGGATGTTGATAAGGATGGCGAAGGACCAAGTCTTAAGAAGAATAAGGGTGATGACAACATGTCTCAAGGTGATGATGTTGAGAGAGAATCACCAGAAAATGAGTCTACACCTCCTATATCAAGAAGGGAGACTAAATCAACAAAAGGATCTTTAAACCCACTCACCCCTCCAGAAGTTCAACCTCTAATTTCTCATGATGGGGAACCCTCAACTTCTAAGAAATCGTCATTAAGAGTAGCTCTCAATCATTCCACAAGCAACATCATTGGTGATTTAGATGAGGGACTTCATTTGAGAAGAAGACCGAGCTATAGTGTGAAACATGTGATGTACAACTACTATCTTGCTCAATTTGAACCCAAGAAAGTGAAAAAAACCCTAAAAGATGAGAATTGGGTAGAATCCATGCGCCAAGAGTTACATCAATTTGTTAGAAATGATGTATAAGAGTTGGTATAAGAGTTAGTACCAAAGCCCAAGGATACACGTAATTGGCACCAAGTGGATCTTTAAGAACAAGACCAATGAAAATGGTGAAGTTATCCGAAAAAAGTCTAGATTGGTGGCTCAAGGATATACTCAAGTTGAAGGCATACTCTTTGATGAGTAATTTATTCTGGTAGCAAAACTAGAGTTAATCCAAATTCTTCTCTCCATAGCGTGTATTATGAACTTTAAGTTATACTAAATGGATGTGAAGAGTGCCTTCTTGAATGGATTTTTAAATGAAGAAGTGTTTGTTAAGCAATCAAAGGGGTTTCAGGACTTTCACGTTCTGAACCATGTGCTAAGACTAAAGAAGGCATTATATGGGTTGAAGCAAGCACCAAGAGCTTGGTATGATCGCCTCACCACATACCTTTTGGATCATGTTTTCAAGAGAGATTGAATCGATCAAACCCTCTTTGTTAAAAGAGATGAGAAATATCTCCTTGTTGCTTAAGTATACATGGATGACATTGTCTTTGGATCCACAATTGATCACCTTGCTCAAGAATTTTCGAAAGAAATGAAATTGGAATTTGAGATGAGCATCGTGGGGGAGCTAAACTACTTCTTAGGGCTTCAAGTGAAAAAATAAAAAGTTGAGATATTTATATCTCAAGAGAAATATGCCAAAAATCTTGTCAAGAGATTTGGCCTAGACTCCAAGAAGCATACTTCCACTCTTATGAGTTCCTTGATAAAACTAAGCCTTGATGCAGACAGTGTGGAAGTAGATCCAATACTCTATCGAAGCATGATTGGTAGTCTTCTTAACCTTACTGCGAGTAGACCAGACATTGCCTTTAGTGTAGGGGTATGTGCATGATTTCAGGCAACACCCAAAGAGTCCCACTTGATAGTAATCAAACAAATTATCCGTTATATCAATGGCACATCCGACTATGAAATTTGGTATTCAAGAGACTTGAATGAGTGCTTAGCTGGATATTAGGATGCTGACTGGGTTGGGTGCATTGATGATAGGAAGAGCACCTCAGGTGGTTGTTTTTACCTTAGAATTAACTTGGTGTCATAGATGAGAAAAAAGCAAAATTCAGTCTCTCTACCAACGGTTAAAGCTGAATACATTGTAGCAGGGAGTTGTTGTGCACAACTATTATGAATGAAGAAGCTCTTACATGATTATGGAATCACTCAAGACACTATGTGTGTGTTCCGTGATAACACGAATGCCATAAACTTGTCAAAAAATCCAGTTCAACACGAAATCAAAGCATATCGATATTTGGTACCACTTCGTTCGAGACTTGGTGCAGGAGAAGATTGTGTGTTTAGAGTTTATAAACACCGACAACCAAAAGGCAAACATATTTACCAAACCTCTTGATGGTCCACGATTTGAGTCTCTACATAAGACCATTGGTGTCGGTATCATCTCTTGAATTCTATCTCTTGTGTGAACTTATTCTGTTCACTGCTGCATACTTGCTATATAAGCCTCACCTGTTTAGTTAGATGGTGTTTCTTTTCATGTTTGTTTTGTACTTGTTGTTTTTGTTGATCTTACTTTACATGTTCTATTTTTAAGTGTGTTGAAAATTTTAAAAACCTATAAAAAATGAAAAATCTCTAAAAAGTTTGATTGCTTGTGTTGTGTATATCACATGTGAGTTTGGCCTAGTACCTTCGTACTAATGGCGTAGTACATTTACGAGCTTAGCTTGTTATGTATGCACATCTATTTTTGTCGGAAAAATCTTGAAATCTATGTGTGATTGTTGTAAATTGATCTTCAAGCTTGTCATGAATGATTTGTCAATAGTCTTGATGGTTTTGATATATGCATAGACTTGTGTCTATATAACTTCCCACACATTTTTTTGTTTTTGCCTTAGAGCTCAACAAATGTCAAATCTCAAAAAGAGATAATGAGCTGCAAAAGCCATCACACATACTAGTATTTGACTAGGAAAAAGGGAAAGCAACTTGTATTGAAATGTATGGTGCCCAAAAAGCCAAAGGCTTACTCACAAAAATGAAATATAAAAAATTTCAGGTATCGATCTCAAAAAGAGATGTAAAGATCAAAAATGATCAAATGTTATGAATTTTAAAAAAGCCAAATGAAAAGTTTCAAAGATATGTAATTATTTTCTTGTGAGAGGTCATATATGTTCATCTCTATAATTGAGATAGACCACTTGACTTAGTACCGGTTATGTAGGACTTGATTGAATTGATCTTGAAGCTTCACTTTGGACTAAGGACTATTCCACATTTGATATACACACAAAATGCAAGACTTTTGTTCAATGAATGCTTATTTCATTTATGTGATTGTACCTGTTCAAATGTGATGTGTATACTCAATTGCTTGTCAATCAAACCCAAAAATATTTTTGGATATTTTATATGGTTTTGAAAGTGTTTTTATACTTTCTTGTTTTGAGTTTTTGTTCAATTTGCATTTTTCATGATTTTCATCAAAAACTGTTTCAAATGCATTTTCGTGAGAAGCTTGCGACTACACTTCCCACGAAAATGGGTTAAGGCAAAAAATGAAAACACAAAATTCAAATAGAAACTTTCGTAACTATCTCACTATTTTTTGTGAGTAAAATCTTCCCACGAAAAGTTTTATGCTTCAGAGGCATTTTTCGCGAGAAGCTAAACCGCAAAAAACACGTGTTTTTAGTTTTAAAAGGCTGATGTAGACAGTTTTTTCAAACTCATTTGTTTTCCTTCACTTCGCCTCCCTCAAGCCTCAAACAACCCAAAACTTAATTTCACTAAAAAACCCAACAAATTTCAAGTGCAATTGTTTCAAATCATTTCTAAGGTATGTTTATACAATCTTTTCTCCTTATTTTCTTAGATTATGTAGAAAATTCTAGGTTTTACTTGAATTGGGTTATTTTGAAAAAGGGTTGGGAAACTTTAAATTTTGTGAAATTCTTTTCAATTTCTTGATTAGGCTCTGTTCTATTTGATCGATTTATGATTGTATTGGCCAATTGTGGCAATTTAACATATATTTAGGCAAGATTCACTTATGTTCACGCATTGCTCACATGTTAGTTTTATAAGTGCATACCGAGTATTTGATAAAATGCCCAAATGGCATTTTGGTGTTGTTTTAGACTCCAATGAGTACCAAACTTTGGGGATTACCATGATTGGACTTGTTTATCATGTTTTGATCATTGGGTGTGTGTTTTGCACACTTTAACCCAAATGTGCTTAGTCATACCTTGCATATGCGTCATATATGCACACTTGATGCACACACTTGCTCACTTCTCATGTTTTTACATTTCAATCATGCTAGATTTATAATATTACATGTTTAGCACTTACAACATGATTTTGTGACATTGATTATGTTTTTTTAGGACTTTGTGTTTGTTTTATGGACTAACTTGGTACTAATCAAGTTTATGTTCCTGTCTTTATGTTGTTGCAACTGTTTCTTTGCTTTGTGTCTGTTTTTGCAGATGTCTCCCACTAAGCACTCTGCCTCAAAGTGTTAGGACATATGTGATTCACTTGTTAGGAACATATGTCACTACTTTATATAATTGGCTAATCATTTGACAAAATGCACTTTACTTGTATTTGGGTAGATCTAGGATATGTTTAATACTTCAAGAAACTTGTTTCAAGTTCAAGAGTTAAAGCCATGCAAGTTTGTCTAAGATTCAATGCAGAAAATGTTGTTCATTAAAGCTCAATAGCAAGCTCGACAGCCAACTATCTATCGAGACCTGTAGAGTTGATAAAGATCGTGGCTCAACAACAGCTCGACAGATAGGCATCTATCGAGGTTTATGAAATTCAAAATTTCTGATCTGTTTTTCATCCAATTCGTGATTGTATATTTGGGCTTTGTTTTCTCACAATTCTAGACATATAAAAGGATTATTTTAAGGATCGTCGAAGGTGGACACAAGTTGCATAAGTGTCTAAGCATCTTTCTTGTGAAGAAGCTACTGTGTTTGTGTACTGTAGGGTTTTGTGACCAAGCATTTTCTTGATCTTCATCATGTGATGAATTGAAAAATTTTATAGCCAACAACCTACTATAGTTGGTGATTGAAGTCACGTACTGGTATCCGCGTAATTGGTTAGTCACGTACTGGGAGCCGTGCATTACAAGAAGAGATTGTCACTGCAGAACAAGTCCAATTGAGTATTGGGGTAAGGGTTTAACTATAGGTTGGTATAAGGTACTGGGATTCCTTTACTTGTAACTACTTGTTGTGATAATAGTGGATTCTCGAGAGTGGTGACCTTAAAATCACCCGATAGGGTTTTTGCCGTATAGGTTTGCCCCATTCATAAACAAATCATCGCTTCAATTTATTTTCCACATCATACTTATTTAATTGGTGATTTGTTTGTGCTACCACGCGTTTGCATGTTAATTTGATTAATTAATAAACTTGGTTAATTAATCAATTAATTCATCACAAGGGGTTAATACGTTTTTGGTCTATCAAGTGACATTTGATGGAAATAGATGTGAACGCAGCGAAAAAATTAAGTTTTAAACGGATCTACTTTATTCGATATTGATAACACGTACTAAGTAAATTTGAGAATTTGAGAACAAGATATCGCACCTTGAAGCGGTGAATTTCAAAACAAAAATTGAAGCACTTGGGACTACTTTTAATTTTCACTCCAATTCCACTAATGCCCAAGATGTGTGGTCTCTCAATTGGTAACAAAGGGATGACTAGTGAGTGACAAAAACTCACATGCACACCATTTCACAATGATGTTTCTTGCATATGAAAATCTGAACGTTTTTCCCTTTGTATCTAACCAATTTATCTAATTAGGCAGGCCTTTTGGGCCTTACCAATTGGGCTTAAGTGTGTAGCTTGGAGTGGGATCAAAAGGGACCAATAAGACACTAGCTCTAATGGGCCTTGGGCTTTTCTGTCAACTCTTGACAAGTTCAAAGTTACTATTAACTATATTTAATACCACTATATAAATATAGTTGCACTCTAAGTCTTATCTATAATTATATTCCATGACTTTATTATACATGTAACCCCTTCATAAAATATTCGTAGTAGTACAAAGTCATTAATGTAGATTGCCAATTTGTAAATTACTATATCTTGATCCTTGAGTACCCGGTTTAATCCTTTAAGTTATTCATCATATATTTATGAAAACTAATTTCATAAATATATACTTTAGTAACTACTTACTAAAGTGGTTAGGCCTAACTCTCTGAATAACAAACCCATTAAACTTATTTCAAGGGAATATTTTATATCTCAGTTAAGAGACTATGAATTCCATCTTGAGAATATATGTTCCATCAACACTAAATGTGGCTGCCCAATATACTGAGATTTTGACCGTTACTTTAGATCTCACTCCTGATATATCAAAGCAACCTACACCTTATGATCAGGTCCATTATTCTCTCAAGATTAAGAGTTCATGCAAATGTAAGTCGTGAGATTTATTATTCATTTTACAGTCTTTGGGAGAATAATAAATCTCACAGCGGTTCAGTTCAATATGTCTTAACTCTTAAAACATATTAACACATCAACTAGAAGTCTCCACTTCCATGATCAAGACAAATCATCGTAGTTAATATGTTATAATCTTCGCAGATGAAATGCCCAATTTCATCACCGACTACGAACTATAATTCTGAGTTTACAAAGAACTTGTGATTTATATCTTCTGTGAATCTTCATATAAATCACATACTATGCATCTCATGGACTATGTGATAATGTCCGAATACTCATGTTACCATTATTTCAGATAATAATAAAACAAATTTATTAAACATAATATTAAGTCATACATAATGTCAAACACAATGTCACACTTAATATCATACATGACATCATACAAAAGGATTTAAGGGCACTAATCCTAACAATCTCCCACTTGCCCTAAAGACTATTGTGCACTAAACTAACTCCCATTCTTTCCAAATGCGACTCAAAAGTCCTTTGAGGCAAGGCTTTAGTAAATGGATCTACCAGATTGTTTGCACTTTCAATCTTTGCTACCACCACATCTCCACGAGCAACAATATCTCGAATGATATGGTACTTCCTCTCAATGTGCTTTCCTTTCTTGTGATTCCTTGGATCTTTAGATTAATTATTGAAAACAATGTGGAAGATTCAATTGATGTCAAATATGAGGATGAGTCCACAACTCACAATCCTCAAGTTTTAGTTGATTTGTTGAAGAAGACCATACAATATGTTGATTTTCTTGAAGTAGAAAATTTTAATTTTATTATCAACCCTTTGTTGATTGATGTTGCAAATAAATTGAAAGTAGATGAGAAGAAATTTTACGCTGCACTTTATGAAGGATTCAAGTTACAGAACCGGATCAAGTTATTAAAGCATT
Organism: Quercus suber; assembly: GCF_002906115.3. Taxonomy (NCBI): domain Eukaryota; kingdom Viridiplantae; phylum Streptophyta; class Magnoliopsida; order Fagales; family Fagaceae; genus Quercus; species Quercus suber. The sequence goes on along the minus strand of NW_027069652.1, from coordinate 773,403 downwards.
CGAAGTATTTGTTTATTTGGAGCGGAAGATTTCAGATTTCAAAGATGAACTCGAGGACGAGTTTGATTCAAGTGGAGGGGTCTGATGAATGACACAATTTGCTATTTAATTATTGTAATTTATTATTTTTGGTATTTTTATGTAAAAAACGTTATTTTAGGTTTAGGTGATTTATTTCCTTGTTTTTAGGTGCATTTAATGCTTTTTAGGTCAAATTTGATTCCTGATACGGTTAGGTATCAATTAGGAGTTATTTTAGAATATATTTTCTTGTCTATCAAGTCTTATGGAGCCCTTAAATAGGCCCCTAAGTCTGTAAACGTTTTTCATATATTATTGAATAAAAAATCAGAAAAGGTGAGGCTTTGCTCTTCTTTTGGTTCTTCAAGAACTGTGAACTTATCAGGGATTCTTCCTTGTGGGGTTCAAACTTTATACCTTTGGTTCATGATTCCATTATAATCATTGGGTCAAGGTCTGTTACTTATACCTTTGGTTCGCGTTTCACTTATAAACGTTGGGTCAGGGTTCTATCAAAATCTGAATTTTAGCTTTCTTGGGCAAGTATTCCAATATTTTTGTTAGGTCTCAAAACGTGTTGATTGAGGTTCGCATCAATTCCAATATTTTTGTTGGGTCTCAAAGCGTATCGTTTGAGGTTCGCATCACCACCCTTTTTGTTGCACGGATCCCAATACATGAATAACTCCTTTGCAAGAATCCCAATACGTGACTCGCTCACCAACTTGAAGAAGAAGAATGTTGGCTGCAAAGTTCTTCACTTCATCAACAATGAAGATCAAGAATCACTTGGTTACAAAACCCTTAGGCGCAAAGATGTAGTAGCTTCTTTCAGAAAGAATAAGATATCGGTCACCTTTTGCATATGTTCTCCTTGTATTCTCTTATGTGACAGCCTCTAAAATAAGCCTTATATAGGTCTAGGGTTGTGAGAAAAGAAACCCTACACAAATACAAAAGCCTGGCCCAAAAATAGAAATCTGAATTCCCGTAACCTTGACAGATAGCAACTATCGAGGAGGTGTCGAGCAGGTGTCGAGATTTAATGAATCTTGACAGATAGCAGCTATCGAGCAGGTGTCGAGGGACAGAAACTTTCTCAATCAATCGACCAACTATCGAGAAGCTATCGAGATTGCGATAAGTATCAGCTGAAGATCTCGACAAATAGCTAGGTGTCGAGGAGGTGTCGAGAAGCTGTCGAGCTATCTATCCAACTTTAATGAACACCTTTCCTTCACTTGTTTCTTGGTCCAATCTTCATGGTTTTAATACTAGACTTGAACAATATTTCTTGAAATATTAAACACATCCTAGATCAATCCAATTACAAGTAAAGTGCATTTTGTCAAAAGATTAGCAAATTACATAAAAGAATGACATATGTTCTTAACAAGTGAAACACATATATCCTAACAATCTCCCTCTTTGGCAATCCGTGACAAAATCACAACAAACAAATGAACATGAGAGAAGTTATAGATTACTCAACTCATACTCACTTGTTGAATACAATAAAATCTTTCATAACACAAACTCTTGAAAAATTTTGCAAGAAGAGAGTTTATGGCAAGTAGATTTTGACTACCTGTATTTTTGAAACACTTTAAACAAAACTCATCAAGGCATCTTAGTGTGAAACAGAAATAATAGATTACATACAAATATAGGAAACATGTGTATAAAAATAGAAAAGAAACAACACATGTAAGGGCAGGTGAAGAAAACATACATCATCATATCATATAACAAAGATAAGCACAACGTATGTAAACATGGTCACAAGATCTAAGGTACAAGAAGAAGGAAGTAAGCACTCCCCCTAACAAGATGAAACACATCTCCTCCTTACAAAGGAATGTATTTCTCCCCCTAACATGTAGAATCTTAAAAAAGAAATCACATCACAATTTCTCCCCCTTTTTGTCATGATTGACAAAGGGTACAAGAAGCTAAAAGGCTTCACCCTAGAAACATAAAGATGATCAAGGATGATCAAGGGGGCACAAAGAATCCATAAAAATGCATGAATATAATGAAACAAGATGCTATGGATGAGAAGATAAAAGAAAGATGCACACCATGTGAAAAACAAATCTCTTAACAAGAAAAATGTTAAGCACATAAATTCAAAACACACACACACACACATACACACTAAACAAGTCTAACCAATTTTATTTTTTAAAAACAAGTCAAGACAGTTTAATAAGCATACATTAACACATGTAAAACCTTGTGATGGTCAAATCACATTGTACCTATACATATATCAAGAGTAGTAAAGAATATTGCGTGTTGTGTGTGAAAAACATCACAAGATTTAATATGTGTATACAAGTTATGATGATTTGAGATATGAGAAAATAACTTTAACTCATACGCAATCATAATTGTTTGATAGGGACTATCACCTCCGAGGTACATCCTATAACTCCCACATCTCCTAGAATACACTCTTGCAACCATATTTAAAGCATTTTTTTATTTTTTTGCTTTTTATTTTCTTTGCATATTTTCTTTTATTTAGCATATCATGCATGTGCATATAAGAGAGAGAAAAGAAATACCCAATGATATTTGACATTCCAATTTTGCTATGCCGAAGCACACAAATGTCATTGACACTGCACTTTTGCTATTCTGAAGCATACAGGTGTCTTATTATGATTGACGGGTAACAGTGGTGAGATGGTTATTTATACCTTTCTCTTAAGATTTTTTAGTCCTACTCGTCAAAAAGAGTGATACGAGTGTTAAATTTAAGAAATAACTTAATCTTACTCATCACAAACAAAAGACACAAAACTCACATGCTTAGTTGTGTATAGAGATGCTCATCTAAGTTACAAATGATACAAAGTTTAGAAAGCTTTATTTCAATGGTCATCCAAGGTACACAAGTACCAATGTACACAAAACACACACTGTTTTTGTATTTTTCAATTTTTTAATTTTTATTTTTATTTTTTTATGAAAGACAAAAATAAACAAAACTAAAAACAAACAAATAAAAACATGTAAACAAGCATGAAAGCATGAAAGAGATGCTTATGCATGTAGACATGATAGGAGGGTGCAGATGCATAAAAGCATAATTAAAAAAAAAAAACAGATAAGAAATCAAGCAAAAAGCATCTTACTTTAGATAGAAAGAATTAAAACAGAGGACAAACAAGAAAGACAATTAAGTCTTAGGCTCCTTTCTCATCCATACAACACGAGTCTTTGGCCGTAAAGATGAAAAGGCACGAGTCCTAGTATGTCTACTAAAGGACATAAAAGAATTAGAATTCTCCTGAAATTGAGTTAAAAAGTTCAAAACTTTTAATAACTCTCCAAACAAAGGTGTAGGTCCTTGAGAGGAAACCTATGACCATTTGGACAATTGCTTATGAGGATACAATTTAAAGCAATTAGGACAAATGTATCCAGATACACCACAATGGTGACAAACATGAGATCTAACAAAGGATTTAGAATTAGTCAAATCAGTTTTGGATTTCATACCTTCATTACCTTTCTCAAATTGTGGCACAAAGATAGTCCTTGATCCAGAAGCCGTGGAAGATGAAGGGCTGGTGGAAACAGCATATCCTAAGCCAGTCTTATCAGAACTAGGCTTTTAAGCACTCAATACCTCATCAAGCTTTGCACTAGACATCCTCTCTATTTGAGATCTAGTTTGACTAAGCTCAACCTCAAAATTCTTGACCTTCTCTTCTAATGAGGCGTTCTCCACAACAAGAGTCTCAACTAACCTTGTAATATCATCCAGTTTGACTAACAGATCAGCTTTTTCAGTTTTTACCTCATTAAGCTCTTTTCTACCAAGATGAGAAGTCTTCTTAGATTTTATAAATTCAGTGCAAAGCTTATCATAGGCTTCCTGAATGGTCATCTTCTTGGGTATTTCATCATCAGAAGAATCCTCACTGTCACTCGCACTCTCCACAATCACCTTATCGGTTGAGGCAGCAAAGGCCATAACGTGACAACATTCATCCACAAACTCATCAGAAGAGTCATCCTCAGTGTCACTCAACCCTTTATCTTCTGACTTCTTGGCCTTTTTCTTCATGAGGCAGTTTGGACACTCTATCCTTATATGACCAAAACCTTTGCACTCATGGCATTGGATGAGGGGTTTCTCATTCTTATCCTTCCTAGATGATTTAAATTTCCTAGGAGGTTTGCCCTTATCCTTTTTCATAAATTGAAGAAGCTTGATAATCTCATCAGTTATGAATGATAGATCCTCATCCTCATCATCATCTTTATCTTCATCTTCGTTTTCAGAGTCCTTAATCTCTTCCTCTATACCCTTAAGAGCCAAGCTTTTACTCTTTCCACCTTTTCCCATTGAGCCTAATCCCATCTCATAGGTTTGAAGGTTCCTTACAAGCTCAATCAAAAGAATTTTATCAATACCCTTTACTTCTTCAATGGCAGTGATCTTGGCATGGAATCTTTTAGGTAAAGACCTAAGGATTTTCCTCACAATTTTGGATTCTGCGATACATTCTCTAAGGTTGAAAGTAGAATTCACAATATCCTTGAGTTTGGCGTAGAACTCGTCAAAGGTCTCATTCTCCTTCATCCTTATTTCTTCAAAACTGCTAGTGAGTCTTTGAAACTTTACAGTCTTTACTGCCTTGGTACCTTCATAGGTGGTCTCAAGAATGGTCCATGCTTCCTTGGCAACTTTCGCGGATGATATTTTCTTGAATTCCTCATTAGTCACCCCACAAAACAAAGCATTCAAGGCCCTACTGTTGAAATTTGTAGCTATAATCGTTGCATCATCCCAATCCACCAGTGCTTCCTTTGGCTTAATCCAGCCAACTTCAACAGCTTGCCATACCTATTCACCAAGAGCCTGCAAAAGAAACTTTCGTACGAACTTTCCAGTACGCATAATTAGTTCCGTCAAATAAAGGAGGTGTAAATAAAGATTGTCCTCTATCCATAACAACAGGGGTCAATAGATCACACTCAGGAAATTAATCCAATTAGAGTGAACCTGTTCTAATACCACATGTTGAAAAATTTAGACCCCGGTTGATAGAATTAACAAGTTTTAAACTCAAGTTGTTAATTAGATTTATTACGAATAAAACTTGTTAAAAAAAAAAAAAAAAAAAACATCAATATCATGTCAAAATCATGCAGTGGAAAAATAAATAAGACAAGATAGGATGACCCAGGAAAACCAATGAAAGAAACTTGTTTCACAGTAAAAAAACTGGGGGGAAACCTTCCCGAAAAGCAATCCACTATAGTAAAGAGAAGTTTTAGATCTAGTACAAAACCTTTGTCCCTAGACTCTACAATCCCTGTAGATGAACTCATAGCAAAAACCTTCTACCGCTTCAGAACCTCTGAACTCTTCAGTATATGAATGCCACCCTTTTTGTTGCACGGATCCCAATACATGACTAATTCCTTTGCATGAATCCCAATACGTGACTCACTCACCAACTTGAAGAAGAAGAATGTTGGCTGCAAAGTTCTTCACTTCATCAAAAATGAAGATCAAGAAGCACTTGGTTACAAAACCCTAAGGCATAAAGACGCAGTAGCTTCTTTCAAAGAGAATAAGGTATCGGTCACCTTTTGCATATGTTCTCCTTGTATTCTCTTATGTGACGGCCTCTAAAATAAGCCTTACATAAGTCTAGGGTTGTGAGAAAAGAAACCCTACACAAATACAAAAGCTTGGCCCAAAAATAGAAATTTGAATTCTCATAATCTCGACAGATAGCAGCTATCGGAGGTGTCGAGAAGGTGTCGAGAGGATAGAAACTTTCTCGATCGATCGACCAGCTATTGAGATTGCGATAAGCATCAGCTGAAGATCTCAATAGATAGCCAAGTGTAAGGAGGTGTCGAGCAATCTGTCCACAGGTGTCGAGCTATCTGTCCAGCTTTAATGAACACCTTTTCTTCACTTGTTTCTTGGTCCAATCTTCATGGTTTTAATACTAAACTTGAACAACATGTTTCTTGAAGTATTAAACACATCCTAGATCAATCCAATTACAAGTAAAGTGCGTTTTGTCAAAAAATTAGCCAACTACATAAAAGAATGACATATGTTCTTAACAAATAAAATACATAGTCCTAACAGTGTGATTAGTCACATGTTTCTAGTTGATTTTATTACCAATCTTAGGCTAAGGAAAAAGGTCATTTTTCCTAATCTAATATGGATGGCAAAAAAAAATCTTAATTCTTAGGTTCGAAATTTTGGTTACCAGTGGGAAAGGTGTTAGGCACCTCACAACGCTTATCCAAGAACAGTCTTTTGTTTTGATAAAACCTTAATTTTTGGATATTGGCAATAAAAAGATGATTTTGGCATTGGCTTTCAGGGCTTTGCATACATGGGGGCTTTGAGGTTTGGCTTTTGAAAGGGTGTGGTCTCAATCTATGCTTTCCTATGGCATTCGAGCCGAGTACCAGATTTCCATGGCAAAAATCCGGTTACACATCACCTTACTTTTGCAGCAGAAATTAGGCATCGCTTTGTCTTAGATGTCATGGACTGTGATGATCACACCAGAAGGGGGAAGCAGGTATATATACATACATCATGCACAATGCAAGCATACAAAGCAGGAAAGTAAATGTCTACATCCCTAAAGCATGGCCCAACATATAAGTAATGGAAAATAAACAGGGGTTGCCATACTCTAGAGATAAGGACGAACGGTACAAGGCATTTTATACCTATTACAAACCATCAAAGGGAGAAAGGGAGGAGGAAGGAGGGGGTTTAAAAGAGTACATAACCAAAAGGAAAATCTAAACTCCTAAACCCACTAACTACAGCCACTTGGCTCATATTCGCGTGCTCACATCCTCCCCCTTTTGCTTGCGCTCGAGAGACCATGCCCTAACTCCATGCATCCTTGCTCCATGTGCGTACATGCAAAGGCAAAGACAAGAAACCAACAAACAAGCCATGGAAGGAAAAGATGCAAAGAGCACAATAAAGAGGCATAAAGCAAATAAACATGGTAGACATGGCAAACATAGAAACTAGGATGCAAGCAAAAAGGGAAAACAAAGCAAGATAGCAAACAAACAAGGGTGGTGTCTGCGAGGGACAAATGTAGGTTTGGATCGGATGTTCATAGCTTCATTGTGTTGAAGTATGGATGACACATTAGCAGGCAAAACTTATGCATGGACATGTAAGCAAGCATGTAAAGATGCGTAGAAAGCCAACGGGTGGCACAAACAAGTATGGCAAGCATATCATCACGCGGAGCAAAAAAGGGAAGGGTGCACATAGAGCAACCCAACATCTGGAGATGCCTTCCAAGTGGTTACATCCAAACATGGCCTCCTGGGCATCGGATGCAACCACACAACCACATACCCGCTAAGGGCGTCAAACGTGGCAAAGCACAGACATGTAAATAGGGGTAATCCAAAGCCTTTGATATGGGCCAAGTTGTATGGATGATGACAAAAACTGTAGGCTCTAGATTGGGTCCAACCCAATACACCAAAACACAAGAAAGAAAGGTAAAGCAGCGAAAAGGCTACAACAACACATGGCAAGACAAACATAGCCTAGGTCTAAGCACACAAACATGGCATGGAGCGCACAAGCATGTGAAAACATAGATCTAAGCACATAAACATAGATCTAGGCATAAGCATGGCAAAACGTGTGTGGGCATGTGAAAGCTAGCGCATAGACATGGAAGAACATGAATCTAAGCATAAAGCATGTACGGATGTGGATCTAAGCATAAAACGTGGCAAAAAGCATACAAACACATAGATCCGAGCAAAGCATAACCATTGACATGATATCAAGCATGTGAGCACATAACCCTAACATCAACGCAAAGCAAAGAGAGGAACGAAACAAAGGAAACATGGCATAAAACCCTAAGCATGTAGATCTAAACATATAAGCATGAATGGATGTAGATCTAAGCATAAAACATGGCATAAAAACCCTAAGCATGTAGATCGGGACAAATAAACATGTGAACAAGCATAAAAGAACACAAATCTAAGCTAAAAACATGCTAGAAACAAGATAAAGCAAGAAACATGTTAAAGAAAACAGTAAACATATTATTCTAGTAAAAAGAAAGATAAATGCTAGAAAAGAGATCTAGAAGGTTAGGGGTGTGGAAGATAGCTAAAAAAGCTACATCCACACCCCTAAACCCCAAATCCCAAGTGTAGAACCAAGGAAAAGAAGATTGGGTGCAAAACCAATACCTTGTGTTCTTAGTGAAGAGGGAGGAATCAAGAGACTTTGATGTGTTTTTTAGAGTATTTTTGGGCATTTTTTTGGTGTTTGGAAGAGAGGGAAAATGTAGAGAGGAACTGGACAAAGAGAAAATTTTTAAAAAATGTGGGTCCCTCGGTCTAATGGGTGCCTAGGGCTTTTTATAGCCCCAATCGCGTCTTTTGAGGCGATGGCCATTTAAGGGCCACCAACCTCAAACTACCTCTGATCAAGCTGATCTTCACACTATTGGATAGATCTTCATTTTCAGCTTCTAATATGGTGTGGAACTTAAAAATCCAACAGTCAGATCAAAAGTTATGGCTCTCAGAAGTTTGCGGTGCAACGATCAATACGCCATCCCGATTTTTGTGATATCTCGGCCGTTCTGACTCCGATTTTAACCCATAAACAGTCATTGGAATTAGAATTTGATGATCTTTATAATGGCATTAGCTTTAACCCATTCTAGCAATCGGATCAAAATTAGGGTTTTTGGGCCCACACAGGATCGACTTTGGGTCAAACTTAGTCAAAGTTGCTAAAAATATTCAAGAAGCTTGGGTTTGGTATAAAGCTATGAAAAATGTTGTTTTGTGAAAATTGGGACCTCGTTTGATCTTCAGTCAACCCTAGGGCCGACTAGGGGCATTTTGGTCATTTTGGCTGAAAAAGGCACTTCGGGTGCTTCGATGCTTAAATGAGTTGCGCCACGACACTCTAGATGTTCTCATGGCCCCGTAGAGAGAAAATGATATTTTTGGATTTTTCAGGGTCCCACTTGCAAATCGAGGGTAGACAAAATACGGTATTAATAGTAGGCATCATGATGTCTGCTACAGCCTCAGGCTCCTTAAGAATATATGTGGTTAAAAGAATGAACATGCTGAATGATCAAAGATTGCATCAAGAAGTTATATAAAAGGGAAAAAAAATAGATGACAACTATAAAGGGTGGGGGAGAAAGCCTAACAAGGGCGTGAGATATATACCCCTGGCCTCAATCTCATGCTCGCCACTATCCTCCTTGTCAGAATTAGAGACTCTCTTCTTTATGGTAGGCTCATCCTCAAAGTCCTTGAGAACCTCTTTAGATCCCTCATCAGAAGATAAATTCCTATCAAGCCCACAAGTGGCAGTGCTAGGAATGGATGAGGGAGTGACCACTAGAGAATAACCATCCTTCACGGCATGAGATAAATCTACAAAAGGACTGCTGGCTGAAACAACATGAGGAGTAATAGGGGAAGCACTCTCGGTCTAAGAAGCAGCCGCAGGAGTAACTCCCTTCTGAGGAGTAGAGGTCTCTGTAGGAATGAAAGCAAATTCACTAACCCCCTTAATTTGGGCACCCTCCTCAATGGGACTAGGCTTAGCTAAAGGAATGGGGGTCTTGGAAGGAGCCCTCTACGTAGCAGCAGAAGCAAAGGCCAAAGCCTCAGTCACTACGTCAGCCTCATCAAAAAAACCCTCCATAGGTGTGCCTATGGCAGCAAAGATATCCTTAGTCATAGGGTGATAAACAGAGAGGGGCTCAGGGTTAACCTGAAAACACAAAAAAAATGGGGGGAGGGGGGCTAGAAGAGAAGAGTGCAGGATAAATGGTAATGCATATATATACAAAATTAAAAATTAAAAATTAAAAAAAAAAAAAAAAGAAGAAGAAGAATAAGTAAGCATGCATATGGGGTTAGCCGTAGGAAGGGCTTGCAAATAAGAAAAAAATGAAGAAGGAGCAGAATTAGAGATAACAAACTTTCCTCTCAGTGGTGGCAGACGAAAGGGATGGAGACATCTTCCTCTTGTTGCCTTGGGTTCTGTTGGAACGAAGAGCGTCTACGGATGGTTGTGGAGCAGCAGGCCTAGTCTTGCTTGTAGTAAGACACCTACTAGAATGGGTATGAGTAGAAGAATGAGGAGAACCCTTCAAGACTATGCTACCCATAGGAGAAAGGCCACCCTTAAAAGAAACAATATCAGAACAAAACTCAGAGGAGTCATCACCTTTCTTAGCAGGCTTAGGCTTAGCGAAACGAGAAATGGAACCCTTCTTCATAGGCATGGGAAGGTTCACCACCTTCACTTTCTTCTCCCAACCTGTGGGGTACTCACCAACATATAAGTACCACCCCTTCCCCTTCGCATCCCACTCAAATATAGTAGATTAACTCTGCTTCCTAGCATATGCCACCACATACTTGGTAGGAAGAAGCAATCAAGGGTTGGTAGAAATAATTGCATGGAGACCATCAGGAGGAATGAGAGAAAACCCACGGTTGCCCAACAACTCCTGCTCAAGCGAAATCATCATGACTTGCTAGTACCCATGCATAGTCGCACTGCAAATACCCTCTCTCTATGAACCTAAAATGGTAACTACTGTAAAACGCCTACTCCAAAATTCAAAAGCACTATGTCACAAGAATGGCTGAATAGAAGTAGCAGATTCCATGATAGTAAAAAAATCATCAAGAATATCCTGATCTAACCCAAACTGCCTCCTTACTCTATTAGTAGAATAGTGCACAAATTGAACCCTCTCATCGACAAGATAAGGCAACCACCCAGCATTGGTGGTTGCCAATTATGTAATCTCTCTCTCATCAAAAGCAATCAACGGGGTGGTGGTCCCAACAGTATCAACAAAGGAATCCATAATTGAATCAACACATGTATAACCAGAACCCAAATTTCTATATGCCATTTAACAAAAACCAACTCCTTTATCAAAGAACTCCACAACAGGATGCCTAAACGGCTTCAACCCAACCCAGCAATAAGCCGACAGAAAATCGGACACAAAACAACCACAAAAATCAATAATGACCTTTGGACATGAATGGTACTTCTCCTTGGCAAAACGAACAGACCTACACTTTACGAAATGCCTAGCACAACGCTCCTATAGTAGATGCTGCAAGATAGTGCTATGGGCAGAAATGGTAACTGTTAAGACATATGTGATTCACTTGTTAGAAACATATGTCGCTATTTTATGTAATTGGCTAATCCTTTTACAAAAGGCACTTTACTTGTATTTGGATAGATTTAGGATGTGTTTAATTCTTTAAAAAACTTTGTTTCAAGATCAAGTATTGAAGTCATGCAGGTCTGTCCAAGATTCAAGCTTAAAAAGTGCCTATCATTAAAGCTCAAAAGCTAGCCATCTATCAAGCTTGAAGAGCTATTCCAACCCCGTGGCTCAACAGCAACTTACAATTAGGGTATCTGTCGAGGTTTATGAAAAACAAAGTTTCAGTTCTGTTTTGACTCCAATCCATGATTGTGTTTGGACTTTCTTTTTCTCATAACCCTAGACATATAAAAAGATTATTTTAAGGGCCGTCAAAGGTGGAATAAGTTGCACAAGTGTTAAGCAAAGTTTGTTCAAGCAAATTGTGACCAGAGACAGAATTTTTCATAGTTCATCTTTCTTATAAAGAAGTTGCTATGTTTATACACCATAGGGTTTTGTGACCAAGCATCTTCTGGATCTTCATCATATGATGAACTGAAAAATTTTGTAGCCAATAACCTTCTCTAGTTGGTGATTGAAGTTGTGTATTAGGATCCGCGCTATTGGTTAGTCACATACTGGGAGTCGTGCATCAAAAGAAGAGATTTTCACTACAGAACAAGTCGAATTGGGTATTAGGGTAAGGGTTCAACTACAGGTTGGTATAAGGTACTGGAATTCCTTTACTTGTAACCGCTTGTTGTGATAATAGTGGATTCTCGAGAGTAGTGACCTTAAAATCACTTAGTGGGGTTTTTACCTTGTAGGTTTTCCCTATTCGTAAACAAATCACTGTGTCAATTTATTTTTCACTGCATACTTAGTTTAATTGGTGATTTGTTTATGCTACCACGCTATTGCATATTAATTTGATTAATTAATATACTTAACTAATTCATCAATTAATTTCATCACAAGAGATCAATATGTTTTTGGCCTATCAAGTGGTATTAAAGCAGGCACACTCTGATTAGGTTTTAATATTTGCTGTGTGATCCATTGACCCCTATTTGTCATGGATAGAGAACAATCTTTTATTATACCTCCTTTATTTGATGGCACAAACTATGTATACTGGAAAGTACACATGAGAACTTTCTTGCAGTCTCTAGATGAGAAAGTGTGGCAAGCTGTGGAGATAGGCTAGACCAAGCCGAAGGAAGCATCGGCCGATTGGGATGATGCTAAGATCAAAGCGGCAAATTTCAACAACAAAGCATTGAATGCCTTATTCAGTGCGGTCACTAATGAGGAGTTTAAGAAGATATCATTTATTGAAACTACAAAGGAAGCATGGACCATCCTCCAGACAACTTATAAGGGAACAAAAGCTGTCAAGGACTCGAAGCTTCAAAGGCTTACTACTAGCTTTGAAGAGATAAAGATGGAGGAGGATGAGTCGTTCAATGAGTTCTATGCCAAGCTCAAGGACATAGTGAACTCAGCTTTTAATCTTGGAGAAACCATTCCTAAACCCAAGATTGTGAGAAATGTGCTCAAATCTTTGCCCGAGAGATTCCATGCCAAGATCACCACAATCGAGGAATCAAAGGACATTGACAAGATTCCTTTGAAAGAGCTGGTTGGTAATCTGCAAACCTATGAGTTAGGTTTAACAAGAATTGGTAAGTCGAGTAAGGGTAAGAGCATGGCATTGAAGGCCAAGAGCAGTGATATTGATAAGTCTTCAGATGATGAAGTCCTACATCATAGGGTAATTCAAGAAGTTTATGAAGAATGCCAACAGGAAAGGCTTCGACAAGGACCATAGGCAATTTAGTTCTTCTTAGTACAAAAGCCAAGACAAAGGGAAAAAGGATGCTAGGGATGGCGGTCAGTACATTGTTCCTTCAGGACCAAAGTGCTTCGGGTGTCAAAGCTTCAGTCATATGAAACAAGAGTGCCCCACATATCTCAAGACCATTGGGAAGAGCAAGGCACTTGTTGCTACACTGAGTGACACTAAGCCTGAAGATGATTCCATCAATGAGGATGACGAAATCTTGAATGCCTTCACTGCCACTATCAATCCTACTGAGGGGATTGTTAAAGATGTGGATGAAGAAGAGGAATTAGTGGAGTCCAAGTTTGAGAAGATGGATGAACAAGATGACATCCACACAGCCTATGCAGAGTTATACAAGGTCTTAGAAAAGCATGAGAAGTTGTATAGGTTGACCACTGAGAAGCTTAGTGATGTGGAGCTTGAATGTGAAGAGCTTTCTACAAAATTTGATGAAGCCAATCAAACTACTGGAGCACTGAGGTTTGAAAATAATTTCTTGGCTGAGAAGATCAAGAAACTTGAGGCAGAACTGTTCCAAGTCAGAGCTTAGCTGAAAAGGACCTTAAGTGATAAGCTAGATGAAATGCTCAATCTTCAGAAATCTGCTTTCGATCGAATAGTTTTAGGGTATGATTTCTCTTCTCCTAGTATTGCTTCTACTAGTACTACTACTTTTGTTCCTCCTACTAATAATGTTGAAACTGAGAACAATGAAGTTAAAAATGAATTAGCTAGTGAGAATATAGATAAAGGTAGGTCTATCTTAGGAGCACCCCCTAAACTTGCTAAGAATGAGACTAAAAAACCTAGGGCTAAAGCTAACTCTCAAAAACCTAAACCGAAGAAGCAGCATCTCTGTTATCATTGTGGAGCAACCAATCATACTCAACCTAATTGCTGTAAGTGGTTAGCCACTGAACAGAGCAATGGCATGATAGCATCGGGAAACCAGAATCAGTTTCCATCCTTTTTGGCTCCTTTTGGAGATCATCTCAAAGCCCTCATGTTCCTTTCAAACTTGAACTGTTTTAACTCTTCCCCCTCATCTCTAGATTAAGAATTTGCTAGATGAAAAGGTTCTTCCAAGGTGTGGAAGGAAAAAGGCTCTAAGTGATTGTGTCACTTCTTCTTTCTCTCCCTTTCTTGTTTTTGTTTTGCATTACTTGCGTGTTTTGCTTTATTGTTTTGAATAAGTCTAGTTTTATGCTTTGCTTTGTTTGTTTAACATGTTTTTGTTTGGTTTTGTTTTCTATTTTTGTTTTGTTTTGTTTTTCATATAGAAATAAATAAATAAAAATTGAAAAATACAAAAACATTGTGTGTTTGGGTACATTAGTACTTATGTACCTTGGATAGCCATTGAAACAAAGTTTTCTAAACTTTGTATCTCTTGTAACTTAGATGAGCATCTCTATGAACAACTAAGCAAGTGAGCTTTGTGGCTCTTATTTGTGATGAGTAAGATTAAGTAATCTCTTGTACTTAATACTCGTATCACTCTTTTTGATGGGAAGGACTAGAAAATCCTAAGAGAAAGGCATAAATAACCATCTCACCACTGTTGCCCATCAATCATGAAATGACATATGTATGTTTTGGCATAGCAAAAGTGCAATGTCAATGACATTTGTATGCTTCAGCATAGCAAAATTGGAATGTCAAATGCGTAACATCATTAGGTATTTCTTTTCTTTCTCTTATATGCTCATGCTTGATTTTCTTAAAAAGAAAAATATGCAAAGAAAAATAAAAAAACAAAAAGAATAAAAATACTTTATATATGATTGCAAGCATGTATTCTAGGAGATGTGGGAGTTATAGGATGTACCTCGAAGGTGATAGTCCCCATCAAACAGTTATGATTGTGTGTGAGTTAAAGTGATTTTCTCATATCTCAAATCGTCATAACATGTATACATTTATGCAATCTTGCAATATTTTTCACACACAACACTCAATATTCTTTACTACTTTTGATATATATGCAGGTACAATGTGATTTGACCATCACAAGGATTACATGTGTTAATGTATGCTCACTAAACTGTTTTGACTTGTTTGTGAAATATAAAATTGGTTAAACTTGTTTAGTGTGTGTGTGTGTGTGTGTGTGTGTGTTTTGGGATCTAAATACTTATCAATTTTATTGATGAGAAATGATTTTGAGGCCTTAAAATGTTGATTGAATCCTTGGTTGAGTTGCATGTTTGATTGCATTTATATCTGTGTTTTTCTCTTCTTAAAAAAACTGTTTTTAAGCAATCTCAACACCTCCTCGACACCTCTCGATACCTGGCTTATCTGTCGAGCTCTTTAGTTGCTTTTTATCACAATCTCAACACCTCTTGATAGCTAAGTGGATCGATTGAGAAAGTTTATGTCCCCTTGATAGCTCCTTGATAGCTCCTTGATACCTCCTCGATCCATCGAGCTTATGTTGTTACAGACACCTCTAGACACCTTCTCGATAGTTGTATCTGTCGAAACTTTTTAAATCCCGACACCTCTTGACACCTGCTATCTGTCAAGAATTACTGAATCCCTATATAAAGGGTCAACGCAATCTGGTCTTCATTTTGCTCGATCTCTCTCTCGATCTATTTGGTTTTTCACCTCCCAAACCTCTCTCGCTCTCTCCAAACCTCTTCCTCAAGGTGTTTTTGGCCTAGATCAAGTTTTTCTTCACTTGGTAAGGGTCCTAAACCCCACATATTCATGCATTTCATGACTTTTAACCTAAGTTTTTTGTGATTTTTGAAAATTTTGGGGTTTTTCAAAATCAAAGAGGTTTTTGCAAAAATTTTGGTAAAGGTTTTGAAGATTTGATCTTAAAAACTTCATGCATTGCATTTCATGTGCATTATAACCATGCATTTAGATGTGTGTTATATATGTTATCTGATTGTGTGCTAGTAGGATTGGATTGAGCTAAGCCCATGATGCAATTTTCTTTGCACGTCACATGTTCATGCATACGTCCTTTACATTCACTATATTCTTGTATTTTGAACTGTTTTGGGACTTTTCTAATTGTTTCTTTCTTCCCCAGGGGGGGGGGGGGAGACTCTCTAGTTTACATTAATGCGTCATGGCACCAAAACGTAAGTCTACTCTATCTCGAAACCCTCTTCATTCCGAGGGATCTTCGTCTTCTGATCCAACCCCCTCTTCTATTCGGTTCCATGATAAGGATGCCCAAAAGGACTTCTCGAAGAACTTTTCTCAATGAAGAGTTCATTCAGAATGCTAAGTCATTTTGTCGAACTTCTCCGACATTGACCTACCTACTGTCATTCATAGTCAGGGTTAGGAGTCACTGTGTGATATCCCAATCACCTGTCCATTCATGTTGATTCAGGAGTTTTACACCAACATGCATGGACTTGATTATTCAGTACCTGCTTTTCATACTCACGTTCAAGGTACGCACATAGTGGTCACACCAGAGTTAGTATCCGATGTGCTCCGCGTTTTGAGGGTAGAGCATCTTGACTACCCCGGTTGTGAGCGTTTGAGGACTGTGTCCAAAGAAGAGTTGATTTCTACTTTTTACGAGCACCTTTTTTATTAGGGTGATCAGCAATTTACTCCATGTTTGACCTTTGCTAAAGGTCCTAGATTCATGAACATGGTTATGACTCTTGTTTTACATCCTCTTTCTCATTATTACTTTATTACAGAGCCCCGTGCTTGATTTTTGCTTTCTTTGTTAGAGCATCTCACTATAGATTTTTCCTCTCATTTCATTCTTTCTATCATATACGGTGACCCATGATAAGCTCATCTTTCCTTCCGCTATCACAAGGATCTTATGCCATTTTTCTGTTCCCTTTCCCATTTCTGACCATCTCTTCATTATGTGTGCCGTTGACGTCGCTACCATTAAACAGAGCAAGGCGCAGTTTCGTTCAAGGCGGTCCGGTACGACAGCTCCTCCCACTCCTTCAGCTCCATCCACCTTCACTCCCTTTACTTCAATGGGAGGTATGACCCTTAACGCAATCATGGCGCAGTTTCAACACATGGATACTCGCCTTGACACTCTCACTGATGAGTTGTGTTAGGTGAACACCCGTGTCAGCCATATTGCTAGACAGCAGGCTCACCTTGGTGGCTTTGTGGAGTCTCCCTCTCCTCCTCCTGAGGCATTTGAGACATCCGAGGACTCCGACGATGATGATGATGATGATGGAGATGGAGATGCTAGCTCTTTCAGCTCTGATAAGATGTCTACTTGACACTCTTACCCTTTGTCACTCGTGACAAAAAGGGGGAGTACTTTTGGTTATAAGAGTAGTCATACTTGGGGGGAGGATTAGCATAGGAGATTTTTGTTAGAAGGAATGTGTACATTGAGGGATGTAGTGAGGACTTGATGTATTTTTTCTTTTCTTTCTATTTCAGATACATCATATCTTGTATATTGATCTTATGATCGTTTTGACATACATTGCACTTATATTCTTTTTATATTGATGTATGTTTTCCTTTTCACCAATCTCTCCATATGTTGTTTCTTTTTTTTCTTTATACACATGTTTCTTATTACTTATAGGCAATTTATTATTTCTTTTTCACACAAAGATGTCTTGATGAGTTTTGTTTAAAGTGTTTCAGAAATACATATTGTCAAAGTCTCCTTGCCATAAACTCTCTTCTTGCAAAGTTTTTTAAGAATTTGTGTTAGGATAGATTTTATTGTATTCAACAAGTGAATATGAGTTGAGTGATTTTGACTTCTCTCATATCTCATTTGATTAGTTGTGGTTTTATCATGGATTGCCAAAGGGGGAGATTGTTAAGACATATGTGATTCACTTGTTAGAAACATATGTCACTATTTTATGTAATTGGCTAATCTTTTGACAAAATGCACTTTACTTGTATTTAGGTAGATCTAGGATGTGTTTAATACTTCAAGAAACTTGTTTCAAGTTCAAGAGTTAAAGTCATGCAAGTCTGTTCAAGATTCAAGTGCAGAAAGTGTTGTTCATTAAAGCTCGATAGCTAGCTCGACAACTAGCTATCTATCGAGACCTATTGGGCTGTTGAAGCCTGTGGCTCGACAGCAGCTCGACAGATAGGCATCTGTCGAGGTCTATGAAATTCAGAATTTCTGATATGTTTTTTATCCAATATGTGATTGTATGTTTGAGCTTTATTTTCTCACAACCCTAGACATATAAAAGGATTATTTTAAGAGCTGTCAAAAGTGGACATAAGTTGCACAAGTGTTGAGCAAAGTTTGTTCAAGAAAATTGTGACCGAAGACATAATTTTCCCTAGTTCATCTTTCTTGTGAAGAAGCTACTGTGTTTGTACACTATAGGGTTTTGTGACCAAGCATCTTCTCGATCTTCATCGTGTGATGAATTGAAAAATTTTGCAGTCAACAACCTTCTCTAGTTGGTGATTAAAGTCGCGTACTGGAATCCACGCAATTAGTTAGTCACGTACTGGGAGCCGTGCATTACAAGGAGAGATTTTCACTACAGAATAAGTCCAATTGGGTATTTGGGTAAGGGTTCAACTGTAGGTTGGTATAAGGTACTGGAATTCCTTTACTTGTAACCGCTTGTTATGATAATATTGGATTCTCGAGAATGGTGACCTTAAAATCACCCAGTGGGGTTTTTGCCGTGTAGGTTTTCCCTATTCGTAAACAAATCACCATGTCAATTTATTTTCTGCTGCATACTTAGTTTAATTGGTGATTTGTTTGTGCTACTATGTGTTTGCACGTTAATTTGATTAATTAATAAACTTGGTTAATTAATCAATTAATTCATCACAAGGAGTCAATATGTTTTTGGCCTATCACAAAGAAATCCTCAAAGCGTCTATGCCCGGACTTAGAGAATTTTTGAAGCATTGAGGCAGACATGACCTACAACGACTGCTACAAAAGGGCAACGATCAGCATGGAAAGGGTTGTAAGAATGTAGACCCTTGAAAACACTTCCATACCTGAAGTGTTAAAAAAGAGAACTTGGACAAAGTTGTTCAATCCAAGTGGAAATGTCTATGCTAAACTCATAAGGGAATTCTTCGCTAATGTTACTATGGAAGGAGATCACATCAACTGTTGGATGTCACAAAAAGAATTCATTATCACAAGAGATTTCATTCAAGAGTTCTTAGAAGTTTGTCCATCATCTCAACAAATCTCCATACAATATAATGATAGATTAGACTCTCTTGAGCCAATGGCGGAGCTCCTAGGTGGCTCTCTCAAAAAGAAGTCAATGAACACCATTCCTGTCAACGCGGAGATAAGGACATTGGCTTATATAAGGATCCACAACTTCTAGCCAGTGACAAACTTGACAACATTGTCCATACCAAGAACTATTTTTCTGTATGATCTATTCACACATTAGGAGATTGACATATGCAGTCATATATACTACCTCCTGACCAAAAGCATCGCAAGTGGAACTCAAGGACAATATTTCCATTCCCAAGTCTTATTATGGCTCTCATAGCAAAGACAACACTGAAGATTCCAAGCGGTCTTACCATCATGCAAAGGGATTATCCCATTGGTGCTCAAATGGTGACTCGAAGCAAATCCCACATCACTGGAACAAAAACCGGCATTTCTCAAATCCCAAGGGATGATATTGAGAAAGAAGGTGGGGACACTGAGGAAGAAATTGACAAGTTCACATTAGCCCCAAAGGGCTCTACACAACCATCTTACTAAGCATAAGCCTAAGGACCCGTTTGTCTTTATCATCTCATTGCCAGGGTTAAGCAGATGTATTGTATGCTAGAATTCCATGTGCAACACACTTCAAATTAGTTTACCTATGTTGAAAGCCAAATTACTGCGCTATTGTCTCAGATTGAAGACATGATGATGGATCTGATTCAGAATCTGAGCAGTTCTAGCCTCTTTGGCCATTCCGGTCAAAAAGTGGGAGAAAAGTTTGAGGGGGAGCATAGCGTAGCATATCATAAATATTGGTTCATTTTGGTGGCTTAGTGGTTTTTCTAGTTCGTTTTCCTTTATAGTTTTTTATAACTCTTGGATATTTATGTTGCTTTCTTTTAAAGCTTTTAAAGTACTCTAGTAAATCTTTCAGTTTATATTCAGTACTTTGTTTTTGTATCCTTGCTTTGTAGCATTTTTAAGTACTTTTAGATTTTATGGCATTATCTTTAGTACTACACACTTGTGCCCTTGTTGGATTTTGTATCCTTGATGAAAATGCTTCTTGTATTTTGCATTGGTTATGTGTTGGACATGCAATTGATTTTTGCGTTGCTCTTAATTGCATTGTGTGTCCGGATGATCATTTACTAGCTAAATATTCATTGTAGTCTTTCTTTTATGACTGCTCTTGTTTGATCAAGATATGCTTAATTGTTTATATATTGTTTATTACCTTGATTGCACTTTACTTGCTCATATACATACTGTGTATTCAACTTGTCATAAGCTTAATGCAAGTTTTGTTTGTGTGTGAGTGTTTCAGGTTACAAGTGGATATATGCAAGTACTTCACAACTTCTATATTAGGTGTGAGTAAGTTTTACCACTATTCCCAAACTCATGTTTAAGTTTAGAGTCTGTTTTAGGGTTTTGTCACGAAATAGCCAAAGGTGGAGATTGTAAAGTTGTGATTTACAACTAATTTGTGTTGGCTTTAATTCTATACGAAATTTGATTGTAATTCTGTTCAATCTTATGTACCTTGTATTATATGTGGGATTTCTTTGTATGGGTTGTGTGTGAGAGAGAGTGTGAAGACTCAAGACTCATTGAAGATCAAAGAAGTTTTTGCAGGTAGCTCGTGAGAAGACTTCCTGCGAAGTGAAGCCATGTGCTCAGCATATAACCGGAATGCGAAGAGTCATGGCAGATGATGACAGCTGGGTTTTGCGAGAATTTCGTGGGTAAGACCTTCTCGCGAGATACCTGCAAAATATTCTATTTTGCCATTTTGTCGTATTTGATACACCGGGTCTCTACCCGCACCATATATACCCACATTTCCCACATTGAGAGGAGTGATTTTCAGAGAGAAGACCTTAGCCATATCCTCTACACAATCCATTATGGTTTTCCTCAACCCCTACCTTTCCATATCCAAATCATTGAGAGGTTGATAGCCAAACACTTACCACACCCATCCTGAATATAAAGTGAGGTTTTGGTACTATTGGAAAGTATTGGAAGAAGCCATTTGTTTGGTGGATGCAATTAGGCTACACTGCGTGATCTGGAGAGCTAGAGAAGACAAGGCTTCATCAAGTCAGTTGGTAGCAGAAGCTTAGAGGGCTCAAGTACATAGGGTAAACTAGACTTGGAGGGTCTTTGTTATTCGCGTACTCCAACTCATTCTCTAGTTGATCAATTTACGGCTTGGAGGGCGGCGAAGAGGTTTTTTGCTTAATTATTCAGTTTCCTCTTCAATAACACTTCTTGGTATTATCATGTGTTTGCATTCTTCTTCCCTACTTTTTTAGCTTTCACTTTACTGTTGATATTTGATGAATATGGCTTAAAATAGTCATAGTGTTTGTTTGCTCGCATTTACTCTATTCCGCACTTAGTTTAAGTTAAAGTAAAATCAACCGAGCCGTAATTTTAATTTGGGGGTCTAAATAGCTTTTGTGTTTTCACACAAAATCGAGCTTTCACTTACCATTTTGATCGATTGAGCCAAAGTTTCAATCAATCGAAAATGTTGAATTTGGAATTTTCACTTAGAAAATTCCAAAACTTAAATTTTCATTTTATCAACTTTATGAAACAATATTCTCCAAATACAAACATCATTATTACAACTTATCCATATATATACCTATATATGCAACATTGCTTTGTGTGCCACTGCATCTGAAGCTAACAAGCCACTATGAGTTTCTAGTTTTCATTCTATATAACAGAAAATTCTTTAAATTTTCTCAGTTTTGGTTTCTAACTGGGAGTTTGAGTTTAATTTCCAACCGTGGGGCCGGGGCTAAATGGTAGCATGGGATATTCTACGAATATCATGTTTGCCTTTTCCCTTTCAATTTTTGGCATTTCCTTCATGAGCTATAGAAAGACCATGAGCTATTTCTTTTTGCCCATCTCACAAGATTAGATAGTCGAAATCATGCCAAAAAAGTGTCCCTATTCCACTGCGCAAGCAAAGATAATACCCTTGAAGATTTTCTACATGCTGTCCACTCCATAGAAAAGGAGTGGACCAGCATATTTGAGTTAGTCAGAAATAGTTCGGTCTTCAAGGGACAACCCTCCAATTAAGTTCAGACAATCAAAATAGCTGTAAGATAATGATCATTTCTAGTTACCAAAGTCACCATGAAAGGTTTACTTAGGAATGTCCAAATTAATACGTGTTCATATGTTTCTTTCATGATAATTCGATAGTTGAGGCAAGAGAATTTCTACCCTAAATGTCTCCGTTACGCATTTATTTTTATTTTAGATCCTTATTGTTAGGGGTGTCCATTAGTTGGTCAACTCGGGATTGGAGTAAACCCATGACTCGATCCAAACTCATTGTGTTGGAAAATGTCACCCGCTGTGACGCTGTCGACCAACGACCTTTGGTTCTCCAACCACCATTTGCATTCGAATTTACAGGTGGGTTCGGTCGGATTGGCGGTTGGCCAACAAACTCCAGTTCAAATTTGCAACCAAAACAAAGAGCCCCACACTAGTAAACCACAAAGACCAAATTGTGCCATCACCACCTTCCACCACCATACTCAATAAATACCCATGGCAAACTATTACACCAACACCACTAATAAATTACAAAAAAAGTGAAAACAAAATGAGAGGGGAGAGCAAGAGAAAGTGAAGATCCAAATCCGCTGTTGTTGCTTCAATGTTGTTTAACTAAATGGTTGCCTTTTATTTAGAGAGAGAGAGATAGATGATAAAAACTGTTCTGTTTAGATGATAAAATAGTGGAACACGAGATATGGGGAAGGCTGAAGAGATAAGGTTGGTAGTGATAGGGTTGTACTTGTCTAATAATGGGGAAGTGAGAATTTTGGAGACCAACCACGAAATGACACACTAGCCTCATCACACGCACTTCGCGCGTGCGATGAGACTTTTTTTTTTTTAATTTTATTTTAGTGGTCCAATTTAGTATTTTGTATCAAAATAAAATTTTGTGTTTTCATTTTATAAATATAATTTTTATTTTGAGAATCTAATTTATAAATGGATAAAGCAATTTGAAAATTAATAGGAGAATATTCAAAATAAATAAATAAATAACAAAAGAGTGACCCTATTTTTTAGGCAATATTTTAGTGGGAGTTAGAGTTGTATTTTTACCAGATTGTCTTTTAATGTTGTCTCTACTTAAACATAGGGGTGTAGGGGCATTTTTGAACAAAAAAAAAACAAAATGAATCCAAACAGGGGAAGCTCCTTAAATAATAGTATAGATAAAAGACCAATATATATAACAAAAATCAAAGGACATTAGTTATAGAATTCCATTGGTTTAGTTGCAACGGATTTCCTTAATATTCAACCAACATCCGAATCGATTGTTATCGGGTTTAAACAATTATAACCCTAGTCGATCGAAATTACATTTGAAGCAGACCAAATATTTTCAGTCTGGTTTAGGCCAGTCAGTTTTAGTCAGGTCTGGGTTAGTTTGGACACCCTTACTTATTGTAGTAGATTCAAATTTGGTTTATTTGATTTTCCTACAATGAGTTTGTTAAATGAAGGAGGCTCTAAAGAAGCTAAGTACATCATGAGGGGTGGCAAATGGGCCGGTTTGGTCATAAATGGATTGGGTCGCAAATGGGTTGGGTGTATAGTTACCCATTTATCCATTTGTGACCCGTTTATATATAAATAAATTATCCATTACCAACCCAACCCATTTAATTAGTAACCCTCTCACTTAACCCAATGGGTGAAAGAAAAATTACAGAGACACGGAGAGAATTTGGACAAAGAGAGCACCTTGCCTCTCTTCCCAAACCCTTTTCTCAACACTTCCCCTTTTTTATTCTGAAACTAATTTTCTCAGATCTCAAATTTTCCCAAAAAATCTTCGTGGGAGTCGTTTGCTAGGTGAGAGAATATGCTCTAATTGCAGTTGGTTTCAACCCAACCCATTTAAGTTGAAGTGGAGAATCGGCCGACGGATGGAAGAGTCGTGGCAGCGCCGGAAATGAGTGAACTCAACAACTCGGCGATTAACTCATGGACGTGGAATAAAGGTAGGACCAACATGGTCGAGTCAGACTCACTAAGTCTGTACACCGATTTGATGTTCCGTACCGAAGAAACTAGGTTGAGCTGAGTCAAAGGCATGCCCTTGGGTTAGCTCGTGGTGCCTGAGGTGTGCAAGAAGAGTGCCACATCGGATGGATCGTTCACGAGTTCCTTAACTGACTCAAAGTTGGAATCGGTGGAAACAGAGTTTCCAATACTGATACTTTCTTGCATTCCTTAACTGACTTGAAGTTGGAATCGGTGGAAACAGAGTTCACGAGTTTCTTTTTCTTTGCTTTTATTATCAGAAAAATGAAAAATCGGCTATTTTTGGGCTTAGTTTAGTGGTAAAGTTTTCTATTTTTTTTTAACAATCTTATTAGGTTCAGAATTCCTCTCTTGATCATTTTCTGCTACTTTCTTAGTAACCAAACAGGGAGAGATTTGGACTTTTTTTTGTTGTTGGTGAAAGTAATTTTGTAATCTTTAGTTTAGCTTTTTTAGAAATTTAGAATTTTTGTTGTTTATTTAAATTTTAGATGAATTTAGAATTTTTGTTGTTTATTTAAATTTTAGATGGGTTTAGTGGGTATTAGTGGGATTATCCATTAAGACCCATATAATTAAATAACCTAATGGGTCTTTATCCATTTAACCAAAATATTCAAATGGGTTGGGTTAAGACTTATTCAAATAAGGTAGGTAATGGGTGGATTCATGGATATGGATAAAATTGCCACCCCTAATCATGAGTCATCATGAGGATGTCCTCAGAAGAAGGTGCCTGAGAGTGTCAAAGAAAGTCCTCAGGAATACATCATCGGGGTAAGTCTCTTCGGCTAAGTCAAATAGTATCCCTAAAAGGGCCAAAGAGAGTGCTTTGGATGGTCTCCTTAGTCTTCTCGGCTAAGTCAGTGTGTGAATAGAGAATGTGTGGTTGTATTTGTTTTTTTATAGTGGGACCCCATAATAGCCCCTAGTTTTTGCTTACTTGAGTTGAGGAAAGGATGAAGTGGATACTGGAAGCAATTTAGGACCTTGGCTAGCTTGTGGTTTGGCATACCTAGACGAACCAGGGTTTAGAGATAATAATGGTACTGAGCTGGACCATACCTAGATGGGCAAGGGTTTAGAGATAATGGCTGCGCGAGGCTCAACCATGGCTAGACTAGCTAGGGTTTAGAGATAATGGTGGCATAGAGCTTGGCCATACCTAGGTTGCCTTGATTTTAGAGATAATGGCAGCTCTAGGCTCGACCATACCTGGATTGGCTAGGGTTTAAAGATAATGGTGGCGTTGAGCTCGACCATACCTAGATGAGCTAGGGTTTCAATTGTTTAATGCCTTGTCGATGCCTCGTGACAGTCGTCCACCCATCATGGCGATGCTCTCGCGTGCCCTTTTGATTGCGTATATAGGGCAAGTATGCTCGAGTGCTGTGAGGAAGGTCAAGACCTTGAGTGTATGACTGGAAATGAGTCAATTTTAATTGAATTACCAAGGAAAGTAAAGTCGGCACTAATCATTGGGTTTTTTTCTAAGGTGTGATTGGTTACTTGACTTTATTTGATTTTATTACCAATCTTAGGCTAAGACAAATGTCATTTTTCCTAATCTAATGAGGATGAATAAAAAATCTTGATTCTTGAGTTCGGAAATCTGGTTATGTGTGGGGAAGGGGTTAGGCATCCCATAATGCTCGTCCATAGACAGTCATTTATTTTGGTAAAATCTTAATTTTTCGGACATTGACAATTAAAAACAAGCTATTGGCATTAGCTTTCGGGGCTTTAATGGAATTGGGCTTTGAGGTTTGGATTCGAAAAGGGTGTGGA
Source organism: Quercus suber (assembly GCF_002906115.3). Classification (NCBI taxonomy): domain Eukaryota; kingdom Viridiplantae; phylum Streptophyta; class Magnoliopsida; order Fagales; family Fagaceae; genus Quercus; species Quercus suber. The sequence continues at coordinate 747,269 of NW_027069652.1, read as the reverse complement.
CTTGATCAATGCATCACTAGTACGGTTTGGAATCGTTGCCAAATTTCCACAATGAAAATTTGGCACACTTTGCCTTAGGTGCGTCATAGAACACAAAACACTATTCGTACCAAGCTTTCGCTGTGAGAATACGGCAATGAAGGTGCCCCATTTTTACAAAAAAAATTTGGCAGAGTTTCGCGTTTGGTGCACTATTGCGCACTGGTAGGTTTTTCTGTTAGAGTATATGGCGCACATCAACATTTCGATGTGTGTTGTGTACACGGGGAACTAATGTCATTTAGTTGACATCGATCGAGACAATCATACCACGATGATTGTGCACACAATGTAGTATGAATATGCACCTATGGCTGTTGCCTTGAATGCATACCCACACTACAAGGTCTAGAGCACTCATGATTATGAGGGGGTCACTCTCCTAACCATAAGAGTTCATTACACAAAGTGCATGATCACCCACAAACAAACATATATATATATATATATATATAAACACACACACACACACACACACACACACACATATATACATACATACATCATGCACAATGCACAATGCTAGCATGCAGTGCGGGAAAGTAAAGCAAGGTTTGCCAACATCCCAAGGGTATGGCCCAACAAGGTACAAGAAATGTAAAACAAACATTGTCATACCCTAAGAATGTGGCCCAAGCAAGATACAAGGAAACGGGAGGCCTTAATATATGGTTCTAGAAAAGGCTAAAGAGAGAGAGAGAGAGAAAGAGAACCACTCAAGGATGCTAGGCCTCCTAGCTACTGAACATTGCCCTTTTTAGGCTTGCATCATCTTTTTGCATCCTTTCCCTATTTGCTCACACCTAGGGAGTTGCATCCTTGCTCCAATTGTACACATGCAATAACAAAAGAAACACAAACCTAATAGACATGCAAAGAAACAATTGGGAAGAAAGCATGTGAAAGGACAAACAAACAAAGAGAGTCAAACGGGGGCAAATAAGCATGTTATCAAACAAAAGGGGTGTCCTTAAAGGACAAAATGTAGACTTGGATCTGGTGTCCATAGTTCCATGAGATTGACACATGTGTCATCAAACAAATTTCCTAAAGGGACTTGGGGTCTCATGTACCAAGGACGGGTGTGAACCCACACGAGATCATAGAAACTAAGCTTGATGACACAAACAAGCACACACAAAGAAACAAAGAGAGCCAAACGGGGTGGCACAAAGCAAGGAAGGCAAGCATATCATCACATGGAGTGGAAAATGGTATGCATCGAGCAAACCAAGATCACGGAGATGTGAACCCACAAATGGTTGCATCCAAACAAGCCTCAAGAAGGACAAATGCAACCAACCAAGCAAGTGGTCACAAAGGCCAACAAGCACAAACTCACGGAGGGCACAAAGCATGGCAAAAGCCTAGATCTAGTCAAACAAACATGGATCTAAAGCATAAAAGCAAGCAAGATACACATGCATAAAGGAAATTACCCAAGGCCTTTATTATAGGCCTAGGTGTATGGATGTAGGCCTAGAACACAAGATCTATATCTACATCATACCTAATGGCTAAAGCACAAGTTAAAGTTTTCAATTTTTTTTTTTTTTTTTAACAATCTTATTAGGTTCATAATTCCTCTTTTGATCGTTTTCCGCTACTTTCTTAGTAACCAAACAGGGAGAGATTTGGACTTTTTTTGTTGTTGGTGAAAGTAATTTTGTAATCTTTAGTTTAGCTTTTTTAGAAATTTAGAATTTTTGTTGTTTATTTAAATTTTAGATGGGTTTAGTGGGTATTAGTGGGATTATCCATTAAGATCCATATAATTAAATAACCTAATGGGTCTTTATCCATTTAACCAAAATATTCAAATGGGTTGGGTTAAGACTTATCCAAATAAGGTAGGTAATGGGTGGATTCATGGATATGGATAAAATTGCCACCCCTAATCATGAGTCATCATGAGGATGTCCTCAGAAGAAGGTGCCTGAGAGTGTCAAAGAAAGTCCTTAAGAATACATCATCGGGGTAAGTCTCTTCGGCTAAGTCAAATAGTATCCCTAAAAGGGCCAAAGAGAGTACTCTGGATGGTCTCCTTATTCTTCTCGGCTAAGTCAATGTGTGAATAGAGAATGTGTGGTTGTATTTGTTTTTTTATAGTGGGACCCATAATAGCCCCTAGTTTTTGCTTGCTTGAGTTGAGGAAAGGATGAAGTGGATACTGGAAGCAATTTGGGACCTTGGCTAGCTTGTGGTTTGGCATACCTAGACGAACCAAGGTTTACAGATAATGATGGTGCTGAGCTGGACCACACCTAGATGGGCAAGGGTTTAGAGATAATGGCGGCGCGAGGCTCAACCATGGCTAGACTAGCTAGGGTTTAGAGATAATGGTGGCATAAAGCTTGGCCATACCTAGGTTGCCCTGATTTTAGAGATAATGGCAGCTCTAGGCTCGACCATACTTGGATTGGCTAGGGTTTAAAGATAATGGTGGCCTTGATCTCGACCATACCTGAATGAGCTAGGGTTTCAATTGTTTAATGCCTTGTCGATGCCTCGTGACAGTCGTCCACCCATCATGGCGATGCTCTCACGTGCCCTTTTGATTGCATATATAGGGCATGTATGCGGGCTCGAGTGCTGTGAGGAAGGTCAAGACCTTGAGTGTATGACTGGAAATGAGTCAATTTTAATTGAATTACCAAGGAAAGTAAAGTCGCCACTAATCATTGGGTTTTTTTCTAAGGTGTGATTGGTTACCTGACTTTATTTGATTTTATTACCAATCCTAGGCTAAGACAAATGTCATTTTTCCTAATCTAATGAGGAAGAATAAAAAATCTTGATTCTTGAGTTCGGAAATCTGGTTACGTGTGGGGAAGGGGTTAGGCATCCCATAATGCTCGTCCATAGACAGTCCTTTATTTTGGTAAAATCTTAATTTTTCGGACATTGACAATTAAAAACAAGCTATTGGCATTAGCTTTCGGGGCTTTAATGGAATTGGGCTTTGAGGTTTGGATTCGAAAAGGGTGTGGACTTGATCAATGCATCACTAGTATGGTTTGGAATCGTTGCCAAATTTCCACAATGAAAATTTGGCACACTTTGCCTTAGGTGCGTCATAAAACACAAAACACTATTCTTACAAAGCTTTCGCTATGAGAATACGGCAACGAAGGTGCCCCATTTTTATGAAAAAAATTTGGCAGAGTTTCGCGTTTGGTGCACTATTGTGCACTGGTAGGATTTTGTGTTAGAGTATATGGCGCACATCAACATTTTGATGTGTGTTGTGTACACAGGGAACTAATGTCATTTAGTTGACATCGATCGAGACAATCATACCACGATGATTGTGCACACAATGTAGTATGAATATGCACCTATGGTTGTTGCCTTGAATGCATACCCACACTACAAGGTCTAGAGCACTCATGATTATAAGGGGGTCACTCTCCTAACCATAAGAGTTCATTACACAAAGTGCATGATCACCCACAAACAAACATATATATATATATATATATAAACACACACACACACACACACATACATACATACATCATGCCAACATCCCAAGGGTATGGCCCAACAAGGTACAAGAAATGTAAAACAAACATTGTCATACCCTAAGAATGTGGCCCAAGCAAGATACAAGGAAACGGGAGGCCTTAATATATGGTTCTAGAAAAGGCTAAAGAGAGAGAGAGAAAGAGAACCACTCAAGGACGCTAGGCCTCCTAGCTACTGAACATTGCCCTTTTTAGGCTTGCGTCATCTTTTTGCATCCTTTCCCTATTTGCTCACACCTAGGGAGTTGCATCCTTGCTCCAATTGTACACATGCAATAACAAAAGAAACAAAAACCCAGTAGACATGCAAAGAAACAATTGGGAAGAAAGCATGTGAAAGGACAAACAAACAAAGAGAGTCAAACGGGGGCAAATAAGCATGTTATCAAACAAAAGGGGTGTCCTTAAAGGACAAAATGTGGACTTGGATCTGGTGTCCATAGTTCCATGAGATTGACACATGTGTCATCAAACAAATTTCCTAAAGGGACTTGGGGTCTCATGTACCAAGGACGGGTGTGAACCCACACGAGATCGTAGAAACTAAGTTTGATGACACAAACAAGCACACACAAAGAAACAAAGAGAGCCAAACGGGGTGGCACAAAGCAAGGAAGGCAAGCATATCATCACATGGAGTGGAAAATGGTATGCATCGAGCAAACCAAGATCACGGAGATGTGAACCCACAAATAGTTGCATCCAAACAAGCCTCAAGAAGGACAAATGCAACCAACCAGGCAAGTGGTCACAAAGGCCAACAAGCACAAACTCACAGAGGGCACAAAGCATGGCAAAAGCCTAGATCTAGTCAAACAAACATGGATCTAAAGCATAAAAGCAAGCAAGATACACATGCATAAAGGAAATTAACCAAGCCCTTTATTATAGTCCTAGGTGTATGGATGTAGGCCTAGAACACAAGATCTATATCTACATCATACCTAATGGCTAAAGCACAAGAAAAATGCATAAAAAGAGAGAAAAAGGCAAAGCCAAACACTAGACATAGCATTCAACATGTAGATCTAAACGCATGAACATGGCAAGGAGCACATAAGCATATAGATCTAAGCACAAGTATGGCAAAAAGTATGGAAACATGGTATAAAGCACCTAAACATGTAGATCTAAGCATAGACAAGGTATTTAGGCTTATCCTAGCCCAACAAGGCTAGGCCAGCATCATCAAAGCGATAAAACATGTTAGAAAGCAAGGACACATGCTACAAAAGTAATAAAACATGCTAGGAGGAAGCAAGATAAAGCAAGAGATATGCTAGAAAAGTAATAAAGCATTATATAAAGCAAGAAATAGCAAGATAAAAGATGCTAGGAGATTAAATGGGTGTAGATAGTAGCTAAAAAGCTACATCTACACCCCTAAACCTTAAATCCAAGGTCCTAAGACCAATGAGAGGAAAAAGAGTGCAAGAACACTACCTCTTGATTGTTGGGAAAAGAGGGAAATCAAAGGTTTTTAGACGTATTTAGGAGAGAATATAGAGAGGAAAAGAGAGAGAATCTGCCTAGAAAAGTTCTCCAAAATGTGCAAAATCTTCTCTTTTTTTGGTCTAATGAGGTCTGGGGGTATTTATAGGCTTTTTGTGACCTTTCAGCTTCCAATAGCCACTAAGCAGTCCTGACTTTTTTAGGATCTGGCTTTGATCACATATTTGAAGGTCTACTCGGAGTCCGATTAAGTTGAACTTGGTGTCCTTGGAAAGGTCTGGATATCTAGTTTCCAAAAAACTAAAGAAATTGAAATTCGAACGGTTGGATCAAAAGTTAAGGCCTTAGGAAGTGAGCTGATGTGCCCAACACAGTTTTCTAGATATCTCAACCATTTTAATTCCGATTTCAACCCATGAAAAGTCATTGGAAAGGGAATTAAATAATATTTACAATTATACTAGCCCCAACCCGTTCTAACGGTTGGATCAAAATTAGGATTTTTGGTGCCCTAACATTCAATCTCGGGTCAAACTTTGACAAAGTTGACAAAAATCTCCAAGTAGCATAGGTTTGGTGTAAAAGCATGAAAAATGTTGTTTTGGGATGATTTTGACCGTCTTTGACTTTTGGTCAACCCAGGGTTAACCAAGGCATTTTGGTCAATTTGACCCAAAAAGGCACTTCCAGTGCTCCGATGCTCGAACGGGGTGTGCCATGTTAATGTAGATATTTCCTGGCCCCATGGAGAAAATTTAATATTTTGAAATTTTTGGGATCCAACACGAAAATTGATGGCGGACAAAATGCAGTATCTACAATTGTCCCTTCTTCATCTGGCATCTTGATTGCAAAGAGAGGTGTTGGATAAAGAAAGTAATTTTGCATTTTGTTACCCCATAATTGAATGCAAAATTGCACTATTCATGGGTCAAAACTGGTCTTACCTTAATAAGGCTAAGCTATTGGAGTTGATCTAAGAATAATTCTTCTAGCTTAGCTCCTTGGCACTAAGCAAAAACTCCACTTTTTTTTTTTTTTTTGGGTCAACGGTCAATCGATGGCCACTTTATGTGTGCCAGGCAAACCTGAAGGCCTTTTAGGGTGCACTAGGCTACCCAGGCCATACGGTGGTCTATAAATGGATCCTTCAAGCCCCTTTTTGTCATTCCAACCTTATTTCTTCAATTTCTCACTTCAAAAATTTTCTCTAGAGCAAGTCGTGGTCTAGCAGGTCCAGTTCCCGACTTTAATTTGCTACTTCAGACTCCTGTTTTGCACTTGAGGTCATAGTCTATTTTCTTTTCCTTTTTATTTCCTACAAAAATGCTAGTAGCAATGCAACTAGGAAAATATGCTAGTATTTAAATTTTTGGCATTTTTGCATAAACGCTTTTTTTGTATTTTTATCATTTATGCTATGATGATGTTGGAAATTACTTTTGTTTACATGCTTAAGTAGTTATGTATACATAAACACGCTTGCATGCTTTCACAGGTACATACACGTAGGCACAAGATTGCACATTCACACACACACGCGCGCAAACTCTCTTTCTCTCACACACACACACGCGCGCGCAAACTCTCTTTCTCTCTCTCTCTCACACACACACACACACACACACATATATATATATATAGATGCTACATCTATAACAATTTTACAACATTTTTACAACAAATCATAGGTAGTTAGTTATTATTGGTTCAAATTTGAAACTAATACTAAGATTACTTTTTTGTCCCAACAATAACAACCAGTAATAACCTGCCACTTAGGATTTGTTGTAAAAATGTTGTAGACATATCATTTCTCATATATATATATATATGTGTGTGAATTGCGTATATGTATAATTAAATTTACACATACCTATTCATGCAAGGAAAGAACTTGATTTTTAGGCAACATAGACAAACACGTAAATGCCAGATGCTATGAAAACACACTAAAAAACAATAAAAAGTTAGAGGGACATGCTAGCTGAACACGAGAAACTATGTGTGATAAATAGAAAATTTTGGGAGATTCAAAACATGATGACAATGCAACTTTGAGTTTTCAAAAAAAAAAAAAGGGGAACTTTAAAGATGAGAGGGAATTTGAAAATGTAGGTTTAGACGACCAATGCTGAATTTGAATCCTGAAATAGATTGTGGACCTTTGTCAGACAATCTAAGAAAGGTAAGCACAGCACACGGAGAGTGGAAATCTCATCACCAAGTTAGACGACCACTGCTGAATTTGAACGCTCGTGAGATTAGACAAACACTGTTGAATTTGAATCTTGAAAAGATAGATAGGATTAGATGACCACTGCTGAATTTGAATCCTGAAACAGATTGTGGACCATTATTAGACAATCTAAGGAAGGTGAGCACAACACCTCAAGCGCAAAAATCTCATCCCCAAGTTAGACAACCACTGTCGAATTTGAACCCTAAGAGCAATTACATCAGTTTATGCATAAATTTTTCCATTTTGCACATCTAAAATCTACTTTTTTGATGCAACTTTGAGTTTTCAAAAAAAAAAAAAGGAACTTTAAAGATGAGAGGGAATTTGAAAATGTAGGTTTAGACGACCAATGCTGAATTTGAATCCTGAAATAGATTGTGGACCTTTGTCAGACAATCTAAGAAAGGTGAGCACAGCACACGGAGAGTGGAAATCTCATCACCAAGTTAGACGACCACTGCTGAATTTGAACGCTCGTGAGATTAGACAAACACTGTTGAATTTGAATCTTGAAAAGATAGATAGGATTAGATGACCACTGCTGAATTTGAATCCTGAAACAGATTGTGGACCATTATTAGACAATCTAAGGAAGGTGAGCACAACACCTCAAGCGCAAAAATCTCATCCCCAAGTTAGACAACCACTGTCGAATTTGAACCCTAAGAGCAATTACATCAGTTTATGCATAAATTTTTCCATTTTGCACATCTAAAATCTACTTTTTTCTATTTTACACCCTTATTTTTACAAAACACCCACATCAGTTTGTCTATTGTACACATTTATTCAAATAAAATATTCATTTCTTTACCCACACAGCCACCGACCCACACCTACAATCAACACCGGTATCACACTGGAATCCACACAACCCACCGGCAGAAAACCAGAAAAACAAACCCAGCAAAATGGATCAAAACCCACACCGGAATCGACACCTCGCCTTGAGCAAAATGGATCAAAATGGTATCACACTGGAATCGATGCCTCGCCTTGAGCAACAAGATCAACGCCTCCGATGGCAATGGCGAGAACAAGAAACAAGATCGACGCCTCCAAAGGCAAGCGGTGGCAATGGAGATGGCGAGAGACATTCAACCCCATTCAAACCGAAACCCACTGATCAAGCCCATTCAAACCGAAAACAATGAGAAACAAAGGAAGAAAGAGCGATCGGCGACAATGGCGATCGGCGGCAGTGGCGATCGATGGAAGCTGGAGGAAGAAAGATTGATGAGAGGAAGAAAGATTGATCAGATGAGAGAAAGAAAAAGTTGTGCGCGCCTAAGAGAGAGAGAGGGAGCTGAGAGTTAGGTATAGAGAGGAGAGAGAAAAAATGGTTAAAAAATTATATGCACATGCTACAATACCCGTGCATATTTGCACGGGTACTGTAGCAACTTGCATTTATACACAAGTTTGCATGGGCTGATGTGGGAGTGTTTTTTGCTCATATTGTGTAAAATGAGCACCTTTTTCCATTTTGCACAATTTTACATCAACTGATGTAATTGCTCTAATAAGATTAGACAAACACTATCAAATTTGAATCTTGAAAAGATGGGTAGGATTAGACGACCACAACTGAATTTGAATCGTGAAATAGATTGTAGACCTTTATCAAAAAATCTAAGAAATGTGAGCACGACACGAAGCGTAGAAATCTCATCCTTAGGTACGACCACTACGGAATTTAAACCCTTATGAGATTAGACGAACACTATCAAATTTGAATCTTAAAAAGATAGGTAGGATTAGATGACCACTATCGAATTTGAATCCTGAAATAGATTGGACCTTTGTTTTAAAATCTAAGGAAGGTAAGCACGGCACACGGAGCACAAAAATCTCATCCTCGGGTTAAATGGCCACTGCTGAATTTGAACCCTCATGAGATTAGACAAACACTATCGAATTTAAATCTCGAAAAGATAGATAGGATTAGACAACCACTATCGAATTTAAATCTCAAAAAGATAGATAGGATTAGACAACCACTATCGAATTTGAATCCTGAGAGATGTATTTTGAAAACCTTAATATTTTGAGATAAAAGAGATATGATTAGATGATCACTGCCGAATTTGAATCCTGAAAGAGATTTTGAAAACCTTGGCATTTTGAAATAACATGACATTTTGGTATGACCATGCATGAAATGCGTTAGGTAGTACGGTTAGGCATACTTACCTGTTTGTTTGCATGGCCGTTTGATTTGGGCTTACTGATTAAATTTGAATTTGTCTTGCATATTATGCCTAGATGACAGAGGTCTAGTGAGAAGGCTCCTGCTCTTGCTTCATCTAGAGGAGACTCGTCTAGTAGCGACAAGGATACTATTTCAGCCAATGAAGAGGTGGCCCAGTCTCTCTAGAGACATTTTGATCGAGGTGATGATATTGCGCCCTCTAGGGGCATGCACATAACACATCGCACTAAGAGCCGATGTTCAGTAGTGATGGCTAGTGCTTTGTCCTAGTCCAGCACCAGTTCTAGTAGGGGTTCTCCACTATTTCCCTGTACTAAGGAGGGAGGGAACCCGAAAGGTGACGAGCTTGAGGATTATCTCATGTTCAATGTAGACGCAGACTAAGAGGCCAACGATGTGGCTGGGCCAGGCCTTAGCGCTCCTAGGCGCAATACCCATAGACCAAGGTTTCCATTATGTCAGGCTTGATCAAAGGTCTACATTGGAGAGATAGATAAAAGCATTGATGACACTCATTTGCAGCATGACTTGAAGATGCATCCTTTGACTCAGGCTTGGAAGGCTCAAATATGCTCCTCCTTCCCTTCCACTTGTCAATTCAAGATGTATATATGTGTGCTAATAGACAGCTTCTCTTTGCTTTTGAGTGCAAGGTGCTAGTAGGTGCCATGGCTGAGGGGCCTGGTCTTCATTCTCTATCTGTTTATTCCGCACATCTACTCATGCACACTATCTTGCCTTCCTAATCAAGTAGGAGTCTGAGGCATTTCTTAGTATTCTACCTATTTCTGTGAGACATGGACTAGCTAAGGCCCTAATGTAGTGGTTTCACGCAGAGATGGTCATGTTCCACTTAAGTTGTGGGGAGTATGCTATGCTTCCCTTCGATTAAACGATCATCTTAGGCCTTAAATTTTGAGGGGCGTCAGTTCCAACCAAGTTTGTGAGCTTTGCGGAGGCATGCGAGCTCTTAGGTATAACTTACTCCTTCACTAGGACGGCTAGAGGGTACTTTGGGCCAACTTGGAAGCCTCAGATCTGCATGCGATGGCTAGAGATGCACATACCCTAGTGTTGGAAATATGCATGTACGCAGTGGAAAATTAACGAATCTACTTCATTCAAAACTGATAACATGCATTATGTAAGTTTCAGAATATAGAATAAGAGAGTGTACCTTGGTGCAGTGAATTTAAAAAACAAAGATTAGAAGTTCTCAAGAATACTTTCAATCTTCACTCCAATTCCACTAATGCCCAAGATGTGTGGTCTCTCAATCAGTTTCCAAGGGAGAATAATCGACTGGCTTCACTCGCACATACTTACCATTTTATAATGGTGTCTCTCTTCTTTTCCTTATTAAAAATTCTATATGTGTCTCCCTTTATATTTAACTGGTTATATAATAGGGCTGGCCTATTGGGCCTTCCAATTGGGCTTTAGTATGTGGCTTGGAGTGGGACCAAAAGGAACTAATAAGACACTAGCTCCAATGGGCCTTGGGCTTTTCTGTCAACTCTTGACAAGTCAAAAGTTACCATTAATTATAATTAATACTACTATATAAATATAATTGCACTCTAGACCTTATTAATAAATTATATCCCAAGACTTTATTATACATGTAACCCCTTTATAAAATATTCGTAGTAATACAAAGTCATGAAAATAGACTGCCACTTTATAAATCACTACATCTTAATCCTTGAGTACCCGGTTTAATCCTTTAAGTTATTCATCATATATTTATGAAATCCAATTTCATAAATATATACTTTAGCAACTATTTACTAAAGTAGTTAGGCCTAACATTCTAAATAACAAACCAATTAAACTTATCTCAAGGGAATATTTTGTATCTCCGTTAAGAGACTATAAATTCCATCTTGAGAATATATGTTCCATCAACACTAAATGCAGCTGCTCAACATACTAACGTTTTGACCGTTACTTTAGATCTCACTCCTGATATATCAAAACAACCTACACTTCATGTAAATATAAGTCATGAGATTTATTATTCAATTGACAGTCATTAGGAGAATAATAAATCTCACAGCGGTCCAGTTCAATATGTCTTAACTCTTAAAACATATCAACATATCAACTAAAAGTCACAACTTCCATGATCAAGACAAATTATCTTAGTTGACATATTATAGTCTTCACAGATGAAATGTCCAATTTCATCACCGACTACGAACTAAAATTCTGAGTTTACAAAGAACTTGTGATTTATATCTTTTGTAACTTTTCACATAAATTACATACTAGGCATCTCATGGAGTATACGATAATGTCCAAATATTCATGTTACCATTATTTTAGATAATAATAAAACAACTTTATTAATTACAATATTAAGTCATACATCATGTCATACATAATATCATACATAGCATCATACAATAGGATTCTAGGGAACTAATCCCTTCACCTAGGAGACAGAACTGGATGACGTGGCTCTCGGGAGATTATTTTTCTACTTTGTCGATAGTTGCCTGCTTGGCAACAACTGGTCTATGCTAACCTACAGGCTGTTAGCAGCAATAAGAATGGTGCCGGATATAGGGGCATATGATTGGAGATCCCTTTCTTATGGGTTTTTCATCTCTTTCCTAAGCAAGCATCATGCTAGGGTTTCAAAAGCCTCAAGGGCTTTTGGAAAATTTTGATATGGCGGGCATACGAGTACATCCTAACCCTATGACCATAGTACACAGGCCTTTCCATGACATTGTACCCTATGATATTTGCATGGTCTATCTGTACTATCTCTAGAGTCATTCTAACACAGTTGGCTACTACCGGTGTTGCATTTAACGCAACAACCCATATGATGGAGAATTATTGAGCAAACGCGAGGTCACTCCTACTATAGGGCTAGTTATGCCGATCTTTAGAGTACCTAGGGATAGGTTCTTTAGGTCACTCCTACTATGCCGGTCCTGATATTATTCTAGATGACCCTGCCTATATGATAGGTTCTTTTAAGGGCTTTATTACAAAGGCCACAGATTATGCTACCTGGTTTTTAGAGTCATAAACTGGACCCATTATCGATGATTGCCCTATGAGCGGGGGCAGAGTACTTTGAGGTATTGCACGTGCTTGGCGAGCTTCAGAGGCCAGTTTGAGATTACATGTACAGACCTTGCAGGCTCGAGTGAGAGATCTTGAGAATGCTGTTATAGCTAGAGAGGGGTATACATAGGAGGAGATTGTCAGGGGTGCTAGGTCATGAGAAAGAGCGATGGCAGAGGGATCGGGAGAGCCAGGTCACTACCATGGAAAGATAGAGAAGCCAGCATATTACTGAGATAGCTTTGCTCTAAGGGTATATTGGCATCTTGATCGATGAGATGAAGGAACAGAGGATGCACATGCATTCAACACCTACTATTCCGAGCAAGGATCCTTCCATTCGGAGACATAAGCATAAGTATATGCCAATTCCTCCAGGTCCTACTGGCAGTTGGGGATTTGCCCTCATTTTAGATTGGGCATGAGGCCCTGCACTAGGATGGGCCCCATTTCAAACTCCAGGATAGGTTCTAGGCTCTTCAGCTAGGCGAGTCAAACCTTCCGGTCTAGCTGCTAATGATGATGCCGATGAGAGTAACGCTGAGCGCTTTGCTAATGACTCCCATAGAGATGATGACTCCCTTAGATTAGTCGTGCCCTTATGGCATAGGAACCATGCCCTATATAGGGCACAAGATAATAAAGGGCACTATATCTAGTCTTATAGCATAGGAACCATGTATATAGCACCCTTACATGGAAGGACTAATTTTACTACCAAAGTATGGGTTCGGAATTTAAATACGGCTTGGAAAGGTGTTAGGCACCCAAGACAGCCCAACTCATGAGTCGACTTCCACTTACTGTGTCTTGCGTCTTAATCTCATTAAAAACATGTTCAACATTGCATTCTAAACTTATTCACATACTAACATACATCTAAGCATACAACATGGCATTGCATCACATAGCATTGAAACCCTAACATACATCTAAGCATACATCTTATCTCATACTCTCAAGGGTAGAAACATATCATGGCAAGATCATACAAACATGTTATTGCATCTCACTATTAAGGAAAAGACAAAAAAGCACGCATTATCCATGTTTATCATCCAAAACAATGCATGTTCATATGAATGCATGTCTTACCTCATTGCACCACAACACTGATGCATCAATGCATGGTTATATCATATGCATGTTCATGGCAAAGCAAAGATTTAATTAAAAGGAAACTCTAATCTAACATGTGAAAAGCAAACAAACACTTTTAACAGAGAGGCAGAGAATTAAAAAGCATAAAACAAAGCAAGACATGAGCATATTGCATAAACGGAGTAAAGAAATAGAAACAAAAAAGGTTGAATTAGGGTTCTGGGCTTGAGTATGTGTACACATACAAAGGGCCTATGTATGTAGCCCAATTGCATTCATACACATGCAGAAAGCATTCGTATGCATACACGCTCAGAAACCCTAACCCAAAAAAGCAAGAACAACAAAACAGAGCAGAAACTTAAAACCAAGAGTCTAACAGCCTAACATGCTTTAAACCATAAAACAGAGAACACCTAAACTAAACAAGCATATTATAACATAAGCAAACAAGAAAAACAAAGAGAATAGAAAGATTAAAACAAGAAAATGAAAAAGGAAGTTTAGAACTAATACCTCAAAAACAGTAGCTCTTTGGCTTGATTTTGACCATTCCTCTCAGTCAAATCTATTCATAATCAAACAAAATTTATAGTAAACTTTAAAACTCGAAGATCAAGACAAGAAAAGGTCCCAATCAAAAGAAAATTGACATGAGGGAGTTTTGTGAAAAACTCCCTGTTTGATTCACTATTTCTAGTAAATCTTAGGTTTTCCCTCTGGATTTTCTATATGTTTTGAAAAGGTACCATGTATGGCTTTTTATGTTAAGAAAATGGGGTTTTGGAATGGCTTCGAGACGATGTGGGATTCATTCCAAACCTCAGCTTTAATGTAGAAAACTTGTCTTTCATAGTTTCTAGAACCCTAGCATGCGTACGCATGCCCATGTATGCATACGCATCCATGAAACTTGCATACGCAGATCTAGAGCATGGGTATGCATAAGTGTGTCTGCATATGCATGCCTTAGGGATTCTGTGGCCTTCTTTTCCAAAAATATATTTATTTAACTCATAAAATAGTTATATTTTTCATAAAAATCTTCCTCAAGTCAAATTAAGTCTGATTGAGGCCTAAACCAACCTTGGGCTTTAGAGTTTTACCATCATTGGGGAACGGGAGTCCGAGTCGTAAGGGGTACAAAATGCGGTGTCTACAACTGCCAGATTTTCATCGTAGAAAGTTGGCAACAATTCCAAATATGCTAGCAAAGCATTGATCAAGACCACCTCCCTTAAAAAAACAAACCTCAAAAGCCCAATATTGTTAAAGCCCCAAAAGCTAAAGCTAATAGCTTGTTTTTAATTGCCAATGTTTGAAAATTAAGATTTTACCAAAACAAAGGATTGTCTCCAGACAGGCATTGCGGAGTTCCTAACACCTTCCCCGCATGTAACTAGACTTTCGAACTTAAGAATCAAGATTTTTTCCCCATCCATGTTAGATTAGGAAAAATGACCATTTTTCTAAGTCTAAGATTGGTAATAAAATCAAATAAAGTCAAGTGACCAATCACACCTTAGAAAAAACCTAATGATTGGTAGCGACTTCACTCACCTTTGGTAATAATAGGTTAAAATTGACTCATTCAAGTCACACACCAGAGGTTCTACCCTCATTTCATAGCACCTGAGCTCAGAGCCCGCCTTAAGGGCTCGAGCATTGCCGCAATGGATAATCAACTACCGCGAGGCATCAACAGCACCTAAACATGTAGATCTAAGCACAAACAAGGTATTTAGGCATATCCTAGCCCAAGAAGGCTAGGCCAACATCATCAAAGTGATAAAACATGTTAGAAAGTAAGGAGACATGCTATAAAAGCAATAAAACATGCTAGGAAGCAAGATAAAGCAAGGATAAGCTAGAAAAGCAATAAAGCATGTTATGAAGCAAGAAAAAGCAAGATAAAAGATGATAGGAGATTAAATGGGTGTAGATAGTAGCTAAAAAACTACATCCACACCCCTAAACTTCAAATCCGAGGTCCTAAGACCAAGGAGAGGAAAAAGAGTGCAAGAACTCCACCTCTTGATTGTTAGGAAAAGAGGGAAATCAAAAGTTTTTTGATGAGTTTAGGAAAGAATTTAGAGAGGAAAAGAGAAAGAATTTTGCTCCAAAATGCCAAAAATCGTCTTTTTTGGTTTAAGGGGGGTCTGGGGGTATTTATAGGCTTTTTTTACCCTTTAGCTTTTGGCAGCCATTTAGTGGCCACCAGCCAGCTCCAGCAGCCCTTTAGGGTGCGCTGGGCTGGCTGCTAATGTCAACAATCTTGACTTTTTTTGGTGCTAGCTTTGTTCGCATATTTGAAGGTCCTCCCAGACTCCGATTGAGCTAATCTTGGTGTCCCTAGAAAGGCCTAGATGTGTTGTTTCTAGAACACTAAAGAAATTGAAATCCTAACAGTCAAATCAAAAGTTATGGCCTCAGGAAGCAAGCTGACGTACCCAGCATAGTTTTCAAGATATCTCAACCATTTTAACTCCTACTTCGACCCATGAATAGTCGTTGGAAAGGGAATTCAATAATCTTTTCAATGACACTAGGCCCAATTTGTTCTAACAATTGGATCAAAATTATGGTTTTTAATGCCTTTAGAGTCAACCTCGGGTCAAAATTAGTCAAAGTTGACAAAAATCTTCGAGTAGCTCGAGTTTGGTGTAAAAGAATGAAAAATGTTGTTTTTGGTTGATTTTGACCGTCTTTGACTTTTGGTCAACCTAGGGTTGACCAAGAGCATTTTGGTCAGTTTGACCCAAAAAGGCACTTCAAGTGCTCCGATACCCGAACGAGTTGCGTCAATCAAGATGTTTTCATGGCCCCATGGAGAAATGTTAATAATTTTGGAATTTTTAGGGTCGGGCACACAAATCAAGGATGGAAAAAATACAATATCTACATGCCTCATGAGAGGACCTTACAAAATTCTTTTATGATAGACCACCCTAATCTAGCCCCTATTTTTTTTTTTTTTGTGTGGCTACAAGCTTCTTTTATGTAAGGGCTAGACCTTAATCTCAAGTTGCACCATAACTTCAGTCTAGTTTCCCTCAAACGGCACTAATTGTAGTGGGTTCAAATCTGGTCCCGTTGACTTTCCTTTAATGAATTTATTAATTGAACGAGGCTTTGTTGAAGCTAAGTATATCATGAGTCATCGGGACGATGTCCTTAGTAGAAGGTGCGTGAGAGTTTTAAAGAAAAGAAAATGTCATCTGGGGAAGTCTCTTTAGCCAAGTCAAAAAGTGTCCCTAAAAGGATCAAAGAGAGTACTCTGGAAGGTTTCCTCAGACAAAGGGAGTCCTCGGGCAAGTCTCACCAGCCAAGTCAAAGTGTGTCTGTGAAAGGGTCAAGGAGAGTACTCCAGAAGGTTTCCTCATACAAAGCGAGTCCTTAGTCAAGGTCAGAGTGTGTCCCTAAGAGGGTTAAAGAGAGTATTATGAAAGGTCTCCTTGGACAAATAAGAGATAGTCCCGAAGAGGGTCTAAGTCTTAGGAGAATTTAAGAGAGAGAGAGAGAGAGCCCCATAAACAAAAAGGTCCTCCTCTCTATGTGCGGTTGTCGATGCTTAAGGGAGGAATATGTGGTGTTGGGTGAATAGACAATGTGTTGTATTTTTTTTTTTTTTTAATAGTGGGACCCCATAGTAATTAATTATGATTTTCTTCCATTCCCAAGAATCATATGGTTTCTTTAATAATAATAATGAATTTCATAATTAGATTTAACTCAATCTTTTACGGTGGAATTTGAATTTGAATCTTGCCTACATCTTAAGAAGCAAATTAGTACATTTTTGATGGTATGTTGACTTGATAGTAAAAAACAATCATTATGGGGTAGATCCCATAGGTTATTGTTCTCAATAGCAAAGATAGATTATTTTCCTATAAATTTTGGCCCACTCGTAATTATGTGTAAATTAGTTATATAATTTTAAATCAATAAAATTTCATATACTACATAATAAAAAATGCATCCTACATCATTACCTCAACTCCTCAAGTGGCTTAATATCCTCGTTTCTATGATAAAAAACAAGGTGGCTTAATGTGTGTATATATATATATATATATATATCATATTATATTATATTATTATATATAATAAAAGTTTGACTTAGAAGCCGGGTTGCGCCACGTGACTTCACCAAATTATAGAAATTTTGTTAGATTTTTAAAATATATATAATATACATCTCTATCAATTTTTTAGATAAATACAAAACTTAATTGTTGTTATCTTTTGTTAAGTTACATATGATTTTTAATTAAAGTGTGCATCTTGGGCAAATTATTTGTTATTATCAGAATTTTGTCTACTACTTTATCATCTCTTTGGATAAAGTTTGATGAACACAAAAACTTAATAATTAATAATATATCAATCTCTTCTTGGATAGACTTCTCTTAAGGGAAAATAACACTTTGTATAGACACAAATGCCTAATAGTGTATTACAACTAATCAATTATATTGAAGATTAAATTTAAAAAAAAAAAAATTGTTTCTATATTTTTCTGTAATTATTTTTTCCTTCACGTTTTTTCGTTTCTAATACTTTTCTTTATTTTTTCTCTTCACTTTTCCTCCTATTTTGGTTAATTCTATTATGCTTTTTTTAGTAAAGGATAGAAGGTTTTTTTTGATAGATGGATAGAAGGCTCATCTACTAAAGTCTATCAACTTCTTATTTATTTTCACTGTCACACGGCTACTTCAGCTTTCTTTTAATATATATAACTCTAAACTTCACCTTTGTATCTTCGTATCAACTCTTTCTCCACCATTAATTATCATTCTCATAATTCCTAAATAGAAAATTTTATACATTCCTCACCTCCTTTCAACCCTTGCAGTTTTGAAAACCCTCCTCCTCACCCTCTAAACGGTAGCAAAACAATAACTAAATTATTCATGCATTATGTACTTTTAAAAATATATATTATATATATATATATTTTCAGTGTTGAATATTTTATATAACTTCATTGACCTTTTTGTAACGTACAGGGAAGAACAAGTGCTTTCGTGAGTCAAACTTGCCGTGGCAATTGTTAGCCTCCTGATTCTCATTGTGGCACTGCGCAATTGTAAAAATAACTCCAGCAATGGCACCCAAAGCGATGTTATTACCAGCAGCAGTAGTCAAATCACTATCCAACTTGCCCAGCTCTGAACTAAATATGACTTGAAGGCTTTTGTCTTATAGCCTACCTCTGTCCACGTATTCAATGTTAGAGGTATGTATTTCTCTTTTTATTTTTATTTTTTTTTTCATATAAGAAAGGTACTTCAATGTCCATGAGTTGGACTATCTTGCTGACAAAAAAAAAAAAAAAGACCTAACAGGTAATTTTGATTCTACATAATACATTGCTATTTTCATAACTTACACAAAAAATTTGATTCTACATAATACATTACTATCTTCATAACTAACAAAAATTAATGAAGCCAATAAACTAAAAGATAGAGGTGGTGGGAAAAAAAGGGGCAAACCTAATATTGATTAATATATCATTTAGATTTGACACATTATATCAAGAGATAATATTTTAATTAATTGTTCAACAAAAATTTTTATGTAAGAGGGAGAAAATATATTATTTTTTTGGATATATTTGTGGAGGCCATTATTAAAAATATATGTTATATATAATATATGAGTATGCAATTCTTTCTTTTGAAATATATGGTATGCCTCTTATATATATATGGTTGTCTTCTACAACTCTTCAAAGGTAGGGGTCTTAAAATTATTTTTGATAGCTAAGTTTATATTTTCTTAGTGTCAAAATTTATATATTTATTTATATTTTCTCAATTAAATTAGAAGTCGTGGATATTATGAGCATAATATATTTTCTTTTTCTTCTTGATCACTTCTTGTATACTCTATTGATTCTTTTGACCTTTTTAGGTAGCTTCCTTGAGCATTACATCAGTTCTTTATCTCAAAGATGAAGTTTCCATTGTTACCGGATTGGTATTTATGTAACCCTTGCAAGCAAACATGAATATTTTTTTAGAAGAAAACATACATGAAATTAAAAGTTATTCCAAAGTGGGCTCACACAAACATGCTCTCACTCTTAGTCATACAATATCATTATATTGCGGCTTCATTACATGCACAACTCATATAGCTCACCAACTATTATGCATGTGTAAACATGATATATAAGTAAGTAAATTATAGCTATCTGTAAAATGAAAAATAATAATGTAATTAATTTTTCTATAAAGTTTTTATTAGATTTTTCAATATATATATATATATATATATATATTTTGTTCTTATCCTCTTCTCCTATAATTTCTAAGTTGATAAAATTTTCAATTTGAATACAATCCAAAAATTCTTCATCTAATCTTTTTATTATTAATTTATCTATAATTTCTAAGTGATTTATTTAATTAGAAATAGGAGATTTATGAGTTCTAGCATTCTAGGGGATTAGAATTTTGGTTTCACACTAATAGTTCATATCAACGTTAATTTAATATGTATATACAACTACTAATATCAACCTTTAATTTTACTTTTTATTTTTTTAAAACACTTTATGGATAGACACAAAATTATAATTGTTCTTATCAACTTTTTTTTTCTATACATTTCTATCAATTTTTTAGATAAATATAAAAACTTAGTTATCGTTATCTTTTATTTAAGTTACATATGATTTTTAATTAAACCGTGCATCGCACGGGCATAATACTTTTATATATATATATATATATATATCGTGTATGTATGTGTGTTTGTTTCAAAAATAAAAAATATAAATAGCTTAATATAAATCTTATAAGTTGTATAATATTCTTTCATCGTATATTTCCTCTTAGTGGCTAAAAAAAATACACTCTCAGAGAATCTCTGCAAAAGTTTAAATACAACTTGTATAATTATTTTATTTTAATGACACAACTTGTATTATATTTAAATTTTTTCAAAACATTTAAAATGTAGATTGGAACAAGGTGAGCAAATAGAATTGCAGCACACAATACACAACAAATGTTTTTCTTTTGGAAAATACTTTCCTTATTTTAGGTGTTTGCAATACACTTGGTCAAACTTAAAATCATTTTCTATTAAGTAGGAAACAACTCAGCCTTTGAGGCTAAAAATGTTATACGTTTTTTAAGGACATAAACATTTTAAGCCATTTTCAACCACAGCGTAATAGAAACCTAAACAATGATAGAAATATCCCAAAATCTTCCAAATATCCTCTATGCATCCAAAACACCATTGAAACCTTCATAAAGAACAAAAATACATGTGAAATCTGTAATATTACTGGAATACCATAGAAACTTCTAAAATCTTCAATAACAAAAAAAACCAAAAAATACACTTAAAATGTCAAAAATACCCCCATGAAGAGGGAAGAAAGTATGGCGATTGATCCTAGCATAGTGGGCCAGGCTGTTTACTGTTCAAGGGCCGTAAAATGGACAAGCCTATTGTGTGCAAGGCCTGTTGAGGACGGATCTGTAATGAACGGATGAAGTATAGACAGATTGACTGGCCATGGGTTAGATGGAGATCCTAAATAGGAATACTTGCGGCACACACCATAGAATCCTAAGGGAAACAAAATCCTATTGTGAGGAGGATTCCAGAGGTTGTGTATATTGATGAAGATCTTCTCTATAAGGAAAAGACTTGTCCATCATGTTTTAGACTCCTCAAGAGGATTTCTACAAGGGAAGACTTCGATTCCAAGTAAAAAAGGTCAACTTTCGATTACTATAGAAGCCCCAATACCCTCACAAAACAAGGTATGCATAATTGACCCTCTCTAGCACTCTGGAATTGTAAAAGATTCTAACTTGACCTTCGGAGGGTATTTGGCCGGCACCACACTAGTGCTCTCTGTTTAGGTCTTTCTTCTTTCTTGTGTTGTGAAGGTTGCACTCCGAACATGCGAGTACGTGTGCTCACTAATGGTTTTTTCGGTATCATCAGTTGGTGCCGTCTGTGGGAAGGAACGAGTAATCAGTCGTTGCTTTATCCCTGAGACAAAAGAGTTTCATGGTGCTCACTCGCTCGATGGCAACCACCAACGACATCCAAGGAGAGGAACCACCCACAACTACCCTCGAGAGACAGGTCCAAACTCTCACCGCAACCGTGGAGTGTCTCACCAAACAAAACCACGACCTAGAAAAGCAGCTGCGCCAGAAAAACGCAGCACCAAACAATCAGAGGGAGGACCAGGAAGGTACTAGTGCCATGTGAAGAGATCGAGAGGGGCCTGAAGGCAACAATGCCCCAAGCAGGCTAGAATGGCAAAACTTGAGCTTCTTATCCCTCATGGATACAGCTCCACCTCTTATTGTCACGGAGATACAGGTGATGAAGGAACAGATGGAGGTCATGATGAACGCCCTTAAGGGATGAGTGTCCAACAATCTTGACGACCTAGTCAACCGGACCGACTCTCCATTCATCACCCCCGTCAATTCCTTTCCCTTACCACATAAGTTCCGCATGCCGCAGATAGAAAGTTACGATGGGGTCAAGGACCCTCTAAACCACCTGGAAACCTTCAAAACCTTGATGCACCTTCAAGGGGTAGCAGAAAAAATTATGTGCAGAGCCTTCCCTACAACGCTGAAGGGCCCTACAAAGATATGGTTCAGTCGACTGACGCCGAACTCCATTAGCACTTTCAAGGAACTAAGTGCTCAGTTTACTTTGTACTTTATCGGGGGACATAGGTACAAAAAGTCCACGGCATGCTTGATGAGCATCAAGCAGAGAGAGGACAAGACGCTGAGATCCTACATAACCCGCTTCAATAAGGAAGCGCTTTCGATCGATGAAGCCGACGACAAGATATTGGTAGCAGCCTTCACAAATGGGCTGCAAAAGGGTAAGTTTTTGTTCTCACTATACAAAAACGACCCAAAAACCATGTCAAAAGTACTCTACAGAGCCACTAAGTACATGAATGCTGAAAACGCACTACTAGCTCAGGGAGAGAAACCCAGGAAGAGAGAGCAACAGGGAGATGAACGGCAGGACCAAGGGCAGAAGAGACCAAGGACAGGAGACAGAAGGGATGAAAGACGCCCTAAACTCCAGAGAGGAAGGTTCACAAGCTTCACACCACTGAATGCCCCAATAGACCAAGTCCTGATGCAGATCAAGGACGAAGAGGCACTAACATTTCTAGGGAAGCTAAAGAGCGACCCAAACAAGTGACCTAGAGACAAGTATTGCTGCTTCCACTGTGATCACGGTCATGACACAGCCGATTGCTACAACTTAAAGTAACAGATTAAGGCCCTTATCAGACAAGGGAAGTTGCAGAAATTCTTCAGCAAAGAGAGAGTGGGTCTAACTCCTCAAGAGCAGGCCTCCTGATTGGATAATGAGCGTCCTAGACCCCCTATTGGAGACATAAGGATGATTGTAGGGGGAACCGCGGCTACTGGCTCCTCCAAAAAAGCTCGAAAGACGTACCTCAAGATGGTCCAAAACGTCCAACTAATGGGCTCCGTACCTAAGACAGCAAGGAAGGAAAGCCCCATCATTGGGTTCTCTGAAGAAAACGCAAGAAGACTTCGCCACCCTTACAACGACGCACTAGTTATCAGTATACATATGGAGGACTATAATGTTCACTGAGTGTTGATCGACAACGGCAGCTCGGTTAACATTCCATACTATCCAGCATTCCAGCAAATGGGGATTGACAGAATGCGATTAATACTAACGAATGCTCCGCTGGTCAGTTTCGGAGGAACAAGGGTATTCCCGTTAGGCTCGATCACATTCTTAGTGACGGTGGGTGATTATCCTCAGCAGATCATGAAGGATGTAACATTCCTTATGGTCGACTGCTCATCTACCTACAATGGTATTCTCGAACGACCCACACTTAACTCGTGGAAAGCAGCAACATGACATACCACCTGATGATCAAGTTCCCTACAAATTATGGGATTGGGGAGTTGCGAGGAGACCAGGTGGCCGCCTGTGAATGTTACATTGCCATGCTAGAAATGGAAGATCACCAGTAGTCCATATGTATAGAAGAGCAATAGACCATAGCGGAGCCAATTGAAGAATTGGAAGAGATAGCACTCGATGAATCAAGGCCTGGACGGAAGACAAGGATGGGGACGCTTGCCAGCCAGCCAGTGCGTCAAGCCCTCGTAGCATTCCTCAAAATAAACCAAGACGTATTCGCGTGGAGCCATGAGACAGAGCAATAGCGGAAGAAGTTAGAAAACTACTAGAAGCAGATTTCATTTGAGAAGTATATTACCCAGGCTGGTTGGCGAACGTAGTCATGGTCAAGAAGGCTAACGAGACAGAGCAATAGCGAAAGAGCTCAGGAACGAGACAGAGCAATAGTGGAAGAGCTCGGGAAACTACTAGAAGCAGATTTCATTTGAGAAGTATATTACCTAGACTGGTTGGCGAACGTAGTCATGGTCAAGAAGGCTAACGAAAAGTGGCGAATGTGCGCCGATTTCACGAACCTTAACAGGGTGTGCCCGAAGGACAGCTGCCCCCTCCCTCGGGTAGATACTCTGGTAGACTCAACGGCCAAACACCAACTCCTAAGCTTCATAGATGCCCTTTTCGGCTACAATCAAATCAAGATGAAGGAAGCTAATCAAGAGAAAACTTCCTTTGTCACCAGCCAAAGACTTTTCTACTACAAGGTGATGTCATTCAGACTCAAGAACGCAGGAGTAACGTACCAGAGACTAATGAACAAAATGTTCACACACCAGATTAGGAGGAACGTACAAGTCTACATTGACAACATGTTAGTAAAAAGCCTGCGCGAAAATGACCACCTAAACGACCCCAAAGAGACATTCGACACCCTTCGGTCATACAACATGAAGCTAAATCCAAGCAGGTGCGTGTTCGAGTAACGGCGGAGAAATTCTTGGGATTTATGGTATCCCAAAGAGATATAGAGGTCAACCTGGAGAAGATACAGGCTATCATGGAGTTAAAACCACCGAGGATGGTGAAAGGGGTGCAAAGCTTGAATGGCAAAATTGCATACTTAAACAGATTTGTCTCAAAAGCAACAGACAAATGTCTACCATTCTTTTGCACCTTGAGAAAATCGTTCGAATGGACGGACGAGTGCCAAAAGGCATTTGAAGACCTAAAGAAATACCTTGCCTCCCCACCATTGCTCAGCCCGTCCAAACCAGGGGAAGAACTCTACCTCTACTTAGTAGTTTCGCAAGCGGCGGTCAGCGGCCTTAGTAAGAGAAGAAGAAGGGTCACAACGACCCGTCTATTTTATAAGTAAAGGTTTCTGAGGGGCAGAAGAGAGGTACCCCCAGATAGAGAAGTTGGCCTTCGCATTGGTGACTGCAACCCGAAAACTCAAGCCATACTTCCAGGCCCATACCATCATAGTCTTGACGGATCAACCACTAAAAAGAGCCATGAGCAGCCCTGAAGTTGTCAGACGAATGACTCTGTGGGCAATAGAGCTGGACGAGTTTGATATACAATATCGCCTGCGAACTGCAATAAAGGGGCAAGCTGTTACAGACTTCATCGCTGAATATACTTAATCAGAAGGCAAGGTGGCAAACGCCCTCAGAGAATGGAGCATCCACATGGATGGATCGTCAAACAGGCAAGCTGAAGGTGCCAGTGTGGTAATCCAAACCCCTGACGAAGATAAAATCGAATGCATGATTCGACTGGACTTCCAAACAACCAACAACGAGGCCAAGTATGAAGCATTGGTGGCAGGATTAGACCTCGCGAAGGCAGCAGGTGCTGAAACCATGGTCATACATTGCGATTCCCAGGTAATAACAAGTCAGATAAATGGCATCTACGAGTGCAAAAATGAAAGGATGAAGAAGTACCTGGAAAAAGTCAAGAATAGGATCAGCAGACTCGAAGTTAGATTTGTTCAAATCCCAAGAGAGGAGAATGAATGTGCCAACAGGTTGGCAAAAGCCGCCTCGGCAGAATTTATGTTAGTCTCCGATCAAGTATTGTCGTTTGTCCAAGTTTCCTCAATTATTGATGACGGAACAAAAGTGTAGGAGGTGAATTCTGAGAAAAATTGGACTACACCATTAATAGCATACTTGAAGACGGGCACACTACCAGACGGAAAAGACGCAGCCAAGAAACTGAAAGTCCAAGCCTTGCAATTTGTGTTGATCAATGATGTCTTATAGAAAAAGGGATTCTCACGACCATACCTAAGGTGTTTAGGTCGCGAGGAAGCAGACTACGTAATGAGAGAAGTCCATGAGGGTATCTGTGGAAACCATTCAGGGGCACAGTCCTTAGTGCACAAATTGATTCAAGCAGGGTACTATTGGCCTACAATGCAAAAGGACGCACAAGCTTACGTTAAGACTTGTGACAAATGTCAAAGGTTCAGTAATTTGATTAGGGAACCAACTGAGGAACTAACACCCATGACGGCCCCTTGGCCATTCGCCCAATGGGGACTAGACATCATGGGCCCCTTCTCGACGGTTGCAAGGCAGCTAAAATTTCTAGTAATTGGTATCGACTACTTTACTAAGTGGGTGGAGGCAGAGGCCCTAGCCACTATCACGGAGAAGAACGTCCAGAGTTTTGTATAGAGAAATATCATATGCAGGTACAGGATACCCAGAATGCTCGTCTCCGACAACGGAAAGCAGTTCGACAACAGTGCGTTCAGGGACTTCTGTTCAAAGCTGGGTATTAGGAATCCCTACTGTCGCCCGCACACCCACAGGCCAATGGGCAAGTCGAAGTCACAAACCGGTCCTTGCTCAAGATCATCAAGACCCAGCTTGAGAGGGCTAAGGGCAACTGGCCTAACGAACTACCGAGCGTCTTATGGGCATATCGTACGATGGCAAGAACTACAATGAGGATAAGAACGAAAAGGCCTTGTGGCTTCAGCTAGACCTGGTAGACGAGGTTCGGGCTATAGTAGAGTAGAGGTTGGCACGATACCAGAACCTCATGGCAAAATACTACAACTCCAATGTCAGATATAGAGACTTTCATATCGGAGATCTTGTGCTACGGAAGGTAATGGGAGCTGCTAGAGATCCTTCACAAGGAAAGCTCGGCCCCAACTGGGAAGGACCATACAAGATCTCATCATGGCAAAGGAAAGGGACTTACCACCTCGAAACTTTGGACGGACGGAAGTTGCAGCACCCATGGAACACGGAGCACCTATGGAGATACTACCAGTAAAGATGACATAAAGAGCATCGACACTCCCTAGTTTCCAGTTTATTATTGAGTTTTATTAGTTTTTACTTCGGACAATTTTTCTATTATTTAGTTTTACTATCGCTAGTTTTTACTTCGAACAATTCTTTCCACAAATGCCTTTTAAGCCCAAGGGGGCAGGTACTTTTTCTACATGGTTTTCTTTCAATAAGAGAAAATGTTCAGACACGACTTTGTTTTTCCTACTTAATTTACCAAGTCCAATGGTGGACGGATATAAATTAAGTCCACAAAGTGGACGGACCATCCCAAGGGGATGAATTTACAAAGTCCAATAATGGACGGATATAAACTAAGTTCACAAGATGGACGGATCATCCCAAGAGGATGAAAAGTTCTAAGTCTAAAAGTGGACGGGTATAACTAAGTCCACAAAGTGGATGGACCATCTCAAGGGGATGAATTTACAAAGTCCAATAATGGACAAATATAACCAAGTCCACAAGATGGACGGATCATCCCAAGAGGATGAAAAGTTCTAAGTCCAATAATGGACAAATATAACCAAGTCCACAAGATGGACGAATCATCCCAAGAGGATGAAAAGTTCTAAGTCTAAAAGTGGACGGGTATAACTAAGTCCACAAAATGGACGGATCATCCCAAGAGGATGAAAAGTAATAAGTCTAAAAGAGGATGGGTATAACTAAATCCACAATGTGGACGGATCATCCCAAAAGGATGAAAACCCAAAGTTCAAAAATGGACGGAAATAAATAAAGCGGACGAATATAAATAAGGTCCACAAAGTGGACGTGCCATCCCCAAAGGATGAATGTTCTAAATCCACAAAGTGGACGGGCCATAAAATGGACGGATATATCCACAAAGTAGACAGAATTCCACAAACGAAGTATCAAACAAGTGAATGGATAGAGTCCAAATAGAAACAAGGTCAAGTAAAGATAATAATAATAATAATAATAATAATAATAATAATAAAAAGAGCCCGCAAATGGAAGATGTCTACATGATCCCAAAGCACATGACGGAGTAGTGGCATATTGTTCTCCAAATATTCTTACATAAAAAAATAAAAAATAAATAAAATAAAAAATAAATAAATAAAAACTAAATTATTAAAAATTATTAATGTACAGCAGGAGTATCTTTTTCCTCAGTATGACGGGCTTGATCATCCTTAGGGTCACTTTCAACTACTGTCTGGTCAACTGGAGCTTCATGGATAGGGGGGTCCTCACCAAAAAGATCGTCCGTATCATCTGATTGGGCGGGTTGGATGGACGTTTGCTCAGGGGCATTAATGGTGATGGTTGACAAATCCAGCTCTGGATTCAAGGCCTTCACCTGACGAATGGCATCTTCAAAACCATCGTTATATTAAAGGCTAAGCTCTGAAATTAGGGCGTCGGAGTCACGATACTCCCGTATCGCGACCTCCTTAGCTTGACAGATTTCCTTGTCTTTTTCCTCCAGTGCTTTCTTCAGGTCCTCCGTCAGCTTGATACATTCATCCCTAGCTATTTTAGCCATTTTAAGTTTCTGCTTCTAGACGACCTTCCAGGTCTTCAACTCAAGTAACTCGTCCTCACGAACACGGTCTAAGGTCGTCTCATAGTTGAGACACTGTCCCATCATCCCCTTCATCATAATCATGGCCTAAAAGAAAATTTAAATTAAATTTAATAAATAAATAAAAAAAAAAGGGGGAAAGGACGGACAATATGACGACAGATGAGTTACCTTAGCGATGCTAAAAAGGGCCGTCTTTCCCATCACCTTTGTCGAGTGGTTACCTAAGTCCTTATAGTCCTCGATAGTTATGATGGACGAGAGCCTCTCAAGGGCGTATTTGGAGTCCACACGGAGTAGAACGGCTTTTTTCTTCTGGCTTGAGTACGGACCAATCATTAGGCCTTTACCAGCCTCATGTTTCACGGGGGTGACTGTCTTAGCCCCCTCGACCATCAAGCCAACAACAGGCTCCAATGGAACCTTAGGCTTTTTGGGTGCACGATCACCCTTCGACGATTGCTTCCTTTTGATTGATTGCTTGCTGGAGCCCATCCCCATAGGGTCCGCACCAGCCTGTTTGTTTTTGGTAGCTTGCAATCTGATAGCTACTATCCTTTTAGCGTCGTCCATCTCTGATGAGGTAGACGGGTGTAAAAAAAAAAACAATAATTTGAACAAAGGAGAACGACGGACTTACGTTGATGGGTGCGCTCTTCATACTTAATGGCCACTGGAGTTGGCTCGAGCTCGTCACAGTACCAATGGATGGTGTTAAGGTTAACGAGTTTGGCCCAAGTTCGTTCCTTTGGTTTGGACTTAGCAAAAAATTTCTCAAGGAAGCTAAACTCCTTAAGGGTGACTTGTGGGCCCCGTCGGACTGTACAAAAGAAGATGGACGTTTAAAACACAATGAGTATTAAATAAACTTAGAATAATTGTTATATGACGGGTTCATACCAGACGGGTTTAATACACCCCAAATTGTGTTGACAGGCATGTGATCCGTTTCCCCGAGATGACACATCCAACCGTCACCCTCAATGAAAAAATAGCGGGTCTTCCAGTCTCTATTGGAATCTGGGGTTTCGTAAATCACTTTCAAGACGAGGCTCCTAGGAATGAAACTATAAATCCCCCTTGATTTATTTATCTCGTTTGGACGGTAGCAGTGGAGGAATTCCCGTACCGTCAACCTTCTTCTACCGTTTGTCATTACTCCGTACAAGACCTCCATTGCTATGAAGACCCTCCAGGCATTTGGGGATATCTGGCTGACTGATAAGCCTAAGTATTTGAGGAGTTCATGGTGCAGGGAGCTCAGAGGAAACCTAAGGCCTGCCTTAAGCATCTGTTCGTACACTCTGATACTGTCTACTCCTTCATAATAACATTTTTCTGACTTATAGGGCAGATGGATGGGGATGTAGTCTAAGATTTGGTAATGGGCCCTAAGGGTATTAAAATGTGGTTCCTTGATGGTTGATATAAAGGCATTCACCGTCCATTCTAGAAGCATGATGAACTCCCTAAGTCCATCAGCGCCCACTACGGATCTAACTATATGGTCTTCATCATCAGCGGAACCCTCCTCTATCTCGATCATCTCCATATCCTAATTTGTTGAGGACGAGGAAGATGAAGATGAACTACTCTCCTCGCTTAGATCGTCTTGGTCTTTGTGACCTGGCGGGTATACCTCTTTGTAGTCCGCCCCGTCATGGATGACTGACTGATTACTTGACACACTAGACATGGCCTACATGTAATGACAAAACCTAACACTCTGGCGAGCTTGGAAAGAGTGACGGGGGCATAAAGTCTAAGAAAAAAAATATATACAATACCAAAAGATAAATGAGAATTAAAAAGAAGACGGATAAAAGATTACTTACCAAGTTAAGGAATGAACAAACGGAGTCGCAAACGACGAGTGTAGGAGCTGAACGGATTGGTCTCTGAGAGGAGTTAACGGACATGCTCTGACAATATATTTCAGCAGAAAGTAGAAAAATGAGAGGAGAAAGGGGTAATATTTATAGAAGAGGTGCACGGAAGACGAAGCGACACCTCGTTTTAAGACAACGGCCATTAAAAAAGTGACACACATCACAAGTCATAAATAAGTTCTTGATAGCTTGTGAAGGTACAGACATAAGCTCACGGAGTTATGTATCATGGCTGTTGGTCTGAGACTTTGAACCGTCACCCCATGGGTCCGTTTGCTTATATATGACAGACCCATAATGTGAGGGGGCAACTGAAGAGGGAAGAAAGTATGGCGACTGATCCTAGCATAGTGGGCCGAGTTGTTTACTATTCAATGGCCGTAAAATGGACGAGCCTATTGTGTGCAAGACCTATTGAGGATGGATCCGTAATGAATGAATGAAGTATAAACGGATTGACTAGCCATGGGTTAGACGGAGACCCTAAATAGGAATACTTGCGGCACACACCATAGAATCCTAAGGGAAACAGAATCCTAGTGCAAGGAGGATTCCAGAAGTTGCGTATATTGATGAAGATCTTCTCTATAAGGAAAATACTTGTCATCACATTTTGGACTCCTTAAGAGGATTTCTACAAGGGAAGACTTTGATTCCAAGTAAAAGAAGTCAACTTTTGACTACTATAAAAGCCTCAATACCCTCACAAATCAAAGTACGCATAATTGACCCTCTCTAGCACTCTGGAGTTGTAAAAGATTCTAACTTGACCTTCGGAGGGTATTTGGCCAGCACCACACCGGTGCTCTCTGTTTAGGTCTTTCTTCTTTCTTGTGTTGTGTAGGTTGCACTCCGAATGTGCGAGTACTTGTGCTCACTGGTGGTTTTTTTGGTATCATCACCCCACAACCTTTACAGTGAACAAATTACCCTTGAAAGTTGAAACATCTAAAATGATAGAACTACCACTGAAAAATCCTCAAAATACCCTTAAAACCTCCAAAATGGTTGAAATGTGAATACCTCTCAAACCTATAAAATGACCAAAATAATCTTAAACCCTTTCAAATGACCAAAATAATTCTAAATCCTTTAATATGATTGAAACTCTCCTAAAACCACCAAAATGACCAACAACAACAACAACAAAAAAGCAAAACCAACTGTCATTTTGGAGGTTTCAAGTGTTTATAATTATGCATGTGAATGTTTAAATTTAGTTGATAATTTTTTGTTTATTGCATTATTATTATTATTATTATTATTATTATTATTATTTGGCTATTGCACTTGTGAGGGGTTTGAGGCCCGAGGAGGATTGGACTAGGGGCTAGATTGCTTAACCCACACCGGAGGAGATAAACGCACCCCGAAGATTTCACCCACCTGAGGATGGAAGCATAGTCAAAGTAAGGAGAGTCTTGTAAAGAAAAGGGTAGTGATGAAGGCAAAGAAGAAGGGAGGAAGTTTCCTGGAAGGAACAATTTCCTCCTCCACATTGAATGCCCTGCACCAACCTTATCAGCTACATTAATAAGGAAATGACTCGTGAACAATAACTTCACAGTTACTAGCCCTTTCCACCACCTACAGTAGAGTGTTGATGGGACAAGTATCCTTAAGAACGCTTGGAGGCATACAGATGGAGGACTAAGATACAAAGAAGAGAGATATAAAAGGAGGGGAGTCTCACACACACCAAAAAAAAAAAAAAGAGGATGGACATTCTTGTTAAGAAAAATAAAGAAAAGAGTACGTCAACAATGCTTTATCTGGTGTAGAACTCAAACTTTATACATAAGAAACCAATCCTCGAACCTTCCCAAGGAGAAATATTTTTCTCATTGTCAACTTACGTTATTCCTTTCTATTATCCTAAGCTCTTCGGTCTTTAATTTAAACTTAGGTAAGAATTGCACTTGAATTGTTTGCCCACTCTCTAAAGAAATTCAATTGTTAGGCTTGATTTGAAGGATAAGGCATCACCGTTCTAAGTGGGATTGGGCCTTTATTTTTCGAGCACCTACAGCACTCTTATTATGATTGTGCTTATTAGTGTAGTTTTCAATAAATTTATTATAATTTTGCTTATTTTATAGAGAAATTGTAGTTGTTCTATATTAATATTTTAAAGTGATAAATCAAATTTTTAGTTTCATATCTATATAAAAGAAAATTTGGAAAATTGTGCTTTTCAATTAGTGCCAAACACCAGAAAAGGTTTTCCATAACATTTTCTAAAATACAAACAAACACCAAAAAAACAAACAATTTTTCTTGAAATGTTTCTTTTGAATTATGTATCTCCTCTTTAATTTTATGTGCTATATATATATTTGGATAAATTTGATAAATACAATTGGGGAGGGATTTGTACCATAGATATTTATATTGGAATCATTTGGAATTGCTAATTGAGCTACAAAACTCTTGTAATTTTTTATTTTTTGTAAAAGTTATAAGACCTATGAAATGGTCTCTCGTATTGCTTAAGTTTTCTTAAATATTAAAAAAAAAATTATGATTGTTAAATTAAAATTAAAATAATACTACAAGCTAAAAGCTTTCAAATAGAAAATGATTTTTTTTTTTTTTTAATAATAGGATAATAGTCGGAGGTTTGGTATTATTAAAAAATGGTTTGACTTCTGTTATTTATGCACTAAATAATATGTTACGTTATAGACAAACAATAATCTATAGACAACACGCTTATATTCTTCTAAAAAAAAATAATAATAATAATAATCTATAGACAACATAATTCACACAAAATTTACTATTTTCTGAAGTGGAAAATTTTTAATAGTAGGTAATAAATTAGTATCAAAATAATAGGCTTAGAATCAACTCCATAGTTATAAAATAACATTGTTCACATGCAATACCTTTTTCTTTGTTTTCCACTTCTTGGAAGCTACTACCGTACAATGGTTGGGCGGCTAAGCAGGATTACGTGTACTTGGAAAAAAATATAAAATAAAATAAAAATTAAGTGTGCGTTTAGATACTGCTTATTTTGTTGAAAATTGAAAATAATAAAAAATATATTTGTTAGATTACTGTTCCCAAGAAAAACACTGTTCACTTGCCTTCTTACACTATTCATATTCTATGAACAGTGCAAGAACTGAAACGCAAAACGCGTCTGACGTAAACGCAAACCAAACAAACACTAAAGAGAGAGCAAAATAATAAAATTATTATTGAACTACTAATACAATCCTACCCAGGCTACTACCGAATATAAATTACATGTAAAGGGTAAGGTTTATAGTTTATAGGTAGAAACTAAATATTGAATTGGATAATGTTGTAGTGCAAATAGGGGGTATGACGTGGTGAGAAATGATTGGGTAATAAGGTGTATGACGTGGTGAGAATGATTGGGTTAAAAAATAGTAGTAGCAATGATCGCAGATACCGACCACGTTGTTGTTGCTGATAAATGATGTGCAGCTGAGCAAGCAAGCAAGTAATAATAATAATAATAATGAGAAAAGGTTTTAACAAAACAAATCCCCCTCCACTTTTTTTTTTTTTTGAGAATCCGGCTTTTTAGGACTTTTATTGAACAATATTGGCTAAATCACCATGAAATACATCATAAGAAAGTGGAGGAACAGACTTCATCCACACTACATAATCTAAAACATGAATTGCATGCCTAGCTAATCCATGAGCTACCTTGTTACCTTTTCTCTTTATATGAGAGTAAAGTAATGTATGAAAACTAGCTGAAGAAACTTTAATATCCTCCACCAACAACCCAAACGGAGATAAAGATTGTTCACCCCTTTTTAAAGCTAGATGGACAAGGCTTGAGTCTCCTTCCAGAATAGCATCATTGATTCCGATTTCCCTTGCAACTCCAACGCCCTGCTAGCAGCAATAGCCTCCATGTTTGCTGCCTGATACGCACAAGGGATCAGTTGTGACAAAGAGGCAATAGCTGCATCGTGTGAGTCTCAGATAATGACTCCTCTCCTAGATTTTCCGTCATGCTCGAAGGTGGCTACATCGTAGTTGATTTTGTACAAATCACTAGGAGGGGGCTGCCAGGAAGCATGTGGGCTGCGCTAAGATGGGCCACGCTGAGAGGGGCTTGCACCGAGTAAGGCTGCGCTGAACTCGTCCAGTCTTGCTTTTGTCGAGGAAGCAATTTGAGACAGTGAGTTGTATGGCTTGTTGAGTCGAGCTTGGTTTCTCTAAGTCCAGACCAACCACACCATCATTGTGAATAGCTCAGCATTCCTCTGTTCTTGTATCACCCATGGGAGTAGTTCTTTGAAATCCAAGAACATCCTGTTACGGCGAAAACCCCACTAGACCAAATCTGTCCAAACCTCATCCAGCTTAGGACACGCCCACACTGCATGTAACATTGTCTAAGGGAGCTGCTTGCACCGATCACACAGTAGGTTTGAGATGATAGTGCGCTGCATCAAGTTTTGTTTTGTTGGCAAAGAGTCACGGCATGCTCTCCATACATGGTGCTTGACTTTGTTCGGAACTTCTAGCATCCATACCTTCTTCCACAGTTGGGTTTCAAGAGCCTCCTGAGTCCTTTCAAGAGCTGGTTTTGCTTCTTCCTTTAGAAAGCAGTAACCTGACTTGCAAGAGTACCTACCATCGTGAGATAAGGGCCAGTAGAGGTTGTCTTCCATGTCAGTTCATGCAAGGGGAATTTTTTTGATAATTTCAGCTTCCTGTGGGGTGAAGAGTCCTTCCAACATGTCACTATTCCACTATTTTGTGTCTGTATCAATCAAAACATCCAATGTTGCCTCCTTCATTGAGTCCACTACCGGAGACAAAAACCAAACCATGGTTCTTTTGAGGCAGCCAACTGTGTTTATAAATCTGGACTATTTTCCCATTCCCAATGCACCACTTTGCCCCCCTAAGAATGACATCTCTTCCATGGAGGATACTTTTCCATGCATAAGAGCTTGATCTCGAATCCTCCGCTTCCATGATGGTACAATGAGTGAAAAATCTTGCTTTGAAAATTTTGTAAAACAAGGAATTTTTATCTGTCAACAGTCGCTAAGCCTGTTTTGCCAAAAGTGAATCATTGTACATTGCCAAATCTCTGAAACCCATTCCCCCCACCATTTTTTATTTTGTCATTTCATCCCATTTTAGCCAATGAATCTTCCGCCTATTTCCTCTTTCACCCCACCAAAACTTTCTAATCAACACTTCAATATCATTACATAATCCAATCGGTAATTTAAAGCAACCCATAGCAAAGGAAGGGATAGCTTGAATTACCGATTTTATCAACACCTCCCACCCTGCTTGTGATAGTAATTTTCCTTCCCACCTTTACAATTTTTTCCACACCTTTTCCTTGATGTAGTTAAAACTAGCTTTTTTCCCTCTCCCTACCAACAAAGGAAGGCCCAAATACTTCACATAATGCTGAATTTCCTGCACCCCCAGTAGGCCTCTAATAATTTCTTTAGTATCATCCGGGGTGGATTTGCTAAAGAATAGTGCTGTCTTGCTTCTGTTTATCTTCTGACCTGACACCCTTTCATAGGAACCCAATAAATCAAGGATCACATTACACTCATTTGGTGTTGCTCTACAGAACAAGAGGCTATCATCTGCAAAAAATAAGTGGGTTAGTTTTGGTCCTCTTCTGCACAAAGAGAACCCATTAATCCTTCCTTCTGTTGCTGCTCTCCTTATAAGCCCATGTAGCCCTTCTATGCATAAAAGGAAAAGGAAAGGGGATAATGGATCTCCTTGTCTGATGCCTCTGCTTGGGTAAATAAAAACCCTTTGGTTCTCCATTCACCAATATTGAATAAGTGACTGTTGTAACACATAACATGATTAGGCTGATCCACCTTTCTGCAAATCCCATCTTTCACATCAGATCTTCCAAAAAGGACCACTCCACCTTATCGTATGCCTTGCTCATATCCAACTTGAGTGTCATATAACCTGTTTTCCCTAATTTATGATGCTTCATACAATGCAAAGTTTCAAAAGCAATCAAAATATTATCTAAAATCAAGCGATCCTTAACGAAAGCTGATTGGTGTTCAAAAATAATATATGGTAGCACTTTTTTCAGCCTATTTGCTAGTACTTTGGAAAAAATCTTATATATAACATTAGAAAGACTTATTGGCCGAAATTCATGGACATATTCAGGGTTTGATTTTTTGGGGATGAGAGTAAGGAAAGTATGATTAACAGGTTCGGGAAGAATACCTGTGTTTAACCACAAAAGTACATCATGTGTAACATCCTCATCAACAACCTTCCAGAAATTTTGGTAGAACAAAGGCAGCATACCGTCTGGTCCAGGTATTTTTAGAGGGGCCATCTCATTGAGTGCAGCAGCCACTTCCCATTCCTTAAAATCAGTAACTAACTCTTGGTTCATCTTATCAATAATACATGGCAGCACATAGGATAACACCTCATCTACATGGGTCGGATTAGATGTTTCAAATAACTCTTGGTAGAATTCATTTAAAACTGATGCAATCCCATCTGGATTGGTATGCAGCTGTTCGGCCTCATCTTTTATTCCCCTTATTGTGTTTTTCTTAAATCATTTGGTGGCTTGGCTGTGAAAAAATTTGGAGTTGTAATCCCCTTTGCTGGCCCACAATACTCTTGAGTGCTGCCTCCACATACGAGCCTCCCTCTCCTTAAGAATATCAATTTCTACCTTAAGTTCCCTTACCCTCTGATTGCTTCCACTTTGCTGTGCCACCCATTTGGCTTTGGTAAGCAATGATTTTTTTCTTTTCCAGTTCTCTTCTCACATTCCCAAAACAGTTCCGGTCCCACCATTCTAACTCTTTGCCGCATTTGTCAACCTTCTTGATAACTAAAGTGCCTAGAGAGCCACCTGATTGACCAACATCACCAAACCTCCATGTTACCTCCACCATCTCACCACACTGGTTATCTGATAACCACATTTCCTCGAAGCGAAACCTTTTTTTAACCGATGGCTGATCCAACCCTGAAACGTTAATTAGAATGGGTGAGTGGTCAGATGAAAAGCACCTTAGGTGGTGAATACGTGTACCAAGGAATTTCAGGAAAAAAGAATTTGTTGCCAAGCCACTATCCAATCTCTCCCATATTGACCTTCCATCTTGAAAATGCCTAGCCCATGTGAATCGAGGGTCGATGAAACCCATATCCATGAATCCACACTCATCAATTACTTCTCAAAACTGCTGCATCTGATTATGGTTCCGGAGGGCCCCACCTAATTTTTCATTTTGTTTTGTCACCACGTTAAAATCCCCTGCACATATCCAAGGGATCTCAGAATGATTGATGAGGCTGCGGAGATCATTCCATGCTTCCCATCTTTTTGCCGTGTCTGGTTCTCCATAAAACCCTGTAAAACGCCAAGCATTCTCAGTGTTTTTATCAATGTAAGAATCAATATAGTACTTTGATGACCCCTCAATGGTGAGGTTAACTGATGCTTTCCAGAACATAACCAATCCACCGCCCCTATTATTGCTCGGCACCACCCATTTATTTTCAAACTCAATTTCTTGTTGTACTCAATCTAGCCTTGCTTCGTCTGTCCATGTTTCGGCTATAAACACGACAGAGGGATCTTTTGCCCGTATAATTTCTACGAGCTCCTTCCCTGTACGTAGGTTCACAAGCCCATGACAGTTCCAAGCTAAGCAATTCATTATGCATGGCGAGGCTGATTTTCAGCCTCCGCCAAACCCACCGGTTTACCATCTTCAGTTGTTGAAACCTGCACACATTTCCCAGATAGTTCTGAGAAAAATTCAACTTGATCAAGACTCCTTTTCCCCTTACTACGTATGGTACTTTAAGTATGGACTGATTCCTTTGTTGTTGTTTTGATCAAACGAGTCCACTTGGGAAGGACACGCAGTTGGGCTACATGTGGTGAAACCCTAGCCGCCACCTCTTCATTGAGACTCACATTTATTTCCATATCGTCTGACTTGGGGAGATTAATTTGAGCCGTTAATGATTGGGTCAATGATTGAGGGGGACACAGGTCATTAAGGGGATTCAATTCCTTATCAGACTCCACCATTTTTGTCTCCGTATTAATAGCGTGTGCCTTGCCCTCATTAAGGAGTGAGACACCTGGATCCATTTCACCAACTTTAATGCTGTCCCAACCTCCACGATCTGCCAAATTAAATTTTGGAGCATTAACTTCCTTGCTCAGCTGTACTGAATCCTGTAACGGCTCTTCCCTTGTAACTGTCACCGGTGGTTGGAGAGGCGGCTCATGCTCCATCTGAGTCACTGTTGAGGTTTGCTGCTCATCGGAAGCCATGGATTTTTGCACCTGCTTCTTTTTTGATTTGTAAAAGCCTGGGACATACACCACGTTCTTCCTAGCTGACCCAAAGGCCGCAGCCCTTAGGTGAGGGCTAAATTTTTTTTGCTCTGGCAAGAAGGAACCATCACTGTCAATCCAAATATCACAATCTTTGTCGTCGTGCTCAAAGCTTCTGCACCAATAGCAAATGTTAGGGAGTCTTTTGTACTTGAAATTCACCCACACTTACTCTCCTTTTTCAAGTGTAATAACACGACCACGAGAGATAGGCACTGTAACGTCCATCATGGCCCTAACTCGAATAAAATTTCCTCCCTCGTTAACTAAAGTTTCTGGACCTCATACCACCTCACCAAGGATTTCACAAATTTTTTCTACTGCTGCCACTTCATGTATCGAATGGGGATGTTATGCACCTGGACCCAAAAAGCAGTTTTGTTCAAACTTGAAACCCTAAGTGGGTTGTCCTTCACATACCGTTGCATAATAATCAAGTGTTTGTCGAAGCTCCAAGGTTCACTCTTGAGGAACCGTTCCATATCTTCCTTGTCTTCAAAGATGAAAAGAACCATGTGGTCACCTTGGTTTTGTATTTTAAAGCCATTCCTTGTCCGCCACAGTGGTTTGAAAGTTTGTGCAATGGCATCTATATTCAACACCCGTCTTGTGAGAAACTTTGCTGTGATGATGTATTCTTGAGACTTGAGTTCACTTGTTAGACAACAACCTAGGCCCTCTTTCTCAGACAAAGAGAGGCGATTCCAACTTGTTGTAAGATCTTCCATGGTAAAGTAAGAGATGATAGTGAAAGGAAAGTAGATTGACACACTTCTGTTTCTCAGTAACCCAAGAAAAAAGACCCCACAATCCTGGAAATAAACTTGTTATTTCAAGGAAGACAAAAACACCTTTGTAAAAAAGGGACCCCAATTCTACTGCCTAAGAGAAGACTAAGCTTTCTTAGAGTCAGAGAAACTCTGATGACTAAGCTTGGCTATGTTTGTTTTGTGACCCCTCCACTTCGTTTGTTTCGTAGTAGTATACTATAAAAATAGTTTTGTTCAAAGACTGACACCACTCCTAGTTATACATATGTGTTCACTCACAATGCAGTTTAAATTTTTCCTACTTCATTTGATACTCCACCAATAAATACTTGTCACACTTTCATCTAATTAATTAAAATACTACTATTATTGACTTATTAATACTACAGTTATTAATTAATAGTAGTATTTAATTAATTAGGTGAATACGTTGCAAGTATTTATTGGTAGAGTATAGAGTGGAGCAGAAAAAATGAGACAGAAGATTTGGACTCAAAATTAATGTTAAAATTAATGTTTTTTGATTTTCTTGTAACCGGTTATGTACTCCTAATATTTTTATATTTTATGAGTGTACTTTATATATATATATATATATATAGGAATTTTGAGTGGACGTTTAAGGATAATGATCATTTTTAGTTAAGTTTAACCCTTAGTTAAAATTAAACGGTTCAAGTAATCTCTCTCTTTAAAAAAAATATATTAAAAATAAAAAAAAAACAAAACAAAACAAAACAAAAAAACCTATTAATTCCTAGTGTGGAAGGGACTATAGTCCTAATCTTTGGTGTGACATCTAAAATCTTATCAAAGAAGTCAGCAGGTATTAATACTTATCCACAGTATCCAAAAAAATATATATATATACGTATCCACTATTTGGAACAATACAACTATCATCATTATAATATAATATATATATATATATATAAAAAAAAACGTATCCTTTATTTGAAACAATACAACTATCATCATTATAATATAATATATATATATATATATATACACAATTTAACACACACCCAAAAAAAAAAAAAAAATCATTATATGCTGTGTGGGTTACACCTTATAACTTCAATATATAGTGTTCGCTTATGATGATTGTGCTTTTATCATCAAACTAAGACACCAATTATTTTTTAGTGTATATAAGGATTGAACTCTAGATTTTTTATTTAACCATCAGAGACTTTACCAATTAAGCTAACTAAAAACCACTTACACCTTGTATCTTTATCAATTTTACATGATTCCAATAACTTTTTAAAATTTATAATTTGATAGTGGGGGAGGGGAAATTTGTACCTTGGACATTTTTATGAAAAACACCAAGAAGTGTCAGTTTATATCTACAAGGTTGTTGGTTACTTAATAACTTTTTAATATATGATTTTGTTTATCACAAAGATAAAATTTAATTATTGTTTCTTAGGCATTGTATTCTAGGTTCTTCAATTCACATACATGTATTGACAAATACTAAGAACAATTAAAATTCAACCATATGATTCCAGTAAAAATAAAAAATAAAATTCATCTGTATGATTCATTGGCCAGTGCAACCACCTAGTTGAATTTTATTAGGGAGATTAAGATACAAAACCTAAGGAATTATACCTGAGATTTGTAATGTTGACAAATCCACTATTGGATTATATTTCCTTCTTATAACATCCTTGCTTACAAGCATCAAAATGATGATAGATCAATAGTGCTGGAATTTTACTTAAGGAGTAATTCAGGGTAAATTAACATAATACATCTATCAATTAATAATTATATCACGTGCATATGTAACAAAAATCAATAATAAGATGTGAGAAATTTCTTACTAAATTATATTATTCAAGGATCTCACAAGCAATTAGGATGCTCTCCCAAGCTGGTTAGGATTAACAAGAGCATTCTTTTCTCTTTCACACACTCCTTGCAAGTGTGGCATTGACAATATTTATAACATTCAAAAAGGATATGACCAATCATAAAATCCTTTCTATCGTAATAGCAATTCATGTAACAAATATATTACATTCATTAATAAACAACTTCATCAATTAGATTTGTGGTGGTCCTTTTCCATTAATCTTGGGCTTTTGGGCCTAGACCCACATTTTACTTGTACTCTAAGTTGGCCTTATCCCACAATTGAAGGTCCAAGAAATGGTTCTAAAGGTTACTGAGGGAGTTAAATTGTGGTTTTGGCCCTTAACTCTCTTGATCCTAACTCAGTCGTGATGAAGATTGTACAGCCAAGCCCTTCCCATGAAATTCGAGATGTATTTTTCTTTTCTACTCTCGTGTTTCTCTTCCCAAAATTTTCCAACCCATTATCATTGCCTCCCCTTCTCCACTTATAGCCTCCCCTTAGTGTGTTTTCCCTATGTCAGTAGGTCCCTTTGCTCTATATTCCTGACTAGATGGGACTTACTACTCACAGATTATATGACTTTCTAGTAACTTGTGCCTAATGCCGGTCATTGCTCGGTGGGCAGATTCCCTCAAGGCATTATCTTTTATTCGCAGCATCTCTAGGAGTGTCCAACTTGATTGTTCGGCTAAGCCTATACCCGCCCAGCCACATGGGCCGAGATGGGCTGAAAACGCTCAATGAATTGGCCTACAACTCAGGGTTGGGCTTACATACCATATCTACAAGATTCATTAATGAAGAAGTTCATTAACATGCCATTACTTTTGTAACTCCATATTAATGCATGGATCCATCTATCATTCATATCTAGAATCACTATAATGACAATACCTCTTATAAGAGGTCAAGTTACTAGCAATGACACGATAGATTTATTAAGGCCAGTGCTCAATGTGCATGAATCTCATTATGAAAGGACTGCCGAGATTATTATGCACTAACCATCGAAAGACTAGCCCTTATTGTAACTTGCACCTCCTTTCCATCATGGTCCAACAATGTACCTATAAGAATAGGCTACATCATGATGGATATGGTCAAGTCAAGAACTATAATGAATGCATTCATAATCTTAGTCTACTAAATCAAGTAGACATATTTCAATATACCAATATTTTACAACATAAAAATATTGCATAATTTCACGAGAAATTTTGAATACTTATTTATTGATAATAGAGACATCATAAAATATCATGTTGGGCCACATTATTCTAACAGATAGCTATTTTATATAAAGAATGTTAAGTTTTCAATTTTTCTTTCTATTCAAAAAAACAATTTTCAAGTTTGTCAAAGCATTCATTCAATTTAAAAAAAATAAATAAAAATGAAGTTCTACAATTTCACGAATAAATAGAACATCTAATCCAATATTGTTTTTTAAATATTAATCAAATAAAACACTATTAAGTGGTGTAACATTAATAATGAGTTATACTAGGTGTAACTTGATATAATTTAAAAATTCCATTGTATATTCACTTTGTTTTAACAAGCATGCCAAATTTCGTATTAATCGGATGTTATTTACAAGTTTGTC
Source organism: Quercus suber (assembly GCF_002906115.3). Lineage (NCBI taxonomy): Eukaryota > Viridiplantae > Streptophyta > Magnoliopsida > Fagales > Fagaceae > Quercus > Quercus suber. The sequence goes on along the minus strand of NW_027069652.1, from coordinate 704,289 downwards.
CATGAACTTATACTTTACCTATAATTTTAAATTTAAAAATAATTGAAATTTAAAAAAATTTATGATGGATATTTATTGACCTTCAATTCAATCATTGATATTTTGCAAGTATGGAAAGTAAAATAATACAATATAATCTAATGGCTGATTTGTCAAAGTTTTCGTTCATTTGAAAAAAAAAATGAAGTTCTATTATTTCACAAAGAGTAACACTAATCAGTTTGTTTCAATGGAAAAACTTATGTGAAGATAGTTTCTACATTTTCCTATATTTGGTAGTACTAGAAAAATATGACTTAAAGGAAATCTATCTCTTAACTTAACCCTATTTAGTTTGGCATGAGATATAGTTTTTTATCATTAAAATTTTCTAGAAAACAACTCTATCTCCCATGAAACTAAATAAGGGAAGTCAAGAGATAATTTTTCAAACTCATGTTAAAGTCACTACCAAACAAAGGAAAATGAGATAGTTTTCTAGGAATGACAAAGTTTCGCTACAAACTTAGTTGCATCTTAAGATTACAATTTCACTCAATATCTTTTTATATGATATGAATTTTGAACAAGCAATCTAACGATTATATTTTCAAAATATGTAATCATGTTAATTTTTCAATAATAACTCTAGAGTAATCTATGTGCATGTATGCGAAACTCTCTTTTAGAAACTTATACTATAATTCTTGCTCTTTATACACCCTACAAGCACTTATACGTGTAGAATGACCATCACGTCAAAGATATACGGTAGTAAGTATTCACCTTGTCTCAACCATCCTATTTTAGCACTTCTCTATTTAAAAATAATGAATCATTAATTTTGGCCAAAAATGAATTTAAAGAAAGAAACAACCAAAACATAGAAAGAATTTTAATAAACGCGTACTTTGCCAGTTACTCGTGGTGGAAGAGGGTTTTTCTCCAATCGTAGGTGGACGAGAGGGTGCTTTTAAGTGATACGTTAGATAAAGTTGGGTATAATAAAACTCAATAATTAAATTATCAAATCAGGCTCAATTTTACAATACATGGCAAGCTGTTAATGAAATTGACAACCTAATCTACTTCTCTTAATAGAATATCCGCGAAAAATTAAAATTCTTCAACGAATCAAGATTTTTTTTTTTTTTTTTTTTTTTTGAGAATCAAATCAAAGATTAAATAAATGAAGCCACTGCGATATACTAACCAACAAAAAAAATAATACAACATGTCAACAATAACCTCAAATATTTGGAGTGGATCAATTCATTATAAAATGTCCATTAAAGGAAAAGAAATTCCATTATATAGGTAGAGTGACAAAACATTTGGAACTGAGACCATGGACTCGTATTATACGGAGTGATAAGGGCGAGGTTATGGCAGCGATGTCAGCAGGAGGACCACCTATGAGTAGCAGTGAAGAAGCGGAGCTGTTAGCATGCAGAAAGGCAGTGGAGCTTGCCACTGATGCTGGCTTTTCAGAGCTTGTGATCGAAGGAGATAATAGTAATGTAATGAGAGCATTATCTTCTTCTTTGGCTGGTTTGTCTCTCTAAGGTAATGTGGTGGATGATGTTCGCCACTTGGTTCTTAGGATGCATTAGGTAACTTTCAGCTGTATTAGGAGAGAGGGTAACTGGGTAGCTCATGCTCTTGCACAGTTTGCTAGGAATATTTTTGAGGATGTGTTTTGGATGGAGGATTCACCCCCACCAACTTTGAATGCCTCGTATCATGATTCTCTTTTGCTATAAATAGATGAATGCTCCAGTTTCAAAAAAAAAAATCCTAAATTAATCCTATATTAACTGCGATTAATAAACTTGTAGCATAAGTAATATTATTGACTTACCCACAAATTAAAATTAGAGTTAGATATTTGAGTATTGGACTTGATATATACCTTTACCAAATTATTATTTATAATAATAAAAAAACACCTAACTAACGAAATTAACAAAAAGAATAATATCAAAATAAAAAAGAACCCAATAATAGTAATAAAAAGAAAAAAAGAAAGGTGCACTGTGATGTGAGGAAATGAATAGAGGCGTGGGCGTCGCGTGGGTGGCACAAAGTCTTTGCATGACCCTTCTAAGACGCTGCACATTTTTTCCCCGCCATGACGGCGCAATTTCTGTTAATCAAGAAACAGTGCCTTTCACCCTCTCTCACTCTATTTGTCTTTTTTTATTTTTTTATTTAATTATAATCAGAAATTCTATTTTAACTTTTTAACCATTAATCATTATTATTTTCTTGCTAATAAAGTAATAATTCTATTTTTAATTTTTGGGTTTTTTTTTTTTTTTGGACTAGCATTAATAATTTAATATACGAAGTTTCTTAGAGAGAGAGAGAGAGAGAGAGAGAGAGAGAGAAGAATTTTTAAATTCCCAGACAGAGAAAAAGAAAGTCTTCTCAAAAAAAAAAAAAGAGAGGGCCGCAAACGCTTTTAGTCACCATTGATGAGCTCCTAAGCTCTCCCGCGAAATCAAAATTCTTCTCTTTTAATCAAAACCCATTTACTCTTCTCCTTCTTCTAGATCTTTCCGCCTTCCTTCCTTTTCCTGTGTCCTCTTTCACCCGTTGAAAATTTCAATCCCTTCTCTCTCACATTCCCTTATAGTTATTTGGGAAAAAAAGAGAGAAAAGAATAGCCTACACACAAATACAAGGCAGATAGAGAGAGAGAGAGGAGCCAGCAAAATGCGCGTGAAACATTGTCAAAATGCGAGATCCAAACCAAGTCTGCGTTGAAAAGCCTCAGAGGAAACATTCAGATATGCGAATATTATTCATCTCATCCTCTCGTACTAGTACGTGATTGCCTTGCCTCTCTCTCTGTAGGGCCTATATTACAGCCTTGTCGAACGTAGTCTTCTCAAAAAAAAAAAAAGAGAGGGCCGCAAACGCTTTTAGTCACCATTGATGAGCTCCTAAGCTCTCCCGCGAAATCAAAATTCTTCTCTTTTAATCAAAACCCATTTACTCTTCTCCTTCTTCTAGATCTTTCCGCCTTCCTTCCTTTTCCTGTGTCCTCCTTCACCCGTTGAAAATTTCAATCCCTTCTCTCTCACATTCCCTTATAGTTATTTGGGAAAAAAAGAGAGAAAAGAATAGCCTTCACACAAATACAAGGCAGATAGAGAGAGAGAGAGAGAGAGAGAGAGAGAGAAGCCAGCAAAATGCGCGTGAAACATAGTCAAAATGCGAGATCGAAACCAAGTCTGCGTTGAAAAGCCTCAGAGGAAACATTCAGATATGCGAATATTATTCATCTCATCCTCTCGTACTAGTACGTGATTGCCTTGCCTCTCTCTCTGTAGGGCCTATATTACAGCCTTGTCGAACGGCCTTTGTTTTTCTATATTTTTATATTAAATAATTTTGGGTTGGGTTGGGTATTCTGGGCTGAGTTACATGTTGTTGTTGTTGTTGTTGTTGTTTTTGGGGCGGAGATTACATTTTGACGGTGCGTATGATATAGGAATAGGATTAGTTGGTCGTTGTGACTCGTAACTACCTGGACTTCTTGTCTCTGCACACGTGTTCTTTCCCAAACTTCTTTTTCTTTTCTGCTTCCTTCTTGTTTCTCTGGTTTTCTGTTTTGTTTTCACTTTCTAATTACTGGGTTTCTGAGCTTTTTGTCTTTACTTTTTCTGGGGTTCTGTTTTAATATTGTTTTAGACTGACTAGTATTGCTTTATTTATTCATTCTTTTTCTGGGTGTTGGAGTTACAAATTTGTGAATTTTTTGGGGCTTGTGGGAAAAATAATAATAATAATAATAATAAAATCTGTTTTTCCTAGAGAGGAGCTACTTTTCTTGTAGCTGATTGAGTCATATTCTTAGTGGGTTGTTTTTGAATTTTGAAGGGGCTGTGGATCCTTGAAGAAGCTGCATTTACTGGTGAGTGAATTAGCTTTGGAAGGAAGGAAGGAATTGTTGTACTTCCTATTGTGTTTCTCTGATATTTGTCATTGGGGTTAGTGAGAGGTTGTTCTAGAGGGAACAAAAAATGAGGGGTGGTATAAAGAGAAAGCTGAAACTCAGCAACCTTTACTCATTCAGATGTGGGAGGTCATCTATGACAGATGATGACCATTCACAGATTGGTGGTCCAGGGTTTTCCAGGGTTGTTTATTGCAATGAACAAGATTGCATACAAGCTGAAATTCATAATTATGGAGCCAATTATGTTAGGTCTACAAAATATACACTTGCCACTTTCTTGCCTAAATCATTGTTTGAGCAGTTTAGGAGGGTGGCCAATTTTTTCTTCTTGGTTGCTGGAACCTTGGCCTTCACCCCACTCGCTCCTTATAATGCTGTTAGTGCTATCATTCCTCTTATTATCGTTATTGGAGCAACAATGATTAAAGAGGGTATTGAAGATTGGAGGCGAAAGAAGCAGGTACCCCTTTTTTACTTGTCTAGTTTGGTTCTATTAATTGATCCTTATAATATGGTTATAATATTTTCCTGAGCTTCTCTGTCTTTCTTGTTCAATTACAATATGCTTGTATAGAATCAAAAAGACCAGTAGAAGAGTCTCCTAAACTTGAACTGATTAAGCTGGACTTTTGTTTTCCTAAACACATTTTTATAAAGGGAAAAAAAAGAAGAGGAATGTCTTGGAAATCTGCTCATTGGGAAGTGTCCTAAGTCTTGGAGGGCACCGTTGGGATGGAAGTATTTCTTTTGTTGCTATAAGAATTTGTAAGGACAAGTGTAGATCCTCTGAAATATTTGCTAGTTTCATTACTACAGTGGATGCAAGGGGCATTTTTTAATCATCTTAATAGATTGGATGTGGGAAAAGTCAAGTAATCTGTTTAAATTTGTAGCATGTGGTTGTTTGGTTGGGTAATGTGTACTTTGAAAAAAGTATTTAGTTCACATGATCTCTATAGGATGATAACATTTTCTCCTTTTGCATTGTTGATTTTGATGATGAATAAAAAAAATAGTTCCATAAATTATGTTTCCATATTACCTGGATTTACTAGATAGTTTATTATTCTTTTTCAATTGTACAATACTAATTATTATGATTGCTATATTCTCTTGCCTGTGGTCAGAGATCAATACTTTACAACATAGGCCAAAGTGCTAACAATATAGGCGTATTTGTTCTTTCAGGCTAGCTGTTACAGCTAGATATATAATTTTACATGTGAAATATTTTTTGCAGGATATGGAGGTGAACAATAGAAAGGTTAAAGTGCATCAACGTGATGGAGTTTTTAATCATACTGAATGGAAGAACCTGAGAGTGGGAGATATAGTAAAGGTAAAGAAGGATGAATTCTTTCCGGCAGACCTCCTCTTGCTTTCATCCAGTTATGATGATGCAATCTGCTATGTTGAGACCATGAACCTTGATGGCGAGACAAATTTGAAATTAAAACAAGCATTGGAGGTTACCTCACTCTTAAATGAGGACTCCAACTTCTGTAATTTTAAGGCTATTGTTAAATGCGAAGACCCCAATGCAAATTTGTACTCTTTTGTTGGAAGTATGGAGTTTGAAGAGTCGCAGTATCCCCTCTCTCCTCAGCAACTTCTTCTCAGAGATTCTAAACTCCGAAATACAGACTACATTTATGGGGCTGTTATCTTCACTGGTCAGGACACAAAGGTTATTCAGAATTCTACTGATCCCCCTTCGAAGAGAAGCAAAATTGAGAAGAAGATGGACAGAATTATCTACTTCTTATTCTCTATTCTATTTCTGATGGCATTCGTTGGTTCTATTCTCTTTGGCATTGCAACTGAAGATGACTTAGAAAATGGGAGGTCGAAAAGGTGGTATCTTAGACCAGATGATTCTACAGTTTTCTTTGACCCCAAAAGAGCACCATCTGCAGCTATTTTTCACTTTCTGACAGCCCTGATGTTATATAATTACTTTATTCCAATCTCCTTGTATGTGTCAATAGAAATTGTCAAAGTTCTTCAGAGCATCTTCATCAATCAAGATATTCACATGTACTATGAAGAAGCTGACAAACCGGCACATGCCCGTACCTCAAATTTGAATGAGGAACTTGGCCAAGTTGACACAATACTTTCTGATAAGACCGGAACTTTGACATGCAATTCAATGGAGTTCATCAAGTGTTCTGTGGCTGGGACAGCTTATGGTCTTGGTGTTACAGAGGTTGAGAGGGCTATGCATACAAGAAAAGCCTCACCTTTGCGTGATGAAAATGTAAATGGATATGACCACATCAAGGATTCTACTGATTCAAAGTTACTCATAAAAGGCTTTAACTTTAAAGATGAGAGGATTATGAATGGAAAATGGGTTAATGAGCCTCGTGCAGCTGTCATTCAGAAATTTTTTCGTTTGTTGGCAATTTGTCATACTGCCATTCCTGAAGTGGATGAAGAAACAAGGAAGGTTTCATATGAAGCTGAATCTCCAGATGAAGCAGCATTTGTGATTGCAGCACGAGAACTTGGTTTTGAATTCTACAAAAGGACACAGACTAGCATATCATTGCATGAATTGGATCCAGTGACTGGAAATGGAATTGAACGGTCAGTTTTTCTCATTGCATGTTTTATAAAATCAGAAATTAGAACTTATGTATGCTATGCTCTTTGGCTTCCATGCAATGGCAGCTTCAGGAATTTTTTCCAAGGCGGTCATTATGAAACTTAAATTATATAAAATATAAAAAGTGAATTTCATATATTGACTAAAAAAAAAATGCCTAATATATTGTTCAAGAAACCAAAGTTTGACTACAAACTTAGTTATAACTTAAGGCTACAACTCTCGCTAAACAAATTAACATGACTGCATTTTTTTAAAATATAATAGTTGAATTGCATATTCTTTATGTTTTTAAAACACATGTCAAATTTCATGTCTATTGGATTTTATTTACTATTTGATCCATAAACTTATTTTTTATGTATAATTTTAGTCTACAACAACTCAAAATTTAAACATTTGATTGATAACATAGTTATTGATCTTTGATTTTATTGATATTTTGAAAGAAATGAGAATATAAGAAGAATATATCATCCAATAGTGAATTTGTCAAAGTTCACATTCAATAAAAAAATAATATTAAATGGAGTTGAAGCCTTAATCTACAACCGAGTTTGTTGACAAACTTTATCGAAAGTTTATTTATATTGGGCCTAGAAAAATTTAGGGTGGTATCAAATTTTTTTAAAGGTAAAAAAAAATCATAAAATTTTTTAAATTTATATATAATAATTTTTTTTACAGGTCAGGGTGGTCCTATGAGCACCCTGGCATCAATGTAGAGCCCCGCCCCTACTGTTCCATTGGTGTGCATATGGATTCATCTGAATACCCAGTTCATGGGTCCCTTACTTGATTTTGCTTTTAATTATACTGGCATATATATGCAGACATATTCTTTTAAACTCCATTCTCTTTGGTGTAGTATGTGATGTGCATCACATGGTGGATGTAGAGGGCTATGAAACAGGGTTACATACTCCCTCTAGAGTGGCTGCATATACATGTGCATGTAGGGCTACTTTCTTTTTAAGTAATGCTTAAATCGGAAAAGACTGTCTCAATGAATAATTTCCTTTTGCAGGTTGTATAAAATTTTGAATGTTTTAGAGTTTGACAGCTCAAGGAAGCGGATGTCTGTGATAGTAAGAGATGAGGAAGGAAAAATACTATTACTTTGTAAAGGTGCTGACAGGTTTGTGATAACACATCTTAAAACCTCAGAATAATCTCTATCAGCTTTGATTGCATATCATCATCTTCCTAATTCATTTCCCATGCAGTGTCATGTTTGAAAGGCTTGCCAAGAATGGTATTTAAAACACATGTCAAATTTCATGTCTATTGGATTTTATTTACTATTTGATCCATAAACTTATTTTTTATGTATAATTTTAGTCTACAACAACTCAAAATTTAAACATTTGATTGATAACATAGTTATTGATCTTTGATTTTATTGATATTTTGAAAGAAAGGAGAATATAAGAAGAATATATCATCCAATGGTGAAATTGTCAAAGTTCACATTCAATAAAAAAATAATATTAAATGGAGTTGTAGCCTTAATCTACAACCAAGTTTGTTGACAAACTTTATCGAAAGTTTATTTATATTGGGCCTAGAAAAATTTAGGGTGGTATCAAATTTTTTTAAAGGTAAAAAAAATCATAAAATTTTTTAAATTTATATATAATAATTTTTTTTATAGGTCAGGGTGGTCCTATGAGCACCCTGGCATCAATGTAGAGCCCCACCCCTACTGTTCCATTGGTGTGCATATGGATTCATCTGAATACCCAGTTCATGGGTCCCTTACGTGATTTTGCTTCTAATTATACTGGCATATATATGCAGACATATTCTTTTAAATTCCATTCTCTTTGGTGTAGTATGTGATATGCATCACATGGTGGATGTAGAGGGCTATGAAACAGGGTTACATACTCCCTCTAGAGTGGCTGCATATACATGTGCATGTGGGGCTACTTTCTTTTTAAGTAATGCTTAAATCGGAAAAGACTGTCTCAATGAATAATTTCCTTTTGCAGGTTGTATAAAATTCTGAATGTTTTAGAGTTTGACAGCTCAAGGAAGCGGATGTCTGTGATAGTGAGAGATGAGGAAGGAAAAATACTATTACTTTGTAAAGGTGCTGACAGGTTTGTGATAACACATCTTAAAACCTCAGAATAATCTCTATCAGCTTTGATTGCATATCATCATCTTCCTAATTCATTTCCCATGCAGTGTCATGTTTGAAAGGCTTGCCAAGAATGGTAGGGAGTTTGAAGATGAGACCAGGGAGCATGTGAATAATTATGCTGATGCAGGCCTGAGAACCTTGATACTTGCCTATCGTGAACTTGATGAAGAAGAATACAAAGAGTTCAATGAGAAATTCACTGAGGCAAAGAATTCAGTTAGTGCTGATCAGGAAACATTGCTTGATGAAGTAGCAGAGAAGATTGAGAGGGGTCTAATCCTTCTTGGTGCAACTGCTGTTGAGGACAAACTCCAAAATGGGGTGGGTTGAAAATACTGATTACAAATGAATGTACACTTTTATTGATTATTTTGTTTGGTATCTATATTTATTCTATTTTGCTTGTCAGGTTCCTAGCTGCATTGACAGGCTTGCCGGAGCAGGAATTAAGATTTGGGTTTTGACTGGAGACAAGATGGAGACTGCCATAAATATTGGGTATGATTCCTGGGTTTGACTGTTATATTGACCATGAATTGAGGCGTACCTCTCATTCTGTTTTTGAAGATGTCTGACTAAATTCTATAAATTTGCAGTTTTTCATGTAGTTTGCTTAGACAAGGAATGAAGCAGATTATAATTAATTTGGAGACTCCCCAAATTCAAGCACTAGAAAAGGCAGGAGATAAGGCAGCCATTGCTAAGGTAATAGAGGGTGATTTTCATTTAGTCTTCAGTTTGAGGTATTCCTAATTAGCAAGTAATCTTGAACCTTAACACAAATAATATTTTTCCATTTCTCCATTTTCAGTCTTTTAGTATATTTATTCTATTCAAATATGGATAATCATGTCTACAATCACTACATCAACAAAAATATTCTCTGGCCTTACCTTTATTTTGGTAGTACCAATTAAATGCATTTTATTGGCTCACCATTAGTATTTTTGGCCTGGACAGAATTTTTCTTTAAACTGGTTTGATGAAGCTCCATGCTTCAGTAATTATGCCGTGATACTTGGTAGAATTAAAGTAGTGATATTTTCTAAATCATTGTTCATGTAATATTGATGGGATAATTCTGATTCCTTTTTTAGGCATCAAAGGAAAGTGTCCTCCGTCAGATAACTGAAGGGAAGGGTCAGCTTACTTCATCAAGTAGGAGCTCTGAGGCATTTGCTTTGATCATCGATGGGAAATCACTTAGTTATGCTCTAGAGGATGATATGAAGAAAATGTTTCTGGAGCTTGCAATTCGTTGTGCATCTGTTATATGCTGTCGCTCATCACCAAAACAGAAGGCTCTGGTGGGTTTATCATTTTTCTGTGTCTTTAACCTCCACAAGAACCTTTCTTTTCTTTTCTGTTTTAAGTACATAATTACCATTTAGGAGTAATTTGTTTTTCCTGCTGAAAAAAATAAAAGGTTACAAGACTGGTTAAATCTGGAACGGGGAAAACAACATTAGCAATTGGTGATGGTGCCAATGATGTGGGAATGCTTCAAGAAGCAGATATAGGGATTGGAATTAGTGGTGTCGAAGGAATGCAGGTGCTCAGATTGTTAAACATTTTTATCTTGAATCAAATATAAATTATTTTTGTTGTTTGTGTTTCTCACTACGTATGCTCATTTTCCTCTGTACATATTTTTCAATTCAGGCGGTCATGTCAAGTGATATTGCAATTGCACAGTTCCGATATTTGGAGCGTTTGCTGCTTGTGCATGGACATTGGTGTTACAGAAGGATCTCATCAATGGTAATCCATTCTTGTATTTGTATTTAGAAATCTGGAAAAATTGAAATTTTTTTCTAAATCTTGTCATAAGTTTAAACCTTTTTAATTAATTTACTTTGTTCATTCTTCTATTGGCAGATATGCTACTTTTTCTACAAGAATGTCACATTTGGTTTCACTCTATTCTTATATGAGGCATATGCATCATTCTCTGGGCAACCTGCATACAATGATTGGTTTTTGTCACTCTATAATGTTTTCTTCTCATCAATTCCGGTTGTTGCTATGGGAGTTTTTGACCAGGATGTTTCTGCAAGGTATTGTCTCAAGGTGAGTCAACTATATAGTACGTGTATTAAATTATGTCTCTTATGATGATCAATGACTTAGTATATAAAAGTAACACAACGCATCTGGGCTTCTTTTTCTTTCGGGAGGGGGAGGGGGTGTTCAGAAAGGAACTTCTTGTAACTTTTCCTTCATATGGTACAGACAAGAATGTGTTACATGTGTAATGCCTATTCCTCTACCCCTTGGTCCACTTAATTCATTTCAAGTCCTCAGAGTAATGTGGATGATTTTGTTTTATTTTATTTTATCCATATGGTGGCTTCAAGTTTTGTTCTTTGGTTGAGAACACTTGAGAACCTCCAACCAATGCCATTGGCCAAAGAGACCATTGGTGCCATTAAGAACTGTTAGTAACTTAAAATGGTATGTACTGCTATATGGCCATTGCATGTGACTGTAAAAATTCTTAGTAGAAGAAAGAAAGTTGAAACGATTATTAAGATGAAAGTGGTAGAGTAAAGTGACAAAAAAGCATTTGGGCCTACTATTGTTTGGGATTTCTTGGTTGAGTTTTCATTATCATGTACCAGAAAAACAACTGCAAATAGTTGTAGCAGGAGTTGCATATAGCATTGAACAACCAAAGCCCCCTTGGTTATTATTGGAGTAACATAAAAGAAGCTCTAATTTTGTGTGTGCGTGGGTGTATATATGTATATTATATTCAATAGATACAATAATGGGGAAGGGGGATTTGAACCTTGGACGTCTCCATTGGAAACATCAGGAGGTGCTAGTTGGACTACAAGGTCCTTGGCCAATTTTATATTGTTTGACTTTTGATAAATGCTTATGTAGTAACTGTTTCTTGTTTCCCTTGGCAGTTTCCTCTGTTATACCAAGAAGGGGTGCAGAATCTCCTTTTCAGCTGGCGTCGAATACTCAGCTGGATGTTAAATGGGTTTTGCAGTGCTATAATAATTTTCTTTTTCTGCACAAAAGCACTGGAGCTGCAGGCTTTCAATAATGATGGGCAGACTGCTGGGAGGGATATTTTAGGAGCAACAATGTATACATGCATTGTTTGGGTCGTAAACTTGCAGATGGCACTTTTTATAACTTACTTCACCTTGGTGCAACATGTTGTTATCTGGGGTTCAATTGCGTTTTGGTACCTTTTCCTCTTGGCTTATGGAGCCATGTCTCCTACCTTTTCTACCACTGCTTACAAAATTTTCATTGAAGTCCTTGCTCCGACCCCTTCTTATTGGCTCGTCACTCTATTTGTGGTGATCTCAACCCTAATACCGTACTTCTCGTTCTCAGCAATTAAAATGCGCTTCTTTCCTATGTACCATCAAACAATACAGTGGATAAGGCATGAGAGCCTACCAAATGATCCTGAATATTGTGAAATGGTACGGCAGAGATCATTGCGGCCAACAACTGTAGGCTTCAGAGCCCGCTTAGCAGCAAGGACTAACCGTTTAAAAGATAATAATCATAACCATACGTGATATTGTTGAAATCGGTTTTGGATGGTTAGCTGGCAAAAAATTGCAGGTCGGAGATATGTGTGTGAACTTTGAAAATTTTCTGCTGTGTGTATAACTCAATTAAAGCAGACGGCCTAGAGATTACCCTTGCTTGATTACTGTACAGACGCATTAGTCATCTGTAGCATATCGTAGATGGGTGGAATATTATTATTGTAAAGATTTTATTTTTGACCATCTGAGGTTACACATTGGTTATTATACCTGCTTTTTGTATCATTGTATAAATTAAATTAGTGACATACAGAACCGAGAAAATTCATTGTAGGAATATTTGATAGTGTTGCTTTTTATTATAGTCTACAGAATAGAGAAATATTTAGTATGCCTTTTTCTTTCTCTAGTACTATTTCTTTTTATTTCTTATCATGTATAATAGTTATACTTTTGTTTCGGGCTCTCTCTCTCTCTCTCTCTCTCTCTCTCTCTCTCTCTCTATATATAATATATTCCCCTTTGTTCATGGTGCTTTTGTTTTGTTGTTTTTTTGGTTCTTACTGCTGTAACTTAGAAACTCCCCAAAGAAACCATGGTCTGATATCATGACAATTAAGAAACTTACGGGCGGTTGCTCCCAACTCATTCATTTTGCATACTTTCTTAATGAGCTATCTGTGCATTATAGTTATAATAAATTTAAGCCATAATTACACTGCGGTTTGAGCTTTTAATCCAGTGTTACTGGTATTTGTGTAGGGTAATGTTTAAGTAGTTCCGGAGCACTTCCATTTGTGGATCTCTCTCTCTCTCTCTCTCTCCATGGCCAAAAAAAAAAAAAAAAAAGGGGTCATATTTATACGTTTTGAGCTTTCAGCTACCTCTCTTCTTGCTAGCATTCCATTATGTTTATAAACATGTTGTTGTTGTTATTATTATTATTATTATTACTATTATTGGGTTATAATTTGATTTATGAGAAAATTTGAAATTTTGATGTCTCCATTTGAAACATCAAGATGTGTCAACTAGTTGAGTTACAAGATTTTTGATGGGTAATGAAACATTTGACCATTAGGTCAATGTATAAATATGCCTTAAAATTTACTATTTCAACAATTTCCTACCAATTAAAGAGCATCTCCTATGTTGAAAATTATTTTGTACCCAAAGTACAATAATGCAATATTTCCTCATCCCACATAAAAAGTGCATCATATCATAACTTTAATTAATGAAATCTACAATACATGAGAGAGGAGAAAGTAACACATCATTGTGCCTTAACAGCATAATTACTCTTAGCATTACATGTCCACTGAGTTAATGTCTTTTGATCAACACAGGTACATATAGAGATAAATTTCTCTATTTTTGGTCCTATACTTGTTAAGATGCAACAAATGTTTTGGTATTTTTGCATTCGTACAAATTTTAATTAAATTTATAGGTAAATTACACTACCCTTCCTTGAAATTTAATAGAATGATACTCTTACATGTGTTCTCTTGAGGTTTGTATCAATGCATATTTAGTCCATAACCTCTCAAACTGTCATATTATTAACAAATTATTTATTTATTTTTTAAAATATTCTTTCCCAAACTATGGATTACATGAAATCCCTTTCCCTTTAAATTTGTATATGAATGACACTATTACATAAGTTAATAGGAATTCTTTTAAAATATAATATTTCATAAATAAAAATTAAATTCTTATAATTTATATAAAACTATTAACACTACAAAAAATGTGGGCTATAGCCGCGTTTTTTAAGCCGCGTTTACAAAAAAACGCGGCTATAGCTAGGGCTGTCCACGGGCCGGGCCGAGTCGGTTTTGTGCCCAACTCGGACTCGACCCGCTCAGGTCGGGTGGGAGAGAATCAGACCCGCAACCGACTGCCGATCATCACAGGTCGAGTCGGTCAGATTCTAACAAACGATTGTTCGATTCAGTTGAAACCGACGAACGGCAGTGACGAGTGTGGGAATGAAATCGCGTCGGATCTAGTTGGAGGGGAGCAAAAGGTCACCGATCTGAGCTTAAACATCGCCGGATCTGAGCCAAAGTTACCGATCTGAGCTTACATGTCACTGATCTGAGCTTAAACGTCACCGATCTAAGCGATTTTTTGAAAAATATTGCCAGATCTGAGCTAAAATCATCGAATCTAAGTGGATCTGAGATATATTGTCGCCAAATCTAAGAGAAAAATGGGTAATCGTCGCCAGATCTAAGTGGATCTGAGAAATATCGTCGCCGTATCTAAGCGAAAGATGGGTAATCGTCGCTGGATTGAACGGGGGAGGCTTTCATCTGAAGTGGTGGTCGAGCGGGTCGGGTGGCTGCAGTTTTAGAGGAGAAAACCCGCCACTCGACCCGCCGGAGTCGGGTTTGGAGGGTTGAGACCTGCCGCCGACCACTAGAGTAGTCGAATCGGGCGGCGAACGGCTCGGTCCGGGCGGGTTTTTCAGTTTAGGGTTGAGACCTGCCGCCGACCACTAGAGTAGTCGAATCGGGCGGCGAACGGCTCGGTCCGGGCGGGTTTTTCAGTTTGGGCGGGTGACCAGGTCACATGGACACCCCTAGCTATAGCTGACCTATAGCCGCGTTTGGGTAATGTCAATTTATGAAACAATTGAGTATCATTTTATAAAACTTGAAAAGAAATTGGTGTAATTTTTTCCATAAATTTTTGGTTAGAACCTACGCAGTGCGCAATATATAACTATTAAAAAGAAAATACAACTCCTCCCAACCTTTTTTTTTTTTGAGAAAAACTCCTCCCAACCTAACCAATAATTTTAGATCCAACTGCTATTAGTATTACACTATTTGTATATACGTTTATATTGACCATGGCAAGAAATGGTGTCGGTGCTGATTGCTTCAACGATGACATGCTCTAGCGTGTTTGATGAGCCAAAGGAAATATAATATAATGGACCACCTATCTTTTCCACGAAATGTCTTCATAAATGGCCCTACAACCTTTAATTTGTTAGAAAATCAGTCATTTTTACTTCCAAGGCAAACAATCATAGAAGACAAATACGAAAATAGTCAAAATACTAATGATTAATATCAACATAATATACAGGTTATTGTTCTACTCAACAATGAGAGGGATTGATGTTTTTTGAGGTGTCGTCAATTTGATTTCCAAAACATTGCTTGCAAATCCTTTCAAAGACATGATGACCTCAAAATCCCTTACACACATTCAACTAGTTACACACAAAAATTACAAAAAAAAGAAAAAAGATATATTATGTTTCCGATACATACAACTTTTTGTGAGTTTTAAGAGGCTTTATGTGTCGGATGCACCATATACCGCTAGCTAACTATACCGATGCTGGAACGGTGAGTCCAAGAAAATCAGCGGCGGATTTGGCCATGATGGTGGAGAACTCGTTAAAACTAATGACACCATCACCATTAGAGTCAGCCTCGCGCATCATCTCGGAGAGTTCTTTGTACGTCAAAGGGTGACCCATCTTGGCCATGGAGCCAGCAAGCTCAGCGGCGGTTATGTAGCCATTACCGTCGCGGTCGAAGGACCTGAACACTTCCAAGAGCTGCTCCTGGTTCATGAGCACTTCTTGGGTCATGTCTGGTAATATGGCAGTGACGAGTTCGTCAAACTCGACGCTGCCATTGCTATTGGTGTCCATGTTTGTCAGCAAGGCGTGGAGTTGGTCTCCTGTTGGCTTTATCCCAAGCGATCGGAGGAGAGCTGCAAGCTCGAGCTGGGTTAGGCTGCCGTCTGAGTCCATGTCAAAACGCATGAAAATGTCTCTCAGTTGCTCCACCTGGTCCGATTCGAGAGCAGCTATCATTTTCATTTTCATTTTCATTTTTATCAATATCAAGCCAACACGATTATTAGACCTAAAAAAACAAAGGAAAACAAAAAAGCAAAGATCAAAGGTTGTGGTTTGGTTGGTGGGCTCTTGTACGTGTTGTTTGAATTATTATTATTATGTTGGAATGTTTCAAAGTTCAAAGGGAAAGCGCGTCGAGGACCGTGAAAGTGAAAGGGACATTTATGACCGACTGAAATTTAAGTTGCAAGCGATTTTGAGGGAACAGTACTACTTTTTCGAGGCAAAAATTCGTTTTTATATTTTGGACTAATTCTTATTTTGGTTCTTAATTTAATTTCGCGTCTATCTTATTTTTTGAAATCGAAAAATTATGTTTTCTTTGGTTTTTGCCGTCAACCTAATAACGGAATCTACATTTGTACAAGACGGAACGTAACATTAACATGTTAAATACTTATGTGATTAATAAAATAAAAATAATAAATATATTTGACCATTTAAAAAATACCACATTAGCATGTAAATTAATTAAAAATATTAAAAAAATAATTTAAACTGAAAAAATTAAATTAAAAAAAAAAACTTTTTCAATTTTGAAGATTAAGAAAAAAAATTTATTGCAACTATCTCAATTTTTCTTCAACTTTGTTTAAGGAACAAACACTAAATTAACACTCCTAACTCTATGTTAGTGTGTCTATGTCTGTGTTTTTTTTTTTTTTTTGATAACTGGATGCGTCTGTGTTTGTATTTATTTCATTTGCTTCTTTCTTTTATGATAAGCCAAAAAAGAAAAATTAAAAGATCTTATCTCTTTCTTTTGATTGGTGTGATGTCTTGTCTTCATGAATCTCTCTCTCTCTCTCTCTCTCTCTCTCTCTCTCTCTCGGTTTGTGTGTTGTGTTTGTACTTTGGGCGAAAATGGCCAAATACCCCCCTTCATGAAATTTGTAGCAAAAAAACATTGTTTCAGAATTAAATGGGAATCTACCACTTTTTCTAGTACTCAAGTTCACTAAACTTGAGTTCCCTATTTTCTATTCCACCGTGGCACATCTAACATGGCATCTAGGTATTTAAAAATTCCACTTTGTACTCGAGTTTACCGAACTCGAGTACTGTATTGTGGTACCCGAGTCCACTAAACTCGAGTATCAGTATATATTGGCCACAATTTCTTGAATCATGCCTATTGATACTTGAGTCCGTGAAACTTGAGTACTATGTTAGGTACCCGAGTCCATGAAACTCGGGTATCAATCTGTATTGGCCCAAATTTCTGGAGTGCAAATCATGCCCAGTGATACAAAAGTCATTAGCATTGCCATTTGGAGTATTAGAAGGAGAAGAAATAAATAAATAAATGTTAATCTTTGAGATATCTTTTTTTCCAATGAATTATTAAGCATATTCTTTTCTTTAAATTTTGCCAAGAAGCAAAAAGACTTTTACACAAGAAAGCAAGATCGGTTCACGTTTAGTATATTTCATACTTATGTATGTAGAAGCCAAAACAGAAGTCACCTTTGGTACAAACAACTTGAAATTAATTATTTAAACATTGTGTCAATGATGCATGGTTTTTCTGCTTCTATTTAGTGCAAAGAATTATTGCCAGTCTGCTTACTGCTTACTGCTTATTAGTTCTCTACTTCCTTGTTCTGCTTTTGAGATAATTGAGTTAAACTTTTGCAATTCAATTGCCCATTGAAGCACTACTAGTTAATGCTAAAGACCACTATTCTTTTGGGCCCCAAACTCAATATAAATATTGCTAAGGATGGGCATGTATCCTTCTTTGAGTACATAAGTGCACTATTTGGAACTTTTGGCTTGAATTGGGATGAATTGTCAATGAAGTGCAATTCATCAGATCAACTACTTGATTTATGTAAAAAATTTTCCTTTTTTGTAATGCTAATCATAGAAGTTCTGACTTTTGACTTGTTCTAAACATTGCTATGATATGATCAGTTTTTAAATCTTAATTTACTGTTGTTTGTATGGAAAGAAACTTATGCATTAATTGTTAAAAAAAGTGTTCTAAGCTTTTGAGTGAGGCTGCTTATTAGTGATTATGGTATTTTCTTTATGGACTCTTAACAATCTCCTTTCAATTATTTATTTTGCTTTCACAATTCATCATTGAAGTTGCAGTAGATATGCTAAATCTGCCACATATTTACTTTTTATTCATACATGCAGTAGGTGTAATGCAGAAATGTGTACGAGCTTCTTTTGCTATGTATTAGCTGTATAGCAAAGTACATTTCCTGGTAATTCTTGATAGAGCTGCTGTTTAGCTGTACAATAAGTAAGCTAGTCTTGATGGCATATGTTACTTTAAGTTAAGTTAAGCATTCAAAATATCAATTGTCCATTATTTTAATTTTTGATTTTTATGTCCTAGGATTAATCCTTTATAATGATTCAAATTGATTTGTATTTTGATTTTTTTTTTTCTAAACATGATGTTTCATTACTTGGTAGCACTTTTATTTCAAATTCTGCTCAGAGACTTTCCTGCAAGCCAATATAGGTCATAGCAAGGAGTAGGTGGACTGCTTTATGTGGAAAATTTAAAGTGAAACATCTAGTGATTAGTCTCATGCTCTTTTTTGTTCACTTGGATGTCTAGTCTAGTTGTTTTATTTTCTTTCTTTCCTTTTTGGGGTCTCTTTTGGTAAGTTCAAGCTTTAAAAGCAGTTTTTTTTTTTTTGGTTTCTCTTGCATACTTTTTAAAAGGGGTTTCTCTTGTATACTTATCATATACTAGCTATGTGCCATTTTCTTTTCTGTGAATTTAATTTGCTTCTTCAGAAAATAAAAAATGAAAACATAATGTATTACTGTGGACAGTATTAATTATTTTCGAAGGTTATTTTGGTAGGTTGAATACTTATCAAATACTAGTTGAGTTTTGTAAAATAAGGAAAAATGGATGCTGGATTCAAGACAGTGGCTGCTAAATATTTCAAGACACAACACTAGTGAGTAGTGACTGAGAATTAAGAGTCTAGCATAGGTGCTAAGAAGGCCCTAAAATTGACTACAAATTAATAATGTTGTTCACAAATAATTGTATCATGCCAAGTTCAATCGACGAATTAAAGAATTTTGCTACAAATGACTTTTATATCTTTTAGTATTAATTTGAAGTTAGTTGT
The DNA here is from genome assembly GCF_002906115.3 of Quercus suber. Classification (NCBI taxonomy): domain Eukaryota; kingdom Viridiplantae; phylum Streptophyta; class Magnoliopsida; order Fagales; family Fagaceae; genus Quercus; species Quercus suber. The sequence continues at coordinate 685,057 of NW_027069652.1, read as the reverse complement.
ACCAACTTTGAAATTGTTTGTTGCAAATCTGCAATTGTTAAAATGGTGGTCGCTTTGATTGTTTCAATATAAGCCATCTTTAGTTATGGAGGAAACCTTGTGCATTGTTTCATGGGTTTTGGTAGTGTCTTGTGACTCTTTTCCATCTAGCATATTCAACCCATTTGTAGTTCTAGCTTCATTCACCAAAATCAATTTATCAAACAAAAAAAATTGTTCACTAAAAAATCAAATGGACGTAAAGATTTTAAGAGTACAGCAATAAGCGAGAACTTCTTGCATGGATGTAAAGATGTGCATGATTTTTATAGATTGATACCCTAGTTTAATGGCCTTGGGTACCTAACACAATACTCAAGTTTCATGGACTTGAGTATCAATGGGCATGATTTGCGCTCCAATAATTGGGGCCAATACAGATTGATACCCGAGTTTCATGGACTCGGGTACCTAACACAGTACTCGAGTTTCACAGACTCGAGTATNTATATATATATATATATATAAAGTAACAATTTTATAAACATTTATCCTACATCATCAATTTCCTAATAATAAAGTAACAAATTTAAAAGTATTATTTTTTCTTATCAAAATTTTTTTTGGGAATAAATAACAAAAAAATTGCTAATATTTATTAACTTTAAGGTAAACTAATTAAAAAAAAATTCTAATAACATTAACTATTTTTTTAGATAAAGTAAAAAAAAAAAAAAATGCAATTAACATAAACTTCTTAATTACGTAAACTCCTCTTTTCTTTCTGTTTATATCAAGTTATCAATTTTTTCACAACTTAAAATTATCTAATATAAAAGTAGGGCTTTATATACAGTTTGGTATATTTTTCCCTTTTCCTACCGTACAATTTCTTGATATATTCTTTCCTTCTCATACTTACCTTACCTATGAAACTTGCATATAATATGAATTCATTACTCAACAAAGAAATTGGCTTAATAAAATAAAGTCAAAATGTTTGACCTTTTATTATTTTATATGTGTATAATATATATATATATATATGTGTGTGTGTGTGTGTGTGTGTGTGTGTGTGTCTATACACATTATGATCGAGATTCAATTATTTATATGTCTATACACAAAGTCGAGGAGGTTGAGTTTGAATATAAATTGCTTTTATCATATGCCAAATTTATGTAACTATTTATAGATTATGACAACTTTTAATATTGTTAATAACAGGTTGATGATGGATTTTCACTTTTTCTATGTGTACTATGATGGAAAGACGTATTATCATGAGTTGCATGGGTTGTCATATCAAGGCTCAAACCAAAAGCAAATATGTGTTAAGGTGAAGTGTGAGATAGGTTTTATGAACTTGAAACAAAGAATATTGAAGGTGATGGGGTTAGACCAGCCTAGGCATAACATTTCCATCGTGTATCGAGCACCTTAACTAGTTGTAGGCACCCAAGTTGTCTACAATTCACTAAAGTTATCGGGTGGCGCCGAAGTGAAAATGATGTGGGAAGTTGTTAAACAAATGGTGGTGAAAGGATTCGTTACTTTGGAGCTCTATGTCACTGTTGAGCCTGCCATAATAGAGGCTGGAGAGGGCTCACAATATACTGTTTTGGATGGAACTGTAGATAAGCACATCGACTCAATACCATTACAGTCTTATCAAGGGTGTGCAGAGAACACAGGAGATGGGTATGGCAGTGAACTGTGGCATACATTTCCCTATGTGCACTCAACTAGGAGGAGGAAGGGCCTTAGGAAGTGTATGAAGGAGAGTATTTATCTCATGATGAACTGCATGAGGGCATATCCAAAAATGAAGATGATCACAGACTTGTTGATGATGCAACCCATATTGATGTTACAAGGGATGACTTCGACGAGTTCCTAGATACCCTGGGTGAACATGAGGATGTTGATCATATTGAAGATGTGGTTGTAGAAGAGAATAGAGACACATGCCCCGATCCTAATCCTATGCCAAACTGGTTTACCAAAAACAGTTGGGATAGTATGTTTAATCCATCATTGGTTATGCAAGCGAAAGTATCAAGTTGGACACCTGGGGAGCAGCCAATGAAAGGGATGGTATTCGTGACTAAATTGGTAATGCGACATGCATTGACCTGGTATGCAGTGTGAGAGAATTTTAGCTTTAAAACTAAGCATTCAGACTCAGAAAGGCTTATGGTGAGTTGTGAGGATAATTCCTGTCCATGGTCAATTCGTGCGATCTGTTGCAAGGGAGACAATGGATAGAAGATCGCAAAATGCAAGAGCCCCCACATGTGCGACAAAATTCAGAATGCTCATGATGGTCGGATGATTGATTCGGTGTTCTTAGAATACGTACTTGAGTGTTATATACGAGAAGACCCTGCGTATAAGATAAAGAACTTACACCACGTTGCTTTGGCAGACTTAAAACACGAAGTATCTCACTACAAGGTATTCTTTAACTTGCATTATTTTTTCAATACAATGTAGTGACATCAGTCTTCTGTGAAGTATAAGCATGATATTTTTTTTTCACAAAACCTATGAATACCTTATATTATGAAAAATGAAATTGAAAAAGAAAAGAAAAAAGGGAATAAAGAGAAAGAAATATTATCTTCATCTTATAGCCTTACAAGTCTTGATTTTTTTTTCTTCAACTATAATTATTTAACTTGTATTCATTTCTAACATAATCATTATGGTTCACATACAAGGTTTGTGATGCCACACAAAAGGCCGTTGCAGCTATATACGAGGATTTTAAGGAGTCTTATGCAGAGTTACCGCGTTTTTTGGTAGGACTTAAGGATGCGAGTCCGGGTACAAAGTATAAGTTACTAGTGGACGATAATTATGAATGGGGAGCCTGTACATTCAGTAAATTATTTTGGGCATTTCATCCATGTATTGTTGGGTTCAAGAACTGTAGGCCGTGATTAGCATTGATGCAACCCACCTCTATGGAAAATATAAATGAAAATTGATGATTGCAATGGCGACAGATGCTAATAATAAGATTTATCCACTAGCCTTCGCCATTGTCGAGAGCGAGAGCATAGAAACTTGGGGTTGGTTCTTGGCTTGTATAAGAAGGTATGTTACCAACCAGAGACACATGTGTGTCAAATCTGACAGATAACCTGGGATACAAGCTATCTTCAAAGACACTAATCGAGACTTTTTACAGCCTCCCATGACAGAACATCGTTACTACCTTCATCATCTATGCAGTAACATCAACACTAGATGAAACTTTAAAGAATCTAGTATGGAGAGCAGCAAGTGCTACCCAGGAGTGAAAGTTCAATGCCACCTTCAATTTAATTGAGAATGTCAACTGAGATACACACCAATATCTGAAAGATGTGCCCAAAGAGAAATGGGTTCTAACTTTTGACAAGGGTTACTGTTATGAGGTGAAGACTACAAACGTCTTCGAGTGCTTCAATGGCGTTTTAAAGGGTGCTCGTAGCCTGCCCATTATGGCAATGGTGAAATACACACGATTCAAATTGAATGCTTACTTCGATGATCGTGCGCAATAAGAGCATAGTGCAGTTGAATTCGGAAAAAAATGGTCGAAATATGCCTTGGATATCTTTATGAGAAATATGGCGAAGGCGGAGCATCACAGGGTGACGTGATTGAGCGCGTAACAACAATCATATACCGCATAATCCAGGGACTGCTGGACATGGAGATCACATACATGGAGTTAATCTATTGCAAAGAACTTGCATGTGTCAAAAATGGAAACTGTATAAGATACCATGTTCACATGTCACTGCAGTTTGTATTAGGTATCGACATGATGCATGGCAATACATTGACCTATGCTATAGCGTGGACGCATTATTCCGAAGCTATGCTCCTGTTTTCCCTACGTTGAAAGATAGATTATCATGGCTGGATCCTAAAGAAACTCGAAGGGTCGTCCCTAAACCCTCGATTGATCTTTGAGAAAGGTCACCCTGTCTCAACACAAATCAGGAATGAGATGGACGAGGGCAGGAAATGGCCGAGAACCACACCATGGAAGGAGGGGGGGGGGAGGGGAGGAAGGTGCAATGCGGGTTGTGTGAACAAGAGGGGCATAACTGAAGAACATGCCTAAGCAGAATGAGGTACTGACGAGTGGTGGTCTTGCTGACTAGGTATGCTAAGTTTGAACTGTGACATCCTTCTAAATGCAACTTGAAACAAACATGCATGATATATGCCATTGGATCAAAATGCATGCTATATGCCATTCAATTATGTATTATAAAACTTAAGAAAAATTGGATAAAATTTTAATGACCAAATATGGCATTTATACACACACATTCCCTATAGGATGCATACAAAAAGTCATTAGCATTGCCATTTGGAGTATTAGAAGGAGAAGAAATAAATAAATAAATGTTAATCTTTGAGATATCTTTTTTTCCCAATGAATTATTAAGCATATTCTTTTCTTTAAATTTTGCCAAGAAGCAAAAAGACTTTTACACAAGAAAGCAAGATCGGTTCACGTTTAGTATATTTCATACTTATGTATGTAGAAGCCAAAACAGAAGTCACCTTTGGTACAAACAACTTGAAATTAATTATTTAAACATTGTGGTTACTTTATATATATATATATATATATATATATATATATTTTTAAGAAGAGGAAGTTCAGTAGAACACTTATTGTTACTTTATCCAAAGAAGTTGATAAAGATCAAAAACTTTTTGTTTTTATCTAAAACCTTATTAAGTGAATGAATTTATTGAAAAATCTAAAAAAAAATTTGCAATTTGGTGAAGCCACTTGGCGCAACCATGGCTTCCAAGCCCAACTTTTATTATATAGTAAATGATATGATATGATATGATTTAAATATTGAATTTATTGATAAATTATAGGTAAATTAGTTTTTAGCTTAGCTATAATAAGTTCACATTAGTGAAGTACAATTCTCAAATTTGAAACCTTGAATGAGTAAATGCTATCGATATGATTTATGTTTTCATTTCCTTATTTATGTTAGCATATAGCTAGAAAATATTTCTTGTAAATTTTCATATTAATTTTATAGTGATGGTTTTGAACTATTACCGCCAATGAGTTATAGCTTAATTTACACTTGCTTCTTTCCTAATAATAGATTAGAAGGTCGATATTCAAAACCATCTGGATGTGTGACTCACTGGTGGTAATAATAAAAAGATGTTTTAGTTGACATTTCCACTATTATATTATCTAATTAAATTTAATACTTGTTTTGAGGTGAAAATGGCCAAACTCATTACACAGTTAAATTTCCACTATATATATAGAACGATGTATATATCAGCAGTTGTACATAGTTAATATTGCAAAACTCATGCATAAAAATCTCATACGAACACATTCTAAAAACTAAGCATTTAAGGCATTTAACTCATGCATAAAAATCTCATATTGCAAACACAATCTAAAAACTAAGCATTTAACTATTACCTTTATCTATTGGTCACAACAAGGTTGACTCAAAGGTTAAATGGATAGCACGTTGGTGGATGGAGACACTGACACTGCTCAAAGACTTGCAAATGGTGACCCAACAGTAAAGTTTCTGCTTCCAGTTTCTGACTCGCACATGGACTTGGAAAGAGAGAGATACTGAAAATAGCTTAAAGCTAACGGGGGGATCGTTTGTTAAATTATGCATTTACTACGATGGTTGGCGCTAGTAAATAGGTGTGTAAAAAGTGTGCCACTTGGTACTCGTCTAGGACTTGAGTATTGTGTTAGAAGTACCCGACTCCATTAAACTCGAGTATGGCTCGGGTATACTAACCAAAAAGAGTGAAAATCATCCAGATTCATACTCGAGTTTCTAGAACTCGAAACTGTAGAGGTACTCAAGTCCACTAAACTCGAGTATGGCTTGGGTCTTAACAAAATATGTGTCGTACCATGCATTAATACTCGAGCTTCATGGACTTGAGTACTATGTAGTACCTGAGTCCACTAAACTCAAGTATGGCTTGGCTATGTCCACCATTGTAGTTTGCAATAGAAATTTTGAATAGTATGGCTTGGCTATGTCCACCATTGTAATTTGCAATAGAATTTTGAATATTATTTTTTACTAGCACATTACTTTGGATGGTAGGAATTAAAGTACAAGTAGGTGATGGCTGTGCAGATCTAATTAGATAGTTTCTTATTTTTCCTCAAATATTTTTGTTTCCTTTCTTTCTTTCTTGTAGGTGGATTTGTAGTTGTAGATAAAAAAATTGTGTGATTTCTTTCCTTCTTCGCAACATATTAACCACATATTAGGTGATTTTGCAGAGTTCTTTTTTTTTTTTTTTTTTTTTTTTTTTTTTTTTTTTTTTTTTTTTTTGTGATGGCTGTGCAGATCTAAGAGGTTTTATTTTGTTTTGTTTTGTTTTGTTTTTTGGTATGGTGTACAGTTTTAGATGCAGAGTTTTCTTCCAAAAAATTTGTAAGTGAAAATATATATATATATATATATTATAAAGTCAAACTATTTTGTTATAGAGTTATTGTGACTAGTTAATATTATGAGCATGTTTAATTAAAAAAAAAAGGTGGTATGTCAAAAGTTTTGAATATATTTATAGCATTTGACAATTGGCATACTACATAGTATATAAAGTGTTGTAAAAATGTCAAAGTTTTAAATAACATTTCGTGTATATAAATAAAATAACTATAATAGTAACTAAATATGCCTCATAAAATAAATATATAACTAAAAATAATAATTTATCATCTGTTTCTAAATATATATATATATATATTTTATTTATTTATTTATTTATCATCTCACTCATTGGTCATTACTCAATATATAATGTTTATACTAGGGAAAAATCACGAATAACAACCGAGCCATTTCAAATACCTTTCCTATAATATTTTCAAAAGAATAAAACTTTTTGAAATGACCAATTTTAAATGACACGTACATGTTCAAATTTGATTTGGGGAGTAAAAAATAATAAAAATGCTCGAGCCAAAATAAGCAAAATGCCCAGAACATCCCAGTATGGAAAGAGTTTTTTTTTTTTTTTTTAATAATAAATTTTGGTATTGGAATATGCATTAGGTGCAAAATGGAATTTAAAACATTGCTACTTAAATTAACCAGTGGCCAATGGTATACCTCATCTCCTTTAAGTTCCATTTTATTGGTAAATACTGTATAGTATATACTCAATCCTTCCTTCCCAAAAGAGACTAGCATAAACCTTGGGTAACAACTCTACAATATCACTGTTACTGAAAGTCTCTTGTTACTAGGACCTACCAAACCAAATGAGGTCTTCCAATGCCCACAAGAGCAAGTAAAGCAAGATTTTTCTTAGGTATTGCCATGAAAGCGTGCACACACGCACACACACACACAGATTAAAATATGGTAAAACCAAATAGAATTTAATTAAAACTTTTGAACAATAAGCAACAATAGTCTGCCCAACAAAACTACACAGCCATGAATTATGGGCTCTGGTAAGTGATAGCCTTACAGACAAGTCTATCTATAAATAGTTTAAAAAGACCAACTAGAAATGCATGTGCTTAAAGGATTTTAGGCCTTGTAAGCATGTCTTGGAATCCATCTCTTAAAGGAGAGAATATCTATAGCAGAGTGTCCAAGTTCAGCATGAGCCTTATGCCCCAGCTACTTCAACCATTTCATGTTCCACTGTACTTCGCATAACTGGATTGTAGTGGTAATGAAGTTCTCCAACATCATCACCAAAGAGCTTTTTCCATCCATCAAGTCCCACATAATAAACTGATGAAAAGAACAAGTTCAAATTACGGAGGTCATACAAGTACAAATTGACAAACATGCATACACAAAATGAGTGAGGTTGGCCTGTTCCGCCAAGCTCCTAATGTTGGAAAATCTAGTTTTGCATCTCATACAAAATACACAGCAAAAGCAACAATCACGGATCTACTTCATTAATGAGAGATAACATGTAGTCTTGAATTCTAGAACAAAGAATAAAAAGTGTACCTTGATGCAGTGAAATTCAAAATCAAGACTTGAGAATACCTTTAATCTTCATCTCAATTCCACATGGTGCCCAAGAAGTGTGGTCTCTCAATCAGTCTTTTTGTACATTGATTCTCAAAGAAAAAACCTTCTTTTTCTCCTTGCAGAGAAAAAACTATTTTGTTTTCTTTTCATCATACGTACATACTAACTACCTTGGTAGTTACTTTATTTAATAACTCTTATTAAATAAAAACTGATTATCTAATTGGGTTAGCCTTTTGGGCCTACCCAATTAGGTTTTAGTTTGTGGCTTAAGATGGGACCAAAGGGAACAAATAAGACTCTAGCTCCAATGGGCCTTGGGTTTTTTTGTCAACTCTTGACAATTTCAAAGTTGCCATTAATTATATTTAATACCACTATATTTAGTAAATTATATCCCAAGACTTTATTATATATGCAACTCCTTCATTAAAATATTCGTAGTAATATAAAGTCATGAATGTTGACTGCCACTTTGAAGATTACTACATCTTAATCCTTGAGTACTTGGTTTAATCCTTTATGTTATTCATCATATATTTATGAAATCCAATTTAATAAATATATACTTTAGTAACTCCTTACTAAAGTGGTTGGGCCCAACACTCTGAATAACCAAACCCATTAAACTTATCTCAATGAAATATTTTATATCTCCATTAAGAGATTATGAATTCCATCTTGAGAATATATGCTCCATCAACACTAAATGTGGCTACCCAACATACTGAGGTTTTGATCATGTCTTATAGATCTCACTCCTGATATATCAAAGCAACCTACACCTCATGATCAAGTCCATTATTCTCTTAGGATTTAGAATTGATGTAAATAGAAGTTGTGAGATTTATTATTCATTTGATAGTCGTTAGGAAAATAATAAATCTCACAACGGTCCAGTTCAATATGTCTTAACTCTTAAAACATATCAACATTTCAATGAAAAGTCTCCACTTCTATGATAAAGACAAATCATCTTAGTTGATATGTTATAGTCTTCGCAGATGAAATGCCCAATTTCATCATTGACTACAAACTAAAATTCTGAGTTTACAAAGAGCTTGTGATTTATATCTTCTGCGACTTTTCACATAAATCATATACTATGCATCTCATGGACTAAGATAATGTCTCATTAGTTCATTAATAAATAGTCTCATATAATTAAACTATTTAATTATTTATGACATGTCAATAAATTGGATTTTAGGGCATAAACCCCAACACCTAAATAGTATGGAGGTTGGCCTGACAAACTTACACCACAATTCTCATGCATCTTGTACGTTGTATGCTATAGAAATTGATGGAGTGCAGAATATTTAAAAACAAAGCACCTAAATTCTTGCCTGCAATTACAAAATTCTAGGAACTCTTTCAAATTTCAATGCTTAGCCCTCGATTCAGTCCTCCCATACATCCATAAACTTGGGCAAAAAGCAGGGAAGAGGAGTTGGGAGGAGCAAGTATGGGTGCCCAAAAGCAAAATTCAAGTCCAAAAGGAAAGGATTTTCCCAGTCCTTTATTTTATATATATTTTTCGTTACTAATATATGTTTTAATTGTTTGCTCTTATATCTAATATTTCAAGGAAAGTAATACTACCTACTTCCAATCAACATCATATGAAATAAGCTCAAAATAAAGCAACATCATTGTTTCCTTCAACAAATTTCAAGCAGACATTAGGCAATGTAAAATAATGGGAAAGAGCACACACCCAATGTCCAGGACACCATAAGCATAGGGTGAACCAAATCCAACAGAAAATCGTGTTCCTTTGAGCCGTCCTCCTTCACTGTCCACATAATATAGTCCAAGACCCTACAGCCCATAGAAAATACAAATTACAAGACTCTACTTAAAAGAAAATGTGATAACATGACATGATACAGTCATATGTCTTTACCGTCTCATCCTATCCAGAAATCATGGTCCCAACAGAGAGACCCATTCCACGGTAAGAGTACATAATGTTTGCCAACAGCTTTGATGCCCTTGTAACTAAAATTCTGCACTTGTTTGCCAATTCGTGCAATCGGCACTAAATAATGCCAAGAAAGTGTCAATTAGGTAGTGACAAAAGAAGGAAAACACATAATATTGGGTTTTAAAGGTTCCATACACTAAAAAAGTGGGCACTGACTGTGATGACATATTCACAACAGGGCATGCTAGGAGTTCAAACTATTTTCTATGGTTAGGCTATTTCATTGGGCATTGGGTTAGCCACCACTTAAATATCTAAGTAAACCTGGGCAAACTGGCTTTGCATAAACAGTCAAATTAGAAGTGACTATTTAACAAATCAAACTCTTTTTCCATTTTGGGAGGGATTGTTATTATTTCTACCATTTCAATTATCCATCTTTAAAAAGAGCTAAGGAATAAGTGTCATAATGAAAATAAGTAATTTTTTTTTATAGTCAAGATAACCCAATATGTAGAAACCACCACCACAACACCAGTTTCTAGCTACCTAATGTATATACAAAGCATTGAGACATCACCTTCACTATACTAAAAAGGTTCGCTTAACACATTGGACTTTTCCTGATAACATCAACATTACAAAGTAGACAGCATAAAGCTAATGATACTAACATATCATCATTGTTATACACTAACAAACTCAAAATTAATTGTAGCCAACATGCCTGAAAAAATACATTCTAAATCTGGGGAAAACAGCATAAACATTTTATTAAATTACCTTAATGCCCAGATTTCTGTGCCAAAACTAACAGTCAGTAGCTCCTACAGCCATAGTGCCAAGCATGTAAGGATTGATTTCAATGATTTTCTTTACAGACTGTGGTGCTGATAAGATAAGGAAGGAAAGAGTAAATGCAACATGACATTTCACATCCACTTTAGACAATGCAATTGAACACTACGATTACTGTTACTTACAACATTAATTGGTCAATTATCTCAAAAAGGAACACATACAGGCTACTCTACAACACCCTTCTCTGCAGCTGCACCTTCCAGTCCTTCATGGGCTAATGCCATTCAAATAAAAAATATTTGAGGAATAAATCAACAAAGAGAAATTGAAAGAAAAATATACAAGTCAGTGTGGGGTGCTGTCGTAGGCAACCAAAAATAAAACCTATACTCCAAAAAAATATATGTAGTAGTGCGAATAAGGATCGTTCCCCCAGAGAGTATCTAGCCTAGTTTTATGCTACATGAACAGGGAGGGGGGGGGGTTAAGTATAATGAAAACAATTTTAAGAAAAACAATTAAGGAACAATTCAAATTAAAGTATTGAAATCAATCGAGAGAACAACCCTTGGTCCAAGTCAACATCCACCATCAGAATTTTACAATTGATCATTGATGTAAGTATATATCAATTCACACTTTGAATATTCACCGTTGAAACTATTTTCCTATCTCTCTTTAGTTGTAGTTAATTAGAAAAGAAGTTATCTAATTAACCCTAACTACTAAACAACCCAAGACAAGCGCTAAAGGTTTAATCTAGTAGCAGCCTTAAGAACTAGAGAGATCGATGAAGCTAAACAACACAAACACAAGCGGCTACATTTAATTTAGTCGAGCATTCTTCCTAAGATCTAATAATTTCTAACGCAGCAAATCATTAAATCTTGGTTGCTTCATAAATTAGAGAGATCAAACAATTACGGATTTGATATCTAACCTAGCAATAGATTGCAATGAATAATAAACTAGTAGGCCTCCTAGTAATTAAACGAGACAATCATGAAAATAGGCACAGAAGAACATCAGATATTCAAAGCATAAATTGAACAATAAAAACAAATTAGATCTCACGGTTTTATTGATTCTGAGGCTTCAGTTTCCTTTGACCAAGTATAAAAGTTTAGCCACACAGAGCCATAACAGAAAACTCAAAGGAGAAAATTAGAGAAGGGGGGAGAGAGAGGCGTGTGTGCGTGTGTCCAATCTGATTTCTCCTCCCCCTTTTACACGTTAATTCCCCCTTTCCCAAGCCTACAAAATATCCTAAAAGTATTCTAAATAATAACATTCAAATCCGACTAATTAAGGAAAAATATTAAAAATAAAATAAAGTCCTAATATAACTAAGAAAGTGGTGTTTTTCAGCTGGAATTTTTGTGCATCAGATCTGGAACCTTCCAAAAATAAACCGCATCAGATTGCGTATTAGAATTGCAGGCAAAGGAACATTCCAGAACATCAGCAGTGCAGGTGCAGCAAATTCAAGCTCGATTTCGACCTTGATTCCACCCGTATCTCTCAAAACTCAAAACATGAAAGTTGTAGAGATTTGTCTTGGAGTTCCACAATATCTTGAATCATCTCAATCAGAGCTCGGATGAGAGAGTTATGCCCAGATTATTAAGTGATGTCAAAGCTGTCCAGAATCACCCAATTAACTACGTTTTGCACTTAATGCCTCCATTTGCATCCTCAATCAAAATATAAGAATAATGAGTACATTTAGGCACCAAATAAATATAAAAGACTAAACATTAAGGGAGAAAAATATGACATTTTGCATTCTCATCACAGTGCTACCAAAAATTTCATCAAGGCTTCCATTGCAAGCATCTTTAGATCATTTTATGCTGAAATTTCTTGCTTAAAGTGTTTACCACAAAAAATAGCAAACAACCTCAAAATTTTCCACTTTTTTCCCATAGCAAAATTGGAAGGAAGTAGTACTTGCTGCAATTACTCATTCTAAAGTAAGCGAGTTGTTTCATAAAGTTATAAATGTTGGTGTTTTACACACAATAGAGTAATAGACAGGAAAAAGTAGTATTTTAGAAGTTAACCATGAGATATATCATGAACTGCTTATGGTTAAACTTCATCTTAGTACTAAGACCTTTGTGTACTAAGACTTTAGAATTTGATACTTACTCTACTTTACTTGTGTGTTACTCATAGCGAAATATAAGTACCTTGTTATATTTAATGTACCAATACTTGAAGTCATTTTTTGGGAAGTTATTGAGAAATGGTTTGACAAAAGCTCTCCTCTACTATAAGCCCAATAATTTGTTTCAACGTTATTTTGCCTTCAAGGGTGCCAAATAATTTACTGTATTTTTAATTGCTTCTTTTTAGCCTTAATATAACTGGTTAGGGGTACCTGCTTTGATCCTGCAGTCACACTTACAGAAGGAAAATATATATATATATATATATATACTAGTACTATCTTTTCCCTAGTAAGATAGTCATCCAGATATCAAAAATGTTAGTGAGATATGATTCCCTTGAGTCTTTCTATATAAATCATTATATTCCTCATGCTTTCACACATAACCTCTGCCCATCAAGAATGGAAAGAATCCTTTAAATACACACACGCGCACACACACACACACACATATATATATAGATATATATGTAAACCCTCAAAGAGTTGCCTATGACAACTCACTATGTTAAAAAGATGATTTCCTTTTAACGATATTAATCATTTCAACTTAATGGACTGTATCATTAAATTTTTTTTTTTTTTTTAAAAAATCAAAAGGAGAAAGAAACATTTGCTAAATATAAACAATCAGAAAGTAAGGCAAAAGGATTTTAATAATAATAAGAGTTAAAACTATCAAAGAGTACCAACAATATTAGGCACCTGAACAAATGTTATAAACACAAGACTATTGCAGGCTTTGTATGTCAGGCTAAGAACATTGGTTTTCATTTCTTCCTCTTTACAAAATGAGATTATATTGGACTTGAGGAGTATAACTATATACTTTAATGCCACCCTAGTGAAAGCTTTCCCTTTTAGTGCAAGGAACATTAAATGATTTCCTTATGTTCTTGCTTCTCTCTCTGCCTTATTTTGTTACTAATACTTAATATATTACACTTTTGAACCCCAAATACTTACACCAATGAACTCTAAAGGTAAGATATTAACATCTTAGCTAAAGAGAAAGGTAACCTTTCTCTGTGGATAATCATTTGATTTTTAAATGATACATTCATTTTCTTATCAATACAGTAATAACCTCATGATTCCATTTTCTTAGAAATCTAAGACAGGATATGACAACAATACAACATAAGGAGAATTTACATTGAAGATCAAATTCACAAGGGTTTCATTTGAAAGAAGCAGGAGTTGGAGGTGAAGAATGCATGCTTGATGCAAGAAGGAAGCAAGAGAAGTGATCAAGCTTCTCAATTTATGAGTAAAAATATAAGGTAATGAAAGAAGCAAAAATATTTGGTACCTTTAGCTTATTTCAAACTAAGAAGATTTTCTATAAGCCAATCTTACGTGACAACACCAACCAGCACAATTAGGAATTGACACAATAATATCGACAAATGATTCTTCTTTTAGTTTTTATTTTTATTTTTTAAAAGGCGATTTCATCCATTTCTTATCATTTCCATCACCTGCCATGTTTATTTTGAATGGTAAAAGGTTCCTAACAAGTGTGCATGTACTTTAATCTTGAGCATAGAGTTAATTACTTCTACACTTATAGTGAGCTAATAACCCTATAAACTGAATTATGTTTGCACTGTATCTTAATAAACCTAAAAAACACTTAATCTGACATACCTTCCCAACACGAAGGGCAATAAGCCATGCAAGAGTAACAGTAAGAAGACTTGTAGTAAACAGCTATTAGCATCCCAACAAGTTCATGTGTCTTTATACCTTTGAAATGAATAGTTTATACAAGTTTCAGGCCATCATTAATTACCAGCTGTGTCTCCTCCCCAAAGCAGCACTGATTCTTAACCATCAAAAATCATCCCTGTTTTCTTCTTCTCACTAGTTCCTTGACTGGTCTCACCTTACCTGAAAACAACACAAGCAAATACTTATATGCAAATCATTTAACTATAAAGAGATGTATATGTAATCAGTATTGAATTGAAGTATAGTACCATGTCCAATCCCACAGTCAGGAGGATGTGTCCGTGTTCGTTGTAGCCTTCGCGATGAATCCTCAATGTGTGAAGCCTTTGGTGGGGGGGGGGGGGTATCTGTGTCTAGATGAACTCGGTATGCACAAACTTAGGGGAGGACAGCACTAGGGGTGGGTTGCCCAGGGGTTAATGTGTGAAGCCTTTGGGGGGGGGGGGGGGGTATCTGTGTCTAGATGAACTCGGTATGCACAAACTTAGGGGAGGACAGCACTAGGGGTGGGTTGCCCAGGGGTGGGCATGAATCTCATCTCATCTCTACCATGTACATCTGCGGGGGTAGGGCCGGTAGTTAGTCGAGGAGATGTACGAGTGGTGGGCAACGGAGATATGTAAGGAGATGTAGGTGGGCAGGTATCATCACTTCTCATGGATGGGAACCGAGATGTGTCCCCATGGGCAAACGTATGGGATGGACCCGCATCATCATGTGCCATGGAGCCCATGTCATAACCAATGTCCAAACACATCTCAGCTCCTGTTTAACTTGCTTCCTCCATGGTCTAGTCATGCACGGGTGTGTGACACTGACTAGATGTGGGCACGGGTGTGGGATACTAACTAGATTTGGGATGCTGACTAGATTGATGGCCTCCATACCCCTGACGTCCACCTACTTGCCGACCACGCCCTATAGCCGGTTCACTTATGTTGCATGCATCACGTGCATCATCCAAGGTCAATTGACCGATCTTTTCAACAGATTACAAGGCATTAATACAATCGGTGTAGATCTTATACCCTGGTTCGCACTTCACCATAATCCTCAACTATGATTCAACTTGTCACAAATATACAAAAGTAGCGTCAGTAGGTTGAACTAAACTATGTGAAGCGAGGTACATTTATAACAAAATAGTCTTTGTAAACTTACTAAAGTGTCCCAGTACAAGGTCTCTTTTATAATATGGCGAATAGTACGGGGATGAAACCACACCATATACTCGTCATTGTAGCTCATCTCCCCATGAAAGGGTGGTGCATCGACAATTATGGCATGCGTAACCCATTTAGCAATATGCGTGGCATGTTCTTGGCCCCAGTTTTTATACCGCTTGCCCTAGAGTGTTATCTTGTAAAGTTTAGTTGAAGTATCGACATCGACTGGTATGCCTTACTTCATCCCAAACTGTCGGAGAACACGATCAAGGTGATGGCCTTCAACCACCTTAAAATATATGAGCGGCACGATAGACCTCCATATTTGTTGGCCTGCCATACAATATACAGGTAGAGAACCCAAATAATTTCTGTATGGCTCCCAAACAATCTGCAATGATCCAACAAATGCAAACAACCATATTAACAATATAATTAGAAAAAAATGTATAACGAATGTGAACAATACATGTAACTCTGCTCTAAAATAAAAAAATGTTTATTCATTCCAAAGCAAATTGTAAGTACAACAACTACATGCCAAAGTGGTTCCCACTTGTAAGGCACGGTACCTGATTTGGCCGCAATGAAGCAAGCGACACACGATAGGCGCGTGGGACGTGCATTGCATGTTTAGTTGTTATCTTAGCCCCTTTCCATCTAGCAAACAACACAGACATAGCCTTCATATTAGTTACTTACATAATCCCTATGCGAAAAAAGTTAATGCGGAAATGTAAAATGGTAACTATCTAAGATCTTACATACCTGATAGCAAGTGGACCTAGGGTCAGTGCCTAGTGTGGATGCCTCATCACAAGACATATGTGTGGAAACCTCGCCCATGCCTACAATTGCACCAACAGCAGTGCACCACCAATCTGCTTGGTTGTCTTCTCTGATGCCTTACAAATGTGTCTATATAGCCAACTTAGTGCTACACTAACCCAACTATAATTCTTTCTGTTGCTGATTGGATTGAAAGATTGCAGATACATAATTGAGACCTATTCGCCAAACTTGTCCATAAACAGCGTACCACCTAACATCACCAGTATGTAAAACTGAGCATACTGCTGCACAAGCACCTCAGTGGCATCAACCGGGAGAAGGTTGCTAAACCACTCCTCAAGCCATTTGGCTTTTACCCTCGGCCCTTCCATCACTGTAGTGTTCTTATTAGCACCAACTGCTCTGTTTGGCAGCCTATGCCCTAACAAGTAAGTGCAGAGGTCGCCCCAATTGTCCATACGGGTATCTCCCACCACCAGCAACCCATCTACAAGTACCCCTATTATAACCTCCATGTCTTGTAATGTGATGCTCATCTCACTATGGGGTAAGTGAAATGAGGTCGTCTCTAACCGCCATCTCTCTACCAACGCCGTGATCAATGCATGGTCAAGGTCCATATATGGGACCCAAAGTAGCCCATCTAACCCCGCATCTATGATATAAGCTACAATCCATGGATCTAACCCACCTTCAAGCAGACCTTTCTCTCGATGACGACAAGTCAGTACACCTGGTACTTCCTGCAAACAGAGCAGCTTAATATTAATAATAGCATTCACTAAGCATGTAATAATTATGCTTCAAACTTAAATGCCAAAAATCTTTCTCTACATATATTGACTACGATTTTGGACAAGTGCATACCTCGCCTGCCAAAGAAGCATCCCAAAGCAAACTTGAATGATGCACAACCTACCTCGTCAAGACAGTCTGTATAGAGGGTCCCACTCGATGTGAGTCCATATCTTGCATAAATTAAAGGTGATTAATGGCCCATTAAGTGACTACTAGCCCATTAGGTTAAATGCAAAGCATAAACATTCTAATTCTCTTTTTAAGGAGCATGACACATGAGGAAAACTCACATAATTGAGTTCCTACTTTTTCTTTCTTTTTCTTTAATAAATTTCTTTTATAAGCAGATTCAATGAACTACTAGATGAAGAAAAAAGTGTTATTTGTGTTATAGTTTATTGGCAAATTTAAAAGAAAAAGAATTGCACTAGGGTAAAGTGAAGCCACTTGTTTTGGATGTGTTTATGCCTGGTAGGTAAACAGAGTCATGACATTACAATGGGCAGGGTGTCTAAATCTTTGAAATTGGTATGGCAGTTCACAATTAGAAGTTGAAAGTATTATGCATCTTTTAATAGGTATTATGCAATCCAAACACACATCTTTTACTTGAACATCTAAGGGTTATCATGCATTTGGTGACAACAGCAATCAGGGGAAAATTCACTTCAAATATATAAACTTTCTTCTTCTTCTTCTTCTTCTTCTTCTTCTTCTTCTTCTTATTTATTTATTTTTAATTATAAATATATTTGACTGAAAATGGCAATAATATATATCTAATGCAGCCTTCACTGATTTCATAAAAAAAAAAATGAATTAAACTTTAGAATGTTAAGTAGTCCAAGCATCCTACTCATTATTCAACAACATCAAGCCCCAAAAAAATTTAGGCTCAGCTATGGATCCTCTATATATTCTAAACAAACTACTCAGTCTCACAAATCAAATATGGCCTTAATGAGAAAGCTAACTGTGTCCTACAATGACTAATTGCTCTAATTACACATGAAAATGTTCGTTAAAAAAAAATCTAAAATTACACCACAAATACCCAATGCTCAAACAAATATTGAGATAATGAGACATACCTTGTGATTCCAAACTGAAGATGCAGACCGAGAGTGAAAGTAGAGAGCGTGAGCAAAAGGGAGAGTATAGAGCGAGACCAAGACTGAGAGGGAGACCAAGAGCGAGAGGGAGACTGAGAATGAGAGCGACAGTGAGACTGAGAGGGAGATTGAGAGCATGTGGGAGAGTTAGAGTGAGATGATAGCGAGATTGAGAAATTGAGAGCAAGTCAATAGCAAGATTGAGAGAGTGAGAGGGAGATTGAGAAAGGGGGAGATGAAAGAGTAAGCTAAGTGTGGGTAACAGGGGTTCAGAGAGTTTAAGTGGGGGTAACAGGGGTCATACTCGGGTTTAATGGATACAGGTATTAGACTAGAACAGTACTCGAGTCCAAGAAACTCGAGTACCAAGTGGAATTTTTAAATACCCAAATGCCATGTTAGCCATGCCACAGTGGAATAGAAAATAGGGAACTCAAGTTTAGTGAACTCGAGTACTAGAAAAAGTGGAAGATTCCCACTTAGTTCCGAAACAGTGTTTTTTTGCTACAAATTTGTGAAAATGGTGGCATTTGGCCATTTTCACCTTGTACTTTGTATATTTCTTTTTCGTCAAGGTGAAAATGGCCAAATACCACCATTTTCAGAAATTTGTAGAAAAAAACAATGTTTCGGAACTAAATGGGAATCTTCCACTTTTTCAAGTACTCCAGTTCCCTATTTTCTACACCAAGAGAGAGAGGAGAGAAACTCAAGTTCCACTCACCATGATTTTCTCTCCTCTCTCTCTTGGTGAGTGTTTGCATCTCTCTTCTTCTTCTTTCTTTTCAGATCCATACTCTTTCTTTCTTTCTCTTGGTGAGTGTGTTTTTGTTTGTATCTTTTTTTTTCTTTTTTCTTTTTTTTTTGGATTTGTGTTCTCATGTTTGTGATCTTGAATTTATATTCAAATATCAACAACTGGTGGGTGTGGCCATGGGTAAATGGGTTTCAGTCATGGGATTTGACCATGAGATAGAGAGAGTTCACATCATCAATTTTTGGCCATCGGCCTGTGGGGGAGAATGACCCAGATTGTTGTGGTGGTTGTTGTGAAACTTAGATCAATGGTGGTGGTGAGAGGCTGAGATTGGAAACCGTGGCCGAAAAGAGACGGTGGAGGATTTTTTTCATGTGGATTTGATGATTTTTCTGAGCTTATGGGTTTGATTTGTTGGAGGTTTCGGTGGAGAATAGGGATTTTGTACGTATTTTTCATGTTTAGTTGCTAAAAAATGCAAGAAAAGAAAAGAAAAGAAATTTTAATTTTGAGTAACCTTACATGTTCTTCCCTGAAGAACATGAAGAACATGTTACTCTTGTTCTTCTGAAAATATTAAAAGATAAAAAGAAAATAATTTAACTTCTACTTTTAATTAGATTGTATTCTACTTTTTTAATTATTTTATTTTTTAATTAAAGTTAAAATTGATAAATTAAAATCTTTTTGTTTTTATTTTTAATTAATTTATAAGCTGATGTGACAATTTTTAAATATTATTTTAATGACCATGTCAGCTTAATAATTAGCCATGTTAGTATCTAACATGCCAACACTACATTTCGTCTGTCACGTATGCATTTTTTATTACTAGATTGACGGCAGAGACCAAAATGAATATAATTTTTTGTTTTCAGGACTAATAGGTGCAAAATCAAATTAGGGGCCAAAAATGTATTTTTCGCCCTTTTCTTATGATTGATTTTCTAGGTGGAGAAGAATTAGGGCTATTAGTTTTGGTAATGGTTAATCAACGTCTTTAGCTGTATTTCTTAATTGCCCATTTTACAAAAATTTTGATACCACCTTTATGAAAAATATAAAAAATTATAAAAAGAAAAAATTACTTTTTTTTTCTTTTCTCATAAAAAATTTCTTAAAATAATTCATATATAAATGGTATATATATAATAACTAATAGTTAAAACATTTAACTTTTTGTTAACCAGTTCTCGTTACATCATGTGGCTACATAAATTTATGCCATGTATACATTTAAAAATACGGAACAGTTGTGCCTTTTGAACGAAAGGAGCCTACTGAATGAAAATATATCTATTGAAGAGTCATAATCAATTAGGTATAAATAGTGGTTTATATTCATTTGGTAACTTCTTTTCAATTTCTTCCCTGTCTCTAAAATTGCTATTTGTAAGTCGGTTTTTTTTTTTGGTTAAATAGTGAAAATGTCTAGGAATCATGCCACATCAATAGTGGTAACAAAAATACTCAATGATTTCTTCATTTGGTAACTTCTTCTCTTTCGTCTTTCTTAGAAACATAAACTACTGCATGACTACAATTATAAACACATAAAGCTATAACTTTTCATTTGGCAAACCGTACCAGTCCTATTTTTCCTACCATTGGTGTACAATTGCACCATTCCTTTTGGATAGTTATTAATTTTTGCACTCCTCAACTAACCACGCAAGAAATTAGTATATACTATAATGGAGAAGAAAATATAATGAAGGGTTGGAGGCTCTAGGGTTTTGGTACAAAATGAGAAGATTATATATATATATATATGGGACCCACTAATTGAATTGAGGATTAAAAAAAAAAAAGAATATCTTGAATTTAGCTTCTTCCTATCTGATTCTAAAAAAAGAAAAAAGAAAAAAGTTTCATACTATCTAAAAGACTAAACAATTAAAATGGCATTTCACTATTCATTTAACTACTATTATCATATATGAATTTATGAGATAAGCAAGAAACTTAAAATACTTCAATAGTGAAATGGGTAAAAAACGTTAAATGCGGGACAAGATAATATATATATATATATATATATATATATATGATTAGGTTGGATTGGTGCGTCAGGGAAGTTCTTTTCCCATATTTTTCACTATACGCCTATGGTATATATAAAATGAAAAGAAATATTTGTGATTAGTGGAACAGGATCATGGGGAATGGAAAACATAAATTATAAAAAGAGAAGTGCGTACCTGTTCTTAGACTTTTTCTCACTCTTTAACAAAACAAACAAAAATTACAAATAGCAATTTTGGAAAATATTCACAAGTTTCTTGTGTTTTTAAGAAAGATAAATAAGAAGAAGTTATCAAATAAATATGACAACTATTTATACCCAAAGGATTATGATCATTCAATAGGCACCTTTTTGTTCAATAGGTAAATTTCGTTCAACAGATACATTTTCATTCAATTTAAATGGTTATAACATTTTTGATAAGTAAAATGGTTATAACATTTCAATAGGCACCTTTCAGTATATATATTACAACCTTTCAATATAAAACTGAAACGTTTGACTTTTTGTTGATCTCTCCTTATTGTGCCATATGGCTACATAAATTATTGCCATAGAATGTAGGAACTCTTCTTAGGTGCCATTGAAGGAGATGAGAGAGTTTGAGAGAGAAGTTGAGATTGAAGGAGAAGATGAGAGTCAGATAGTGAGGGAATGAGAGAGAGGCAGAAGGTTTTTGTAGAGAGAGTTGGAGAATGTGAAGAGATGAGGGAAGGAAAAAAAAAAGATGAAGAGGCAGGAACACACCTAATGGCTAAACTACATGTAGTTTAGGCCACATTGCTAAACTATGTATAGTTTAGCAAAAAAAAAAAATCAAATATCCCCATTGAATTCCCAAAAGGCTAGAAGTGAAAAGGAAAATTCAAAAATATGCCCAAAAATGACAAAAATTCCCTCAGTAGGCAAGAAGCACAAAGACCCTAAAAGAGCATCCCTAGTAGATCGAAACCATTAAAAGCATCCCCAATGGATCGAAACCATCAGAACATCCCTCAGTAGACCAGAAATCATCATGAAAAGTCCTCCATGAGTTAAGATCATCAACTAAATCCTAAGTAAATCCAGTCTCATAAATGGACTCCCCCGTGAGCCTAAGGCATAGAAACAGCTCCCTCGAGAGTTGCAAAGCAAAATTTCCCCAGTAGAGTTTGGTAAAACCTCCTCGAGGGTAGAGCCAACATCAATCCTCAATGAGTCGCAAGAAAGAAGAAGATAGTTATTCCCCTAGTGGAAGACAGTTCCCCAACGAACAACACACTATGAGTCACATTTATACTTCTATTTAGACTCTTTTCCATGTTGTATACTTTTAAGCTTTTGTTTCAGATGTTTAATTATTAGTTTGTCTCTCACATGTTAGAATTAGGGTTTATCTTATGTTGCCTTATTTTGATGCCATGAACATGCATTCACATGCTCATACCTAATGCCATAGGTGCTAAGTTGCTGCAAAGTAAGTGAGGTAAGTCACGCATTCACAATACACATACAACTGTGATATGATCTTGTTTAGGTTTGATGATATGATTGTATTCTAAGTGCCTTAGGTGATAACATGATTTGTCTTGTTTCTACCTTGATTTAATGTTCATATGTTGCTACCTTGTTTGAGATAATATGTTATGACATGATTAGATGAATGTTAGGAGTTGTCATGCTAGATGAATGCTAGGTTGGTTAACATGTATGCTAGATGTATGTTAGGCTTTTTGACAAGCATGATAGATGTATGGTTAGGGATAATTGAGGCCATGTTGTGTGTTTAGATGCATGTTAGTGTGCGTATGTGAGTTAGATGACAATATTGAGTGTGCATTTAATAGGGTTGAGACATAAGACACAATGAGAGGAAGCCAACCTTAGGGTTAGGCAGTTTTAGGTGCCTAACACCTTCCCAAAACCGTACCTTAACTCCAAACCCATATCTTTGGTAGTAAGATCAATGGTCCTTCCTCAAGAGGACGCTATATATGTGGTTCCTAGACCATTGCAAAAACTAGGTGACGACTCCAAATTCCGTTGTGTCCATAATCCCTCCATTTTGGTGGGAAGTACGAGTTGGCATTGGGTGGACAATGGCAGGTGGTGTAAATGGAGTTGCCACCTAGTTTAGGTCTAAGATCCATAAATATAACACCCTTCGTGGAACAATTGTTCTTTACCAGAGCACGTGTTCGGAGTTTTGGTATGGGGATGGAAAGGTGTTTAGGCACCCAACTCCACCTGACCCGTGGGTCAACTTCCACTTATTGTGTTCCAAATCTTAATCTCATTAAAGGCACGTTTAACATGTTATTCTAACTCACACACACTCTAACATGCATTTAAAAGTAAACAATCATGGCATAATTATCATAAGCATAGCATTCATCTATCTTGGCATTAAGCATACATTTTCCAAGGGCAAAAACATCATAAGGCAGATTCAAACAAGCATGTCACAATATCTATACCTCAACAAGATGGGATTCAACCATGCATATTCATATTCATCAATCATCATACTTATCATCCAAATCAAATGCATGTTCATGTGATTATGCATGACTTATCTCACTTACTTCACCGCATCACAGCACCTATGCGTCAATACATGTTCATGGCATTCAAGCAATCTAAAACCCTAATAAGCATAAAAGAGATAAAAACAAACAAAACAACATAAAACATAGAAGTAGACTTCAAGATAGGTTAACTAAGTTAAAAAAGAAGCTAAACATGTAAATAAGACAAAGGAAAAACAAACAGAGATGGATTAGGGTTTCTAGGCAAGAGTACGCGTACACATACATAGGGTATGCGTGCACATCCCACCTATATGCATATATATACTTCGAATATGTGTACACATGCAAGGAGCATGCGCACGTATACACACCTGAAACCCTAAACTAGAAAACACAAAAAACAAGAAATCTAACAACCCAGCATGATTCAAACATGAACACTATATAAACCTAAACTTAAAAAACATGTTAAAGCATTAAAACATATATACAAATAACAATAAACAAAGAAAAGTGAAGAGAAAAAGTTAGAAACTTTATCTTAGCACTAGAACTCTTTAGAGCTTGATTTTAACCATCCCTTTCAGTCAATCTATTCACAACTAAATCAAAAATCAATTAGTGAACTTAGAACTCGAAAATTAAGACCAGAAAAGGTCATAATCAAACAAAATTTGACTTGAGGATGTTTTGTGAAAAACTCCCTCTTTGATTCACTATTTTCTAGTGAAACTTCTATGTTTTTACCACCTTTTTTTTCCCCCTCTTTTGAAAAAATGTCTTTTATGGCTTTATATAGTCGAAAAATAAGAGCTTAGGGCGGCTCCCAGACGATGTGGGATTCGTTCCAAACCAATTTTATTGCAATAAAGCTTTCTTTACATAGTTTCTAGAACCCTAGTTGCATACACATGTCGTGCATGCGTGCTCATGCAATAAGCTTGCGTACATATGGCTTAAGTGTGCATCCACATACGCGTGTTTGTGTACACACACTTAGGGTTTCCTACAGCCTTTTTTTTTTTCCAAAAATAGTTTTATTCTTCCAAAAATAAATTATATTTTCCACAAATACTTTCTTCAAGTCAATTTTCATCTGATTGGGCCTTAAACCAACCTTGGGCTTTAGAGTACTACCATCATTGAGGAATGGAGGCCCAAGTCATAAGGGATACAAAATGCGGTGTCTACACTTAGACACTATTCAATTACAAGTAAAATGCATTTTGTCATAGGATATGCTAATTACATAAAAATATGACCCTAACATTAACTACTCAATTAGCATCTCCTCGAGGTGTTGGAGGGACGAGGTGCGTGTATTTGGAGGTAGGACTTATCCATGGACCACTGAGAAGTTTCATATTGAATAAGAATGACAAGAGAGAAGTCCTAAAGTCCCCATAAAGAGGCAAAAACTCACACATGAAGAGAAGGTTGTTAGGTATACATGTTATACACTTGTGAGTGAAGTCCCATAAGAATGACAAGGAGGTTTTTTTAATATTATTATTATTATTATTATTATTTAGAACAAGGACGGTTAATATGACAAAATTGGGCCTAAGCTTATAAGTTTAAGCTTTTGTGCTTTATATGTTATATTAATTGAAGTCTCCCAACTAGAGCTCACACTCCTAACATGGCAGCTCAGAAAGCATTGGTGGAGGCAAGCTTACAAGCAAAGAATTTAGGCTTTCATCACATGAACATAATCACTTGAAGCAAGAACTTGGAACAATTCTACAAGAAGAAGAAGCTTCCCCACTAGAGTGATCAAGCTATGTTAACAGATCTTCATTTTATCCAACAGCAGGGAATGACTTTCCTAAACCTGGGTTGTCTGCCTTCGTCTTATGTTAATGAAAGTATCAAAAAACAATTTCGGCTATACATAAAAGTTGTTAAATGGTGCGTTCCCAACCTTTGACATGGTATGGAATTTATTGAAGCTAACAAACCCTAGGCTAAATAATAATAATAATAAAAAAAGATGCTTTGATATCATCAATTTTACTGAAGAAGACTTACAAACAATTAATGTGATTTGTCACCTCAAAATATAATAAATAAATTGTTTTGTATTTAAAAGTTGATAAATTAATAAGACTTAATCTTATGTATAGTACCCCATTGATCACTTGTAAATTAATCCAGAATTTTCAGTTCCTCTTGGATAAATGACTCTTGGCCCATGCCTTAGCTGTCCATACAAGCACACCCTGAAGCCAAATCCAGAACAGATAGCACAATGTTCATCTAAATGGCAAATAAACAACATATAAGCTATGCTATGAATAACTCAAAGAGCCAACCATTTCAATTATTTGAAACTGTACAATACTATTATCAAATTCATGTTTTGCTACACAAGTTGAGATAGTCCCTGATCGGTTCCCACCCCAAAAGCTTCCAAATGCAAACTCCCCCTTTTGAGAAAACTCCTCTAACACCTTCTCAACTTCCTGCATACATGACCCACAACCATAGTCTCCGTCTACAAGAAACCCATCGACTTGAATTCTAAAAGACCCTCCATTCATTCCTTCAAAATCATGTTTGCCTTGATTGATTTCATTTTCGATTGTCTTCTCATTTTTCCTTCTCTGTCGAAGCTTCTTCTTAGCATATTCTCTCGTCTTACGAATTAGTTTGCATGGAAGCTTGAGCAAGAAGAAGATGATAATCTGTAGGATCAAGCATTGGCAGCAACAAGATATAACAACACAGTCTGCGGCAAGCGTGTTCCAGTCCTCCATGGCTGCAAAATCAGGAAGAAGGAGGTGATTATGACAGAGAATGTGATTAAGGAAGTCATATGTAGTTAAGGAATATGTTCCTTCTCGTATTTGGAGGTGTTAGGAAGGGTGAAGCGAACATAATCATATGTGGCAAAGCTAAGAAAACTGCAATCATTCCTGCCCTCAAATTATACAACTATAGCTTTCGATCGGGGCTATCATATATAATACAATAGAATATTAGATGTCAAGGAAACATAAGCTGTCCTACAAAGATTACTTGAATTGTACTTTTTGTTACAAGATTTCTTGGACAACTTCAAGCCTTTCATTTGGCGTCATGGATCGGAGTTTGTTTTTTAAAGTCCCCTTTAGAAGATGCTACAATTTAACAAGACGTAAAATGTATATAGTTCCTGTAATATTTTTTTCCATTCAAGATGTGATATATATGATAAATGAAATACTGTTATCTTTCTTCATATATCTTTGTGTGTGAGACCTTAAAAATTTTCCTCTTCACCTGAATGAGGACCTAGGCTGATAGAGATATTGAACAAACTATCATCCGTACTTCATTTGTCTAAGATTTATATGATAAATAGTATTAAGTGATGCATTAATTATTTAAGTATAATGAAATTTTGATTCATTTATGATTTATATGAGAAACAAATGATTTGAAATATGACATTCCTTCTCAAATTTAGTTGTTTTTGCAACAATTGAAACAAAATCTAGCAAAAGAGGGAAAAAATCAATAACACACAATCAAGAATGTAAAAAAATAATTGATGCACTTAATATAAATAATTAAATATTTGTCAAGCAATAGGTTCGTTATCTTAATTTTGTTTATTTTTTAATCATTTTCAGCTAGTTAGTTAATTATCTCAAATAGACGAACAGGAAGTTGCATTAAAATCATAGTAAAAATCAAATCATAGCTTGCATGACTCGCCCAAAGACATTCTCATCTCATGCAATACAATTCCCACCGAAATCTACAAGTAGGGGTATACATGGGTCGGGTTGGATCTGGTTGAGGAGATTTTTTGACCCAACCTATCATGATGGGTTAAAAAAAAAATTCAACCCAACCCAACCCATCACATAAGTCCAACCCAACCCACATGAGTCGGGTTGGGTCGGGTTGAACCCATGGGTTGGACAATTTTTTTTTTTAATTATTATTATTATTAAATTGAGCTAAAAAAAATATTACACCTACCACCTGAGTTGATAAACAAAATATACATTAATATATGAACTAATATTTCAACTCAGTTATACATTAATATATTAACTAATATACATTAATATTGATTTTTATATAGAATAGGAGGAAGAGATGGTTATTTAAAAAAAATTATTAATTATATAATAAATTTTAAATATATATATATTAAATATATGGGTGGATTTGGTCGGGTTTGGCGGGTTTGGTATTTTATGACCTAAATCCAACCCGACCTGCTAAAAAAAATATTGTAGCCCAACCCAACCCAACCCACCAAGCCCTAAAAACCGACCTAACCCAATGGGTTGGGTTGGGTTGAGTCGGGTCGGTTTTGACAGGTCGATGGGTTGGCTGCACACCCCTATTTACAAGGAATGATCGGGCAGAAGTAAATTGGTGTCTGCATGGTTTGACTTATTAATAAGGCAAAAATGCAAAATTGGCCCTCTAACTTTCAACTTTTGTCATTTCAGTCCTCTAACTTTCAGTTTTGTCATTTCAGTTCTCTAAGTTTTAATTTTTGTCAATTCAGTATTCCGTTAAATATCAGTTAGGTGTATCCGTTAAGTGACTTTTTTTGTTTATTTATTTATAAAATTTTTAATTAAAGGGGAAAAAACTGTTATTTAAATATATATATATATATATATATGTAAGGGGAACAACGTTGTTCCCCTTCCCCTGAAATCAAAGACTCCAACATATAAACAGATCAAAGACTCCAACATATAAATAGTCCTCCCTGACTAGAAACTCGACAAACCTAGGGACAACCCCAGATTGAATTACTTCCTCAATTGGAGGGCTTCTTTCTGTAATTCTAAAATTTCACCAATATACATATATTATCAATCACATTCATTATTTTACATAAAACATCATCAATGAGAATACATAAATTAAAAATATCAATAGAAAGTAGCTCTCGAAATTGAGTAGTGGCCTCCAATTGAAAGTTGCTATTAGTAGACCAAACCCCAGAATCCATCAAAGGAAGACTCTCTAACTTTACCACAACAATCAAAACCAAAAACGCAGCATTTTTAATCAAAACCCAGAAACCCAAAATCCCTAAAAAAGTTTAAAAGATCAAACAGTGAAACCCTAGAAAAGCATGGATCATCATCAACAACATTGAATTGGATGAGAGTAGCAGTAGAACTCAGAAGTAGAAGAAGTTACCTTCTTTTTTACGGTGGTGGTGGCGAAGGCGTGGAGAGAGGAAGAGAAGGATTGCTGGTGAGTGGCTTGAAGGCCTTTGCGACGCTTCTTCTGCAAGTTCTACTCGCGCTTGCTCTTGGTCTTGTAGATCTCCATCATGTTGTCCTCGCGTCGCCGGCGACCCTCATCAGCTTCCACTGCCACCTTGTATCAATTACGGCAGACCTCAGCTCTCTCGTTTGGCCTCAGCTTCCCTTACATGTTTTCAGGAGATCATTCCCCTTCCATGTTTTTTTTTTTTTTAAAAAAAAAAAAAAAACCCCAAACGACGTTGTTTCTGCTCACTTAACAGAGAGACCTAACTGATATCTAACAGAATACTGAATTGACAAAAATTGAAATTTAGAGGACTAAAATGAAAAAACTGAAATTTAGAGGACTAAAATGACAAAAACTAAAAGTTAGAGGGTTAATTTTACATTTTTGCCTATTAATAATCCACCATGTATATTAACAATAAGGCAACCTGATGAGATGAAAGACAGCTACTTGGTCGTTGCAATCAGTTAACTTAAATAGAAACGGTCAGATCTTGCTGATAAATCATCATCGGCATCATGTGGGGTTGATCAATCTTATCTCGGTTGAGACCTAACACCTGTAGATAATCATGTGTGGCAAAAAACTAACCTAGCTATATTCTTAGGCTAAACTTAAAGTATTGTTGACTCGTGTTTATATGTCATCCTTTATTTGATGTCATTCGGCTTATTTTTCCTTTGTAAGGTTGAAAAGTCTATACAATTCAGAATGTTGATTATTTGTTGAAAATTGTTGAACGCCCAAAAAATTTCACAATAATTAAGTTGATAAAATTTTATTAGTTTTTATTTTGACCTATCAGTGACATCACTTTTTTACCTAATATTACTAACAATATGTCACATTTAGCAAATGTGAAGTCGTCAAATTTTGTGTCTGAAGACTCTTATTAAGTTTTTTTTTTTTTTTTTTTTGCTCGAGTACTCGGAATGAAACAGACCACACACAAGAGAAGAGGAGTTTGTAGCAGAACTGAAAAATAGCTTTTATTAACACCACCATATACATTGGTGGAAACAAATATTTCTTTTGCTAATTACAGGAACCAAAATTTTGTAAGTACAAAAGCACCAAAAGCATCTGTGGAGCTAAAATGGAACCTAGTTACAAAATCAAGGGTTTGTACTTCAATCTCTAAGGCTGATGTAACCTATTTGATAAACAGACACATAATAAGTAAATCTCAGCCGGGCCAAACTCTGTAATTAAATTAACTTGAACAGGCTCCAACTCTGCTTGGAAAACCCTCCTGGTTCATATTAAATCTTCCCTCCCAGTTTTTACCATGGCCTGTTGACTATTCAAGCTACTCTGGCTAAAAAAATCTGTACTGTATTCTTGACTACCAAATGCCATTCTCTGAAACAATCTGATTTCTGCAGACTGTTGTGCAGAGTTATATACCTCGCTTTCTCCCACTCTCATTCCATTGGTTAGATCAGAAGTAGCTAAACCATCAAAAGCTCTAACAACCTGAGAAGCATAAGAATGCCAAGAAAGATGATCTCCATGCATCAGTGTTCTAATATTATGAATAGGAAATATTTTAACTATTTGTGTTGTCAAATTTAATTACCTGTCCCATTCGTGGCCTCTTGGCAGCTGAATGTCGCACACAAGCAGCAGCTACCTGAATCATATGGAACATTTCACTCTCAACATAGTTCATTTCAAGCCTTGGATCTGCCAACTCTATGAATTCTTCATTATCAAGTGCACTACTCAGCAAAGGTCGAGCCTGAAAAATAAATTGGACTTTTGGTCAGGAAAGATTGGCTCTGGAAGATTACAATGAGGTTGAGTTCACAGGTTTTTTCTTTCCAAGTTTTCACACATTCCTTTGTCACATGTCTCATGTCTGGCTGATATGTTTAGTTGCTCTCACATCCTTTTTATGCACATTTGCATGTAAGAACAAAAATTCAATTGAATCACAAAATCCGCTATGTGCAAAGAGTTATTAAAGAGTTCCAACTACAATTTGAAAATTAAGCGGTCTGAGTAGTTATTTTTCTCTTTTCTAACTTTCCACTGGAGTTAGAATATGCTACTTTTTGTTTGAACCATTCCCTGATTGTAAATTTTCTGAGCATATAATGAATAGAGTCTCTTAAGGACTCAGGTTCATACTATCTATTTAATGATGTCATAAAATTGCAGAATCTAGAAGCTTTTCTTTGAATCGGAATTGTTAAGAATCATAGGTACCTCATTACTAGACAGACACACTAATATCTAACAGAAAGTCAGAAACTTCTGTCATGCATTCTGTATTTATTTTTTATTTAGCAAAAGTAAAAAAAAAAATACTATTAGAAAAGAAAGACTAGTGTACAGCCAAATGGTGTATACTGTAACATCCCAAATATTACATATAATGTACAAGAAAGAACGACAATGAAAGTGTCCTGAGCATGCAGCCAGTCAAACAGGCTCTCATGCTGTCAAATTTTTCTTTTACCAAACGTAACAGAGTAGCGATAATAGAAGAACAACAAAAGCAGCACAATATTATACATTTATACTGGATTGAAGGTTAAGTTGCAACATGTAACTACAAAAATGACAAATGCAGCCAAGAAGATCTAGTTTGATGAATTATTGATGCCTTCCTAAAATTAATTTAGAAACAACTAGTTCAGATACTTTTGTATTCAGCAGCAAAGGAGATATTTTAACAAGATGGCCTTAATATATTTACCCATTCAACTAGACTCTCATCTCCCAAGGGTTGGGATGCATCCACAGGCTTCCTTCCAGTAATTAGTTCCAGAAGCACCACTCCAAAGGAGTATACATCAGATTTATCAGTCAATTTGCCACTTGATGCATATTCGGGAGCCATATATCTGAAATCAACCAATAAACACAATCAATATATATTGCATATAAATAAAATAAAATAAACCCTTTCCTGAAGCAGGTAGTCTATAAAAACTAGTAGATGCCCCCAGGCTTTGATAGGCATATGGGACTTTTAATAAATGACTACTTACCCAAAAGTTCCCATAACACGTGTGGTTATATGTGTATTTGCATCAAGAGCTAATTTTGCTAGTCCGAAGTCTGAAACCTGTAACGTAAACAATTGAAACCATAGCATTAAAATATAGAATTAAAAAAAAAAAAAAAAAAAAATTCTGACTGTAGCTTGAGGAAAAAAATTAGATACCCGAGCTTCAAAGTTGCCGTCTAAAAGAATGTTCGAAGACTTGATATCCCTGTGAATAATTCGAGGATGGCCTGTCATATGCGCAAGATTAAACACAGAAATAACAGATATGTTAAACATAGATAACGGATACTGATAATAATGGATTTGATCAACTAAAGCAGTCTTTTTAATAATTTCTGCCCTAATAAATCTTGTGCAATTGCCAAAGTAGGATCATATGGTTATCACTTATCAGGATTCTATTCTCATTAGTTTGGTTGTATATTTGTACTAGTAAAGCCCACATTCGGTGTTTGCTTCTAAGAAGACAATTTTCTAACATGTTGGTGAATATTGTAATATTAGAAACATTATCTCCAAGGATTCATCAAGAAATTCAGGATATAAAAATGGGAAGCTGGAGATAATATGCTGTTTCTTTGCCAACTAAAATCAAAGAAAAGCAATCATCATTTGGAACTAACAACAAGAAGGCCACAAATCTTGTTATCCCATCCCTCCTATGGGCTTTGAATTTTTTGTGTAAATAAAATGATTTATTAAAACAAAGGGATATTTCAAATACACGGTGTGTAACTGTGTTTCCAACCATTCTAAATAATTACAATTGGAAAATTCAGAAGATCTAAGAATTCAATTGTATTAAGGAGAGAATATTATTGTCTTTCCCCATTATCAACTAAATATAAACCCATGTTCTTATGTCCAAAAAGATATTAAACTGTAGCCTGACTGAAAAGTCATTGTTTCAGACACCATAGTCCAATCTTTTATTGGGATTGTATCTGGAGAGGCTACAATTTACAGAAGTTGGAGAACTAAAATTATGATAATAAAAAAGATTAACAGTATTCTTATATTTGAAAGGTAAAAGTGTGAAGGTTAATATCACGAATATATTCAAAAGTATAGATGATTACAGTCTTCATGGAGATAAGCCAATCCACGAGCTGCACCAGCAGCAACCTTAACACGTGTTGCCCAGTCCAAAACTGGCCTACCTTCACCTACAAAATGCAAGCAAGCTCAAGATTAGTAATCCATTACCATGAACAGACTCCTCAGGGCTTAGTTATGTCTTTACCATGAAGATGGAAATACAGGGTATTGTTAGGGACATAGTCATAGACAAGCAGCCTTCGGTTATCAGAAATGCAGTAGCCCACTAATGAAACCAAATGCCGGTGGTGTATGCGACTAATAATCTCAACTTCAGCTTTAAATTCTCGCTCACCCTGACCACCACCAATTTTTAGCTGCTTTACTGCTATCTCTCTTCCATCTGGTAGGTATCCCTTATACACAGAACCAAATCCACCTTCACCCAGAAGATTCTCGTCTGAAAACCTATTTGTGGCTTTGACTAGTTCTTCATATGTAAACCATGACCTTGAATTGCCTAATCCACCTGGTTCTGGTGGAGAATATACAATATTGCTTCCAGAACCATTATGAACAAGGGGAGCAGAGGAATTCGTCTTTGTAATGGATGAATCTGCACAAGTTACAAAAACTATTAATTCATGTAATTCCCCCACATTCACAATCATTTAATTTCATATTGTTTGGAAGCATACTAACATTATGAATTCAATTGCCATATAATTGGCTATCTGTACCCAATAAATTTAACCTACAGTCTTAAATTTTGTGAGAAATAGATAAATATTATTAATAGATACACCCCTTTGTAGTTATAACTTTTATATATGAGATGCTCAAATGAACATCTTATTCTCTTTGGGTTATCTACTTCAACCAACCGTGTATTTGATTAAAAATACATGGATATCCTTTTTGTTTCTAAATGTTACATTGACCTACCATGCATTTCATACCCGGGTTACACTTCAATCCAATTCATCACTTATACAGATAGAAAATGCCAATGACAATGTTAAAATAATGGGAAAATACCCCAAATACCCTAATTTTTGTTATTATAAAACTCCTATAAACCTTTTCTCTGCTCCAAGCCTCTCAAAACTCTTTATGATGTACATTTTATATTTTCATTTTTATTCCCTTAAAAAGAAGCATGGTCCCTTTTTTTCTTTTTTGGATTAATAAAGATAAAAGAAGAAGAAGAAGAAGAAGAAGAAGAAGAAGAAGATCAGGACAGGATCATTAATTTACCTTTTCTGTTGACAAAATCCTCCAACTAGGATTAAAGGGTTAGAGTGTTTTAATGTCTACTTTCAGAGGGGGAGGAAAAAGGGGAAAAGAAGCAAAAAAAAAATGATGCCAAAACTTCTCATTATCTAACCTATTTACATCACTTAAAAGGATTATACACTATGATAGTTGGCTCAATTCGCATATATGCAAGGTGTAAAAGTTCATGATAATCCTAGGAAAGAAAGCATGTTTTAAGAAGTGGTGTGGACACCAGGTACCAGCCTCCAATCACGTGTCTACAGGCATTGACACAGGGGGACGTCTCATCCAGTGACCTTGTCTTTGGATGATGGAGGATAAATTGATATTGATTGAACCCAGAATGAAGCTGATTGATCTAATTTTATTTTTCATACTATATGCAATTCATCAAGGTTTTTTTTTTTCTTTCTTTCCATATCAGTTATAATAGATTTCAATTATTTTCTTATTTGTGGTAACTTTGGAAGCCCTACTTAAAGGTTCATTAAAACATTTTGAGACACATTTAATTTGATGAATAAACCTACATTGGACATAGCTTGGAGGTGATTCTAGATATTTGGCACCTTAAGGTGGTGAAGCTTAAAGTTTGTTTGACTCTTCTTCTAACTCCCTACACATATTCCTTTTGCAAACCTTGTGATGCATCAAGAAGTAATCTGCAATCCCATAGAAACTAGTACCCAGAGAAGTATAAAATGCAAAAAGAACCCATAAGACAAGAAACATTTAAAGGCAAAGTCAGTAACATCTACAACATTACTTTGCAAACAAAAATTTACCTGATATCGGGGAAGAGGCATAAGGGGACGGCATGACATAACCACCAAGTCCAGAATATTTTTTTCTTCGCTTCCTCATGCACCAAACAGCAACTCCAATGAGGCTAAGCAGTATGACTCCTGTCACTATAACAATAGCTACCACAGCTGCAGTACCAATCGATCCATTACCAGTGGAGCTTGAGCTTTTAGGTGCACTAGGACTAATAGTATTGCTTGCAGGAGATGGTGGAAGTGGTGCCGAGATGGGTGCTGGAGATGATGACTTTGGAGGAGAATTAGAAGGTGGAATTAATTTAGAACCAGGTGGGGTACTCTTAGGAGGTAAAGGTGGATTATTGGGAGAAAGTGATGGTGGTGGTGGAGGTAAATTTTCAGGAGGGGTTGGTGCTGGTGGTGGAGGTGAACTTTGGTGTGGTGAAGATGCTGGTGGTGGAGGTGAACTTTGGGGTGGTGAGGGTGATTTTCCAGGTGTCTTAGATGGTGGTGGCGGTGGACTTTTAGGAGACTTTGGTAACGGCGGTGGAGGTGAACTTTGGGGTGGTGCCAGTGCTGGTGTTGGGGGTGGACTTTCAGGCGGATTAGTTGGTGGCGGTGGTGGACTATCAAGGGACTTAGGCGGGGGTGGTGGAGGTGAATTCTTAGGTGTAGGTGAGTTCAGTGGTGGACTAGGTGGTGGAGAAGGAGGCGGTGAACCTTTTGTTGGATTTGATGGTGGTGGAGGAGAATTAGAGGGCAGCGGAGGAGGAACATTGGATGATAGAGGTGGTGGTGATGTAGGTGGTTTGGATGGAGGAGGAGGTGACATTGGTGGTGAAGTTCCCAAAGGAGGAGGTGACACTGGTTGTGAAGTTCCCAAAGGAGGAGGTGACACTGGTTGTGAGGGTGGAGTCGGGGGAGGAGCTGTTGGAATAGTAGGAGGGGATTGAGGTGGTGGGGAAGAAGTTGGAGGAATTTCTGGAGCACTGGTCTTAGGAGATGGGGAAATTATAGGAGGGGAAGACGAGGTTTGTGGGGGTGGACTGGTGATGGGGGATGGCTGTGGTGGTAGGGAATTGGATGGTGAAGTAGTAGTAGTAGTAGTAGTAGTAGATGGTGGCACGGCTGAGGGAGATGAACCTGGTGATGGTGATGTGGCTGCCATCTAGTCATTAATCAAATATACTGATGAAAGTCTCTAGCTAGATATCTCTCATATATCAAAATCACTCATGAAAATTTTCACAAAATCCACATAAGTCTATGTCTAAAAGCCAAACTCAGAGCAAAAAGCCAAAAACAGTGACCAATTTCCAGTCTTTCGCCAACCCAGGTTTCAAAACTTGAAATTGAAGAAAAATTTTAAATCACTAAACTTTACCAACCAGACCCCACTCCGAGTTCATAGAGCTCGACCCCAGCAAAAAAAAACCCAGATGACCAACCAGATTTTGGGCATAACCCATATTACCAGTAACTTCTACATGCAAAACCCAGATGAGATATGAGTTCCAAGTCCAGATCACGAAGTGCTTGAGCAAAATCCCAGTTGAGAAAACTCAAAAATAAACGATAATCTATTAAAATTTTATGGAAACAAAGTGATTCAAGCAACCCCCTAAGACTTTATCAATGTATACCCAATATAGCAAAAATTTTGTGGGAGAAATGCACCAACATCCCGATCATATTAAACTGACTAGACTATGAAGAAACAGAAGGTACCCAAATGCTAAAAAATCCCAAAGAAACCTCACCTACTCTCCTTTTCTTTCTTTCAGTCTTTCACAACATTGCGGCCTATCTTCATTCTCGAAACACCTCCCACTCTCTCTCTCTCTCACAGAGAGAGACTGCGCAAAACACACGGAAACGGACTGTGGGGTCCGAAAGTCAAGGAGATAGTAGTACGATTTTTGTTTGGAGTGGAACTGTGGAATAAAGTTTGAAGGTAAATATGATTTCTTGCATCATTCTATTAGACGTACTTCTTCATTGATGAATGATGATCATATAGTAAGTTGTAACGTCGAGTTTATGTTTATTCGAGATTTCAATTTTTAAATCTAACTAGTAATGGTAAGGAAAAATTACGCAACGTAAACGCACTGCTTGCTTCTCAATTTGTCACCTTCCTTTTTTATTCTTTTTGACTTTTTCTTTTTCTCTTTTTTTTCAAATTGTTACACAACTTTTATACCACTATTTTTTTTCACAATTTTAATGTGTTTAATTGTGACTAATAGAGAAATAGGAGCAACTCGGTAGGCTCATAACAAGCTCACAACAAATTGTAAGTGACAAATTGTTACTAATTATCATTTGCACCTACTATTGATATTACGTTTTTTATCTACTATTAACCGCTTGCAATGGATGTTTATTATCTTCTTTTTTTTTTTTTTTAGAATTTCTATTTATGCTTACTACTTATGTGAAAGTGATAAATAATTACTTACAGTTTACATCAAAATTGTGACACAAAATTATAATTTTAGAAAGATGCCTTCTTAAAATAATAATAATATTTTTAATGTAATATATATATATATATATGAGTCATGCTAACGAGTGCCCTTAGGGCATTAGTTAACAATACATTTTAAGAAAATTTTCACACTATTTTTACGGAAAATGAAAAAATTTGTCAAAAAAAAAAAAAAAAGGTGTCTTAAATATTATCAAATAAAAAAATAAAAAATAAAAAGGTTGGTGTTAAACACATACTCTAGAAATAATATAATGGGATCATACGCACCTTTGCTAAATGAAAATGCAGATTTTGTCATTTCGTGTTGTTTTGAAATGTGATACTATATATAAGGGAATAATTAGTGTGATTTGTCTGTCATCTCTTGGACTTTTCTGTTGGAGCCTCTACTACCCTAATATTTTGAAGTATACAAATCAGCTTGTTTTCATAATCTTTTCTTATAATTTTTCCAGATTGTATAACGCGTCCATGAATGTTAGCAGGACTGTCAAATATTCTCCTACCACGTGTCGTCCTTATTCTTTTTTCCTTTTTCTTTTTTTTGGTTAAAAGGTAGACTAATATTAGATTAAGAAGCCAATGTTGGCAGAGTATTGGCTAGGCACCTTAACAAGTACATGTCAACGGCATCTGAATACAAAATATTACAAAGATCGGAAGAGGAAGGCCGATCTAAAACAACAAAATCCACTTCTAAGGAGCATCCTTCCTTGGCTAGCTTATCTGCACACCTATTCCCTTCCTGATACACATGGTTAACTCTGATTTGCTAGAACCGTGTGAGGAGGGATCTGCAATCATTAAGGAGAGGAGAGTAATGTTTGTTAGAGGAGTTATTTGAAACAACAAGATCAGCGACTACTCTAGCATCCAGTTCTACAACTAGCTATGCTATACCCAACTGGGATGCCAAGAGCAAACCATCCCTCAAGGCCCAACATTCTGTTATAACGTTGGTAGCCACTCCAATGTTCCTCATATAACCTTTCACCCAATTACCCTGGGAGTCTCGGATCAGACCTTTGCCACTTGGTCCTCATCCTCAACAACAACAAAGTAATTCTAATACCAAAACCTATATTACACATTTTTGCCGCATTTAACTAACTACTTTTTCTCCGTTACTCTTTTTTTTTTTTTATAGAAAATTTCAATCTATGTTGTCTGCTTCTAATAATTGTATTCTTTGTCATCAAACGAAGATACTAATTGGTTTTTTATGCGAGCGGAAATTAAACTCTAAATTTCTTATTCAACCATCATAAACTTTACTAGTTGAGCTAACTACAACTCACTTCTCCACCACTTACATAAAAAAAATATGTGTCAAAGTGTATAAAATAATAGAAGTTTAAAATAAAATAAAAAAAAACAAACACGTTGATAGGCCAAGAATGTATTGACCCCTTGTGATGAATTAACCAATTAATTAGCCAAGTTAATTAATTAATTCAATTTGCATGCAATAAGCGTGGTAGTACAAACAAATCACCAACTAAGTTAAAATGCAGCGGAAAATAAATTGACACGGTGATTTGTTTACGAATGAGGAAAACCTACATGGCAAAAACCACACCGGGTGATTTTAAGATCACCACTCCCGAGAATTCACTATTATCACAACAAGCGGTTACAAGTAAAGGAATTCTAGTACCTTACACCAACCTACAGTTGAACCCTTACCTCAATACCCAATTGGACTTGTTCTGTAGTGACAATCTTTCTTTTCAATACTCGGCTCCTAGTATGTGACTAACCAAGTCGATATGCGGATCCCAGTATGTGGCTTACTCATCAACTTGAGAAAGATGTTGGCTGTAAAGTTCTTCAGTTCATCAACACGATGAAAATCACGAAGCTCCTTGGTTACAAACCCTACAGTGTACACACAGCAGTTTCTTGAAGAGAAAGATGAACTAGGGCATATGTCTTCGATTCATAATATGCTTGTGAAAAACTTTTGCATTGATTTGCATCAGCTGTGATGGCCCTTTAAACAATCCTTATATATGTTTAGGGTTGTGAGAAAAGAAAACTCAAATATCTATTCACGGATTAGAGTAAAATCAAATCTGAAAAACTAATTTTCATAAACTTTGATAGATACCCTATCTGTAAAGCAACTGTTGAGCATCAGGCTGAAACAGTTTCTTAAACCTTGATAGATACTAGCTGTCGAGATTTAAAATCCAACACTTCTTCACTTGATTCTTGGACAAACTTGCATGGTTTTAACACTTGAACTTGAAACCTTATTCCTTGAAGTATTAAACACATCCTAGATCTACCAAATTACAAGTAAAGTGTGTTTCGTCAAAGGATTAGCCAATTTATATTGACATATGTTCCTAACATGATTCACATATGTCCTAACACACGTAACATTTAACAATTAGTAGAATATAAAGTAGAACATAAAAAGTAAGAAAATTTCTATTTTTTAATTCACATTTAGGTAAAGTGTCTCAATAAAGAGTTTTGCAAATACCAAAATTTCTCTCACAAATTCAACTCTTTGAAACTCATCACACCACAAAAAATACATAGATTTCATGAAAAAATCAGT
The DNA here is from genome assembly GCF_002906115.3 of Quercus suber. Taxonomy (NCBI): domain Eukaryota; kingdom Viridiplantae; phylum Streptophyta; class Magnoliopsida; order Fagales; family Fagaceae; genus Quercus; species Quercus suber. The sequence goes on along the minus strand of NW_027069652.1, from coordinate 644,834 downwards.
GATAATTTCAATGTCAAAAGACTTTTTCCTCAATTAAACCATAAGTTGTTATTTTTTATTTAAAAAAAAAAAAAAACCCACAAGGACACATCTTTTGTGATGAGCTCAAGTGAGGTGAACTTTGGTAACAGTGGTGGAGGTGAACTTTAGGGTGGTGCCAGTGTTGGTGTTGGGGGTGGACTTTCAGGTGGAATAGTTGGTGGCAGTGGTGGACTTTCAGGGGACTTAGGCGATGGTGGTGGAGGTGACTTCTTAGGTGTAGGTGAGTTCAATGGTGGACTAGGTGGTGGAGAAGGAGGCGGTGAACCTTTTGTTAGATTTGATGGTAGTGGAGGAGAATTAGAGGGCAGCAGAGGAGGAACATTGGATGATAGAGGTGGTGGTGATGTAGGTGGTTTGGATGGAGGAGGAGGTGACACTAATGGTGAAGTTCCCAAAGGAGTGGGTGGTAGGGAGGAAGAAGCCGGAGGAGGAGCTGTTGGAACAGTAGGAAGGGATTAAGGTGGTGGGGATGAAGTTGGAGGAATTTCAGTAGCATTGGTCTTAGGAGAAGGGGAAATTATAGGAGGGGGAGACGAGGTTTGTGGAGGTGGACTGGTGATGGGGTATGGCTGTGGTGGTGGGGAATTGGATGGTGAAGTTGTAGTAGTAGTAGTAGAAGATGGTGGCATGGTTAAGGGAGATGAACCTGGTGATGGTGATGTGGTTGCCATCTAGTCATTAATCAAATATATTGATTAAAGTCTCTAGCTAGATATCTCTCATATATCAAAATCACTCATGAAAATTTTTACAAAATCCACATAAGTCTATGTCTAAAAGACAAACTCAGAGCAAAAAGCCAAAACCAGTGACCAATTTCCAGTCTTTCGCCAACCCAAGTTTCAAAACTTGAAATTGAAGAAAATTTTTAAATCACTAAACTTTACCAACTAGACCCCACTCCGAGTTCTTAGAGCTCGAACCTAGCAAAAAAAAACCCAGATGACCAACCAGATTTTGGGCATAACCCATATTACTAGTAACTTCTACATGCAAAACCTAGATGAGATATGAGTTCCAAAAGCAAAGTCCAGATCATGAAGTGCTTGAGCAAAATCCCAGTTAAGAAAACCCAAAAGTAAACGATAATCTATTAAAATTTTATGGAAACAAAGTGATTCAAGCAACACCTAAGACTTTATCAATGTATACCCAATATAGCAAAAATCTTGTGGGAGAAAATGCACCAACATCCCTATCATATTAAATTGACTAGACTATGAAGAAATCGAAGGTACCCAAATGCTAAAAAATCCCAAAGAAACCTCACCTACTCTCCTTTTCTTTCTTTCAATCTTTCACAACATTGCAGCCTACCTTCATTCTTGAAACACCTCCTACTTTCTCTCTCTCACTCACACCTTTATACTAAATATAGAGAGAGAGACTGCACAAACCACACGAAAACAAATTGTGGGGTCCGAAAGTCAAGGAGATAGTAGTATGATTTTTGTTTGGATTGGAACTGTGGAATAAAATTTAAGGGTAAGGATGCGTTTGTTTTGGGTGAAAATGGTTTCAGGAAATCATTTTACACCCCTCAACCTGTTTGGTAAGCTCAGAAAATTTGGTCAAACGAAAATTAGTTTCCGTGTTAATCGTAAAATAAGTATGTTTTGGTGTAAAACGATTTTAGCTTTTATTTTCACTTCAAACCAATTACACTCCTCACACTCTTTTGAAGCTCCTCTCACACACACTCTCTCGAAGCTCCTCACAAACACGCATTACACTCCTACGCAGCTCTTCTCACACAAACCCACAGTCCGACAATCCAATCCTACGATCTAGTCCGATGATCCAGTCCTCCAATCTGATGAACCACGGTGAGTTTCCTCCACCCACTAGGACAAATCAACCTTCGACACTCACCTTTTCCGTCCAATCCACCCTCCATTTTGTCCGATCCACCTCCATTTTGTCTGATCCACCCTCCATTTTAACCCGACAACCTCACCTCACCTCACCTCCGATCCACACACCTCCAACCCACCCTCTACAAAAGCCGATCCACATCCCCTCAAACCCATAAACAACCCAAATGCCCTAGCTGATATCTCGGATCCAATCTATATATATATATATATTTATTTATTTATTTATTTATTTATTTACTTTTTATAATTATCCATTTTTTATTTAATTATTGATTTAAGAAATTAACTTTTGTTGGTGTTACAATTATACAGAAATATACGTGCATAAAGGTTGATATAAATTTTGTGTTGTGTTGGTGAATGTATTTGGCACCTTGTGAATACTGTGGACACACTACCACAGTGGTTGTGTCTTTTCCCTTAATCTTGAACTGGGCTTGTTATGACATTTATGGCTGTATATACTGATTGTGTTAGAGATCACAAGTGTTGTGTTGGTATATGATTGTGCTCTACTATTTTCTGTTTGTGGCTGTTTATATATACTGTGTAATCAATGGCATGCTTGTTTACGTACCTCTTAGACCACAGTGTTTGTGATTTTTTAGATAAAGAAAAAACCAAAGCCGCAATTCTTGCCTCAGTTGCATCTGTCCTCCTTGTAGGGGTTGCATTGTTAAGGAAATTGCGTCGTAGATGACACCTAGGGCACCTTATGTTAATCATGCAGCCGAGAAAGAGCATTACATAAATAGTATTCTGCATGGAAGTAAGAGTCATTGTGTGAGTCAAATTAGGATGAAGCATATAGCTTTCCACCACTTATGTCACATCCTCACTGAGGGGGAGTATGTACACTCGACTGTTCACATGTCTGTTACTAATTTTCTGTCACATTATTGGTCATAATGTGAGGTTTCGTGTAATTAGTAGTTAGTTCCATAGATCGACTGAGACTGTTCATATATACTTCAAGGTCGTCCTTGGGGGGAGGGGGGGTCTTAAAATTATATAGAACTCTAATAAGACTGCCTAGCGAAGATACACCTCCAGAGATAAGGAATAGCAGAAGGTTCTACCCATATTTGAAGGTAAATATTGCGACTTATTTATTTTTGTAAATTGTGAAGATTTTTGTAATTTCAAACCATTATGTCTGTCGAAAATTAGGATTATGTTGGGGCAATCGATAGTATACATGTTCGTGCATCTATGCCACCTGAAATACAAGGAAGGTTTCGTGGTCGCAAAGATGGAACTACACAAAATGTGTTAGCTGCCATTAGTTTTGACTTAAGGTTCACTTATGTATTGGCTGGATGGGAAGGTAGTGCACATGATTCACGTGTGTTAAAAGATGCATTTGCTAGGCCAGGGGGTTTTCAATTCCCGAAGGTATTATGGGATTACTTCACTTTTTTGGTTTATTAGTTTAATAAATATTGTGCGTTTCCTAACCATAGTAGTGATTTGGTTTTATTTTTGAATATATGTAGGTAAATATTATCTTAGTGATGCTGGGTATGGTAATAAAAATGGAATTTTTTCACCTTATCGGAGTGTGCGATATCACTTGAAAGAGTTTAGTGATTGTCCTCCTGAGAATGAGCAAGAACTGTTCAACCTCCAACATTCTTCATTGAGAACTACCATTGAGTGAGGGTTTGGAGTGTTGTAGAAACGTTTTTGAGTGTTGGATGCAGAATCATTTTGGTCTTTTGAAACCCCAGTGAAAGTAGTGTTAGCATGTTATGTGATTTATAATTACATTATGGGGGTTGAACCAAATGACCATATTATGGAAGCTGCAATGAACCAAGTAGAGTCTAGTGGTTCCCAACAAGAAACACAGTCACGTCGGGACTCCATTAAAGACAATAGAGTGTGGAATGCTAAGAGAGATCAGATATGCCAAGCTATGTGGCCTAATTATACTAGAAGTAGAGAGTAGTGCTTTATTTAGATTTCTATGCTTGTAATATGTGCTGTATTTTTTTTTTCCTGTAAGGACAATGTATTTACTCTAAACTTCTGGTAGTGAAAGGAAAATGTATTTTCAGCATTAAAAAGTATTTCCAGCATTACATTGTTATTTTCAGTGTTAGCATGTTTCATTCTATTGTGCACATCTATAAGCGTGGTTGTATGTGTGTTTGATTTATTTTTCATATTCCAAGCGTAATTACTAAGTGCTACTCTCATTTTTAAATGCTACTCTCACTATACAATTTTCGTATGTAGTAATGTGTAAGGGAAAAGAGAAGGTAGGCAACACTAAACAGTTAGGGTGGCTGCCCCCCATGCACACGACTCTACTTAGGCTACTTGTCGAGGAGGCTGCGAAGGGCAATAAGCCTTCAAACACCTTTAGGGCCAGCTCCTTTGCTTTTGTAGCGAAGGAGATATCTGCACAATTTGGGGTTGAGTGCCACCTCTCTTATGTAGAGAATTAGTTGAGGACTCTAAGGACTATGTGGACTACTATTCAAACTATTAGGAAGAAGAGTGGTTTCGGCTGGGACGACAACTTAAAGATGATAACGTGCGATGCGAAAACATATTAAGAAGAAGTTATGGTATGGCTTCCAATTATATTTTCTTAATATAAATCATAATATATGTTTTTGGCTTTTATAATCTATGAATTGAGAACAAGACAAGGCTGCTCAAGTACCATCTTTATATGAAATTTATAGTGTCATTCTTTTTAGGATTCCATTGCTTTTACAAATTTTCAAATATAACTGTCACGTGCGGATCTATTGACAAATCTGGTCTTAGCATTTGTACATTGTATTTTCTGTTGTACTTATCTTCAAAATCATGGGTTATGTCTTCTGTTCCCTAACAGATTTTTTTGTTTATCATTGACCTAAGTCATCTAATGGAATCTATATTGAATTGAATATTGAATTTATGAGTGAAGTGATTATTGCATTGTTATTAAACATTCCTTTCTCCCTTATAGGCGCATCGGAAGCATGCAAAGTATCTAAACAAAAGATTGAGATGTACGATGAATTAGCTATTGTAGTGGGGAAGGATACAGCCACGGGTAGCTTTTCTAAGTAATATGTGGATATTGAGAATGAGCCAGACAATGGGGACATTGCTGAGTTTGTGGCGGACAATGTGGAGGAAGGTGTGGTGGACAAAGGGAGGAATGCGGTAGAGTCATTCACCACTGGGTCAGGAATTTCCAAGTCCCGCAAAAGAGGGCGTGCACCTCCCTTTAATGATAATGTGCTTACTGATCTGTCTAATTAGCTAAAGGAAATTTCTGTGGCTTTGAAAGAAATCAACCGGGGGCCTGTTGATTACATAGCTCTTTACTCTGAGGTTATGGCTATGATGGTAGATGGGTATAGCGAAGACATGCTTGCAATTGCCTTTGACCATCTATGTGAAAATAAGAAGGCAGCACGGGGATTTCTAGCCAAGAATGCGAAGCTGAGAAAGCTGTGGATGGATAATTTTTTGTGCACACACCTCTAACTTGTTTGTTTCATATTGTAGTTCCAGCAATTAGCTTTTTAAAAGTTAACTATTGTATTATATATGTAAGTCTTTTGTATTATTGGAACGATACAATTGTCCAAATTATGTATTTGTACTGTTTAGATACCACGTGTAGGTATCATTTTTGTACACTATGGAGGTGTAATGCCAAAAGACTGATGTGGCTGTTTTGATATATATATTATGGGTATATTCGGATGATTATTTTTGTACTGTTACAGGTTTATAATGCAAGAATTTGTAAGGCATTTCATATTTTCCGTAAAATGATCCATAAACCAAACATGGGAATTGATTTTCCGTAAAACGATCACCATTTTCCGTAAAACATTTGAACGAACCAAACGCCGGGATTTATTTTCTGTAAAATGGGAAGCATTTTCCATAAAATGTTTGAACGACAAACACCGGAATTGATTTTCTGTAAAACGAATTCCAAAGCAGCCAAACAGCCTGAATACATTTTCCTTTATGGGAAAACAATTTCCCCTTAAATGATTTTACGCTCGAAAAAGTATTTCCGTTGAACCAAACACAGCCTAAATATGATTCCTTGCATCATTATATTAGACGTACTTCTTCATTGATGAATGATGATCATATAGTAAGTTGTAACGTCAAGTTTATGTTTATTCGAGATTTCAATTTTTAAATCTAACTAGTAATGGTAAGGAAAAATTACGCAACGTAAACGCACTGCTTGCTTCTCAATTTGTCACCTTCCTTTTTTATTCTTTTTGACTTTTTCTTTTTCTCTTTTTTTTTTTTTTTCTAATTGTTACACAACTTTTATACCACTTCTTTTTTTTCACAATTTTAATGTGTTTAATTGTTGACTAGTAGAGAAATAGGAGCAACTCGGTAGGCTCATAACAAGCTCACAACAAATTGTAGGTGGCAAATTGTTACTAGTTATCATTTGCACCTATTATTGATATTACTTTTTTTATTTACTATTAACCGCTTGCAATGTATGTTTATTATCTTCTTTTTTTTCTTTTTTTAGAGTTTTAATCTATGCTTATTACTTATGTGAAAATGATAAACAATTACTCATAGTTTACATCAAAATTGTGACACAAAATTATAATTTTAGAAAGAAGTCTTCTTAAAATAATAATAATATTTTTAATGTAATATATATATATATATATGGGTCATGCTAACGAGTACTTTAAGGGTATTAGTTAATAATCAATTTTAAGAAAATTTTCACACCGCTTTTACTGAAAATGAAAAAATCTATAAATAAATAAATAAAAAAGAAAAGGTGTGTCTTCAATATTATCAAATAAAAAAATAAAATAAAAAGGTTGGTATTAGAGCATCCTCATTAAGGCTCCTATATGCTAAAAATCTTATTTTTTAGCAGTTGAACCCCAAAACATACCCTCCATCAAAACTGCTATATTGTATAAAATTTACAATCTTGCTATAGTGCACTCTCATTTTTGAGAGCACACTGTAGTTGTATTGTAAAATAAAAAATAGTTTTTTTATTCACCAACGGCTCTCTCATTTCTCATTTTCTTTCCTCTCTTACTTCTCATCTCTGTTCTCTCTTCTCTCTCCGTGGTTCATGGCCTGTTGAGCTCATCGCTGATCTCTGCTCGTCATCGATCTCTCTGCTGTCAGTCACTCCATCTCTCTACTCTATCTGCAATGTTGCTAGCTCGCCACCGATCTCTCTACTCTTTGGCCGCTGCCTCCGATTCGCTCTCCTAATTGCCCTCACCGATTCAAATCTATGATTATCTCTCTCTCATGCCTTGGGTTCCGATTTGCAGGTTGTGGGTTTGTACAAGGGTTCCAATTTGGGCATATTTTGGTCGGTTTGTGATTTGGTTTTGGATGTGTATGGTATGTGGTGGGCTGGTGGTGGTGGATTTGCTGGTGGCGGCAATGGTGGAGGTTTCTTTTCTTCTTTTCTTCTTTTTTTTTTTTCTTTTTTTTCCTTCTGCTGTGGTTGGTGGTAGTGAATGGATGTGGTGTTTGTGGGTGGATGTGGATGTGGATGTGGAGGTTTCTTTCTGCTGTGATTTTTTTCTTTTCTTTTTTTGTTAGTGGTAGTTGTGGTATGGGTGGTGGGTTTTTGGTGGGTGGTTGGTAGTGTGGTGCCGGCGGTGCTGTGAGAAAGAGAGAGACAGAGGAGAGAGAAGAAAATAAAAATTATTAAAAAATAATAAAGAAATATTATTTAAATGAAATGGTAAAAAAAATAGAAGTTTTGATATAGGTTGTATTGTAAAGTAATGTGTTATATGTTATAAAAATAGGTTTTGAAAGGGTAAGTGCTAAATTTTTTACAAGTCTTGATAAGGATGCTCTTAAACACATACTCTAGAAATAATATAATGGGATCATACGCTCCTCTGCTAAATGAAAATGCAGATTTTGTCGTTTCGTGTTGTTTAGAAATGTGATACTATATATAAGGGAATAATTAGTGTGATCTGTCTGTCATCTCTTGGACTTTTCTGTTGGAGCCTCTTCTTTGACCCTAATATTTTAAAGCATACAACTCAGCTTGTTTTCATAATCTTTTCTTATAATTTTTCCAGATTATATAACGCGTCCATGAATGTTAGCAGGACTGTCAAATATTCTCCTACCACGTGTCATTCTCATCTTTTCTTTTTCTTTTTTTGGTTAAAAGGTAGACTAATAGTAGATTAACTAGTCAAGGCAGCACGTGCATAGTCATGGAAAAAAAAAAGTAGTAATTAGGATCAATTTTAGATTTTATTTGTATTATAAAATAAAGATATAAATCATTTAATTTTTAAAATACATAGAGATTTACATTAATCAAAAGAGACATTAATTTTAAGAATTTTGATAATTATGTTATAAAAAGTTAATCTCAATCGTATAAGACTAGGACAGATCTCAGTCCAATATTTTATTATTTTATTTTGACCTATAGCTTACACCTCAATAGTTGTGAATATATTGTAATAACAACAAAATGTCACGACATTTTTAGTTATGCTAGATCACGGTATAATATTTTATTATTTTATTTTGACCCATAAGGAATTGATACATGCGTCACAACATTTTCATAATATCTCTAAGTATACATTGTACTTAATTACAATGTAAATTTATATTGTAGACAAAAAAAAAATTGGCAAATTTTGTATACATTTACAAAATTTGCACAATATTTACCATTTTTTGTGCAAATGTGTATAATATTAACCACTTTTATGTATTTACAATGTAAACTTGCATTGCCAGTACAAAGTAAATATATAAAGATCTTAAAAAAACAAAAAAAAACAAAAACTAAGCTCAAACCAACTGGCATGCTTTGAAATGTGGGAGAGAGAGAGAGAGAGACTGCACCTCACTAATTGAATAAACAAAAAAAAAAAAAAAAAAAAGCTATTCATGAGCCTTTGGCTCTTTTTATATATTTAAAAGGAAAAAAAACACAAACCAATAACTGAAAAAAAAATAAATAAATAAAAAGAACTTTAGGCACTGTATAAATTAATGCTAAAATGTTGTGGACTTAGCATTTTTTTATTTGATCTATAAAAAACTGAAATCTCAACAATTGTGAAAATATTGTGATAACAATAAGTGTTGTAACATTTTCTCAAAACATTTATTTTTAGTTGTGGTTGGCCACAGTCTTATATTTTATTATTTTATTTTGACTAGTAAGAAATTGACACGTCAATAATTGTGAAAATATTGTGAAATTTATTGTGTCAGTATAATAATATATATACCAGCTTACATAAATATTTAAAAGAAAAAAAAAAAAAACACAAACAGATTACTAAAAAAAAAAAACTTTAGGCACTGTAGCTATCGTGCTAGTTGAATAAACCAAAAACACTACACAATAAGTGTTGTAACATTTTCTCAAAACATTTATTTTTAGTTGTGGTTGGTCACAATCTCATATTTTATTATTTTATTTTGGTTTGTAAGAAATTGACACGTCAATAATTGTAAAAATATTGTGAAATTTGTTGTGTCAGTATAATAATATATATACCAGCTTACATAAATATTTAAAAGAAAAAAAAAACACACAAACCGATTACTAAAAAAAAAAAAAAACAACAACAACAACAATAACAACTTTAGGCACTGAAGCTACCGTGCCAGTTGAATAAACCAAAAGCACTGCACAATAAGTGTTGCAACATTTTCTCAAAACATTAATTTTTAATTGTGGCTGGTCACAGTCTCATATTTTATTATTTTATTTCGACTGATAAGAAATTGACACGTCAATAATTGTGAAATTTATTGTGTCAGTATAACAATATATATACTAGCTTATATAAATATTTAAAAGAAAAAAAAAATACAAACCGATTACTAAAAAAAAAAAAAACTTTTAGGCACTGTAGCTACCGTGCAAGCTGAATAAACCTAAAGCACTGAACAATAAGTGTTATAACATTTTCTCAAAACATTTATTTTTAATTGTGTTTGGTCACAGTCTCATATTTTATTATTTTATTTTGACTTGTAAAAAATTGACACGTCAATAAGTGTGAAAATATTGTGAAATTTGTTGCGTCAGTATAATAATATATATACCAGTTTACATAAATATTTAAAAGAAAAAATAAATAAACAAACCGATTATTAAAAAAAAAAAAAAATGTAGCTACTGTAGCTACAGTGCCACTTGGCATCTGTTCAAAACTTGGAGAGAAAAAAAAGTGGCTCACGAAACCAAAGCACGGTAGCTACAGTACTTTAGCGCATTCGCGCACGTCAATAATTGTGAAATTTGTTATTTCAATATAACAATATATATACCAGTTTACATAAATATTTAAAAGGAAGAAAAAAAAACACAAACCGATTACAAAAAAAAAAAAAAAAAAAAACTGTAGCTATTGTAACTACAGTGGCACTGTAGTTACTGTGTTCAAAACTTGGGGAAAAAAAAAGTGGCTCACAAAACCAAAGCACTGTAGCTACAGTGATTTAGCGCATTCGCGCTTATATATATAGATTTATTTTCAGTTGTGATTAGTCACAGTTTCATATTTTATTATTTTATTTTGACTTATAAGAAATTGACACCTCAATAATTGTGAAAATATTGTAAAATTTATTGTGTCAGTATAATAATATATATAAAAGGAAAAAAAAAGAAAAGTACCAACGGAAAACTAAAAAAAAAAAACTGTAGCTACTGTAGCTACAGTGCCGCTTGGTACTATAGAGTGGCTCACCAAAATGGCACTGTAGATGAATATTGCAAAAACACTGAATGAACAGTGCTAAACACTAAAGCAGTAATGAAATTGACATCTCAATAATTGTGAAATTTGTTGTGTCATAACAATATATATAAAAGAAAAAAAAAAGTACAAACGGAAGACTGGAAAAAAAAAAAATATATATATATATATATATATAGCTACTGTAGCTACAGTGCCGCTTAGAATTGTAGCTACTGTTCAAAACTTCTAAAAAAAAAAAAAAAAAGAAGAAGATAAAGTGGCTCACCAAAATGACACTGTAGATGAACAGTGCAAAAACACTGTAGTGGCATTGCTGCTTTTCACAAAATATTTATTTTCAGTTGTAGTTAGTCACAGACTCATATTTTTATTTTTGTTTTGACTTATAAGAAATTAACAACTCAATAATTGTGAAAATATTGTGAAATTTGTTGTGTCAGTATAACAATATATATAAAAGGAAAAAAAATACAAAAGGAAGACCCAAAAAAAAAACTGTAGCCATTGTAGCTACAGTGCTACTTGGTATTGTAGCTACAATTCAAAACTTAAAAAAAAAAAAAAAAAAAAAAAAAAAAAAAAAAAAGGGACAAAGTGCCTCACCAAAGCACTGTTGCCACTACAGTGCTTGCACAGTGTAAACACACTGAGTGCATAGTGCCGAAGCACTGTAGCGACATAACCGCTTTTATATATAAAGATAAGAAGCCAATGTGGGCAGAGTATTGGCTAGTCACCTTAATGAGTACATGCCAACAACATCTTAATACAAAATATTACAAAGATCAGAAGAGGAAGGCCAATCTAGAACAACAAAATCCACTTCTAAGGAGCATCCTTCTTTGGCTAGCTTATCTGCACACCTATTCCCTTCCCGATACACACGGTTAACTCTGATTTGCTGGAACCGTGTGAGGAGGGATCTGTAATCATTAAGGAAAGGAGAGTAATGTTTGTTAGAGGAGTTATTTGAAACAACAAGCTCAACAACTACTTTAGCATCCAGTTTTACAACTAGCTATGCTATACCTAGATGGGATGCCAAGAGTAGACCATCCCTCAAGGCCCAACATTCTGCTGTAACGTTGGTAGCCACTCCAATGTTCCTCATGTAACCTTTCACCCAATTACCCTAGGAGTCTCGAATCAGACCACCCCCACCTGGTCCTCATCCTCGACCACAACAAAGTAATCCTAATACCAAAACCTATATTACACATTTTTTTACGCATTTAACTAACTACTTTTTCTCCGTTACTCTTCTTCTTTTTTTTTTTTTTTTTTTTTGGAGAAAATTTCAATCTATGTCGTCTGTTTCTGATAATTGTATTCTTTGTCATTAAATGAAGATACTAATCAGTTTTTTATGCAAGCGGGAATTAAACTCTAAATTTTTTATTCAATCATCAGAAACTTTATTAGTTGAGCTAACTACAACCCTTCTCCACCACTTACATAAAAAAAAATATGTGATAAAGTGTATAAAATAATAGAAGTTTAAAATAAAACAAACACATTGATAGGCCAAGAATATATTGACCCCTTGTGATGAATTAACCAATTAATTAGCCAAGTTAATTAATTAATTTAATTTGCATGCAATAAGTGTGGTAGTACAAACAAATCACCAACTAAATTAGAATTCAGCGGAAAATAAATTGATACGGTGATTTGTTTACGAATGGGGAAAACCTACATAGTAAAAACCACACCGGGTGATTTTAAGGTCACCACTCCCGAGAATTCATTATTATCACAACAAGCAGTTACAAGTAAAGGAATTTCAGTACTTTATACCAACCTACAGTTGAACTCTTACCCCAATACCCAATTGGACTTGTTTTGTAGTGACAATCTTTCCTTTCAATGCACAGCTCCTAGTATGTGACTAACCAATTCGATGCGCGAATTCCAGTACGCGTCTTACTCACCAACTTGAGAAAGATGTTGGCTACAAAGTTCTTCAGTTTATCAACACAATGAAGATCACGAAGCTCCTTGGTTACAAAACTCTACGGTGTACAAACACAGCAGCTTCTTGAAGAGAAAGATGAACTAGGACATATGTCTCTGATTCATAACATGCTTGTGAAAGACTTCTGCATTGAGTCGCATAAGCTATAACATCCCATAAAACAATCCTTATATATATTTAGGGTTATGAGAAAAGAAAGCTCAAACATCTATTCACGGATTGGAGTGAAATCAAATCTGAAAAACTGATTTTCATAAACCTTGATAGATATCCTATCTGTTGAGCAGCTATCGAGCATCGGGTTGAAACAGTTTCTTAAATCTCAATAGATACTAGCTGCCGAGATTTAAAATCCAACACTTCTTCACTCGAATCTTGGACAGACTTGCATGGCTTTAACAATTGAACTTGAAATCTTGTTCTTTGAAATATTAAACACATCCTAGATCTACCTAATTACAAGTAAAATGCATTTTGTCAAAAGATTAGCCAATTTTATATTGACATATGTTTCTAACATGATTCACATATATCCTAACACACATAAAGAAAATTAATTTCTATTTTTTAATTCACATTTACGTAAAGTGTCTCAATAAAGAGTTTTGCAAATACCAAACTTTCCCTCACAAATTCAACTCATTGAAACTCATCACACCACAACAAATACATAGATTTCGTGAAAAAGTTAGTGATAATTTCGATGTCAAAAGACTTTTTCCTCAATTAAACCATAAGTTTTTTTTTTAATTAAAAAAAAAAAAACCACAAGGGCACATCTTTTGTGATGAGCTCAAGTGAGGTGAACTATAAGAATATATGTGACATTTTCTATAAAATTTTTTGGTTCCCCTAACAAAATCAACACTAATGCTTACATGTTCTCATCTTAATTAGAACTTCTACAATGTCAAGGATATATTTTTTTTTCAACTTTTATTTATAATTTATTGAGATGGTCATTTTTGATAATTCAATAGTTACTGATAATATCCTTATTGCTTTGACACATTACATTGCATTAAAAATTATAATTCTGGCTCAAATGGGTTTATGGCTTTGAAGCTTGACATGAGTAAAGCTTATGATAGGGTTAAATGAGTGTTTTTGGAAAAATTGATGAGAAAAATGGGGTTTTGTGAACAATGGATAGGACTTATCATGGTGTGTGTGAAAACAGTCTCCTACTCAATACTAGTGAATGGTGAACCGAAAGGCTTGACACACCCCTCACGAGGCCAAGGAGATCCTCTCTCTCCTTTGCTTTTTCTCCTGTGCACTGAGGGCCTACATGGCCTAATTAAAAAGGCAGCTTGCAATGGCGATATCATTGGTTTTAGGTTGTGCAAACAAGGAACTAAATCAACCCATTTATTTTTTTGCAGATGATAGCCTTCTTTTTTGTAAGGCCAACTCCGCAGAATGTAGCAATGTGATAGACCTTCTATCCTTGTATGAAGAAGTTTCAAGCCAAAAAATAAATAGGGGGAAGACAGCTTTATTCTTTAGCAAATTAGTTACTGAAGCAAACAGACAGATCATTAAAGGGATTCTTGGGGTTTGTGAAATCCACCACTATGAAAAGTATTTGGGGTTGTATCTTTGACAAGAAGAGGAAAGAAAGCAAGCTTTAATTATATCAAGGAGAGAGCATGGAGGAAATTGCAGGGTTCAGAAGGAAAACTCATTTCCTAAGCTAGAAGAAAGGTTCTTATCAAGGGAGTTATCCAAGCCATTCCAACTTATGCAATGGGGTGCTTTAAACTACCAATGGGGTTGTGTAATGAAATTGAGGTGTTGATGATAAAGTTTTAGTGGGGGCAACGAGGGGAAAAGCTCATTCATTGGCTAAAATGGGGTGAGATGACAAAATCCAAAAGTGAGGGTGGTATCGGCTTCCATGACTTAGCTTTGCACAACGACTCTCTCTTGGCGAAGCAAGCATGGCGATTATTGTAGGACAAAAGCCCACTATTTTATAAGGTCTTTAAACCCTACTTCTTCCCAAATTGCACAGTCATGGAGGCTGCTGAATCAAGGCGTGGCTCTTATGCATGGAAAAGGACACTACATGGTTGCGATGTTATTAAACATGGACCTTGTTGGAGAAAAGGCAGTGGGCAAAAAGTTCATATTTGGCAACATAAATGGTTGCCAATCAAGCACCCTACCCGTGTATCATCTCCTATTTTAGAGAGGTGGGAGAAGGCCACAGTTGAAGTTCTGATAAATGAAGACAAGTGGACATGGAATGAAAAGGTAATTGATGGCCTGTTTGTTATTGAGGAACCTGAACTCATTAAGAAAATACCTTTGTCAAGACATCCAACAAAAGACAAGCTGCTTTGGCTATGGACACAAAGTAGGCAATATTCATGCAATTCTGGATACCAGTTTTTGAAGCATATGGATGAAGAGGAAAGGTTTGTGGCAACACAAGTTAAAGACAAAAAATTCTAGCACAATATCTAGGATTTGCAAGTTTCAAATAAGATCAAAAACTTATTGTGGCAAACTTGTCATGATTCTGTTCCTATAAAAGAAAATCTGAGGAGGCAACACAGAACGGACAACTCATTGTGCGAACGAAGCTTGAGTGACGAGGAAAGTCCATTACACGCATTGTGGTCATGCAGTGAACTTAGCTCGGTATGGTCTTCATCGGAGTGGAACTTTCACCAAAACATAAGCGTCACAAACTTCAAGGAGCTTCTGTCATGGATACTAAAAAATCAAGGCGACCCAGAGCTATTTGCGATGATAACATGGGGAATATGGCATTAGCGAAACTAGGTTCACACCCACAAACCTTGCTACACCTCGGACTAACTCGCATTGCAGGCGAAAGAGAAGTTGGATGAATTCCTTGCTATACCTCCACCTAAACCACCAACAATGTCGAGACCAAGGGTGAAATGGAAGCCACTAGACACAAGTTGTTTCAAAATAAATTTTGACGAAGCAATCTTTAGGAATGAAAATAGAAGTGGCATAGGAGTTGTTATTTGAGACCACACTAGATCCATCATAGCGTCACTAGCTCAGCATATATCCCCAGCACTTCAACCAACTGAGATTGAAGCAATTGCAGCAACACGGGCTCTGGAGTTTGGGAATGAAATAGGCATCAGTGAAGCGGTTCTTGAAGGCAATTCCGAGTTGATTATTGAGTCCTTGAAGGCAGGTGGCAATATAATTGCTTTAGTGGAGCCTTCTAATTCAGGATGCCATTGTTTTTTCTAGTTTCTATTCAATATTACTAAACTCTCATTGTAGAAGAGACAGCAATAAATTAGCACATAGTCTAGCTAGATATTCTATAAATGTTTCTGACTATGCAGTTTGGATGGAGGAAGTCCCCCATCCTTTATTCTCTGTAGCTCAGCATGATTTAGCCAATTTGGCCAGCCAAGTTCAATAAAATTTCAAGTTCATTCTTAAAAAAAAAAAAAAAAAAAAAAAAAAAAAAGGTTACTTTGGAAGAGGAGATTTAAATCATGGATATCATGAAAACACTAAAAGGTACCAACTAATTGAGTTACAAGGCTCTAGGCAAGATGGTAAGTTTTGATTGATACAATATCACTGTTATATATTTGTAGTATTGTACTACTTTTATTATAAACTAATTATAGTATGATATTTCCTCTCTTTTTTTTCTTTTTTCTTTTTTTAATTTAATGTAAAGGGCTAGGGAAACAAATTTGTTATTAGGCGTTTTTTTATTCAATTATAACAATGTAAGCTTGAAAAAACTTATTAGCTAAAAAAACCCAAAGATACTAAACTAAATTGCTAGCAGCTAGACAGGCATAGCAATTTGTTCAAGAGATTGGTCTACGACAATTTAGTTTTGAAGGTGATTCAGAAACGGTTATTAATTTGCTGAAGCATGGTGTTAACTCTCGTTCGGTGTATGGACATTTGATTAATGATGTCTTTTTTTTGTAATCTATTTACAGTGTACCTCTTTCTCTCATACTTATAGGTAAGGTAATGCTCTCACAAATGCCTTAGCTAAGAAAGCTAGATTTTCATCTTTCTTAACTGTTTAGATGGAAGATGTTCTTTCCAATCTTTTTCCTCTTGTTTTAGCTGATTTACGCTGGTAAAATAAATTCATAGATCCTTCATCTTTCTCAAAATAATAATAAGAATATTTGGGTCCAAAGAATTTAAGCATCTATGATGTTTTAGAGATAATGGATTCTATTTTGCTCGGGAGTTTGGACTTTTAGAGATGTGAACCAGTAAATATATACTTTGGTGTGGGGGAGAGTGAAAACTAGCAACTTGATAGGAATGGAGAAAAGGAATATAATAGAAAACATTGAAACTTCAGAGAGGTTTCACCGTTTTAGGTATACTTCATCCATTGCATTCCCTCTTATGAATTTTTCCCAAAAAATGGGAGAAATGTTCATTCATTATTTTAATAAAATGGGGTAAAATATTTATTTTATCCCTATTTTGAAAAAATAAAATAAAACAAATGTAGAAGATATAATAGTAAAATTATATATTCCTTTCGTTTTTGTTTATCCTTGCCCTAAATTTAGGGTTTTATATATATATATACACACACACACAATATATAATACTCCCTCTGTCCCAATTTTTTTGTCCTGTTTGAAAGTCAAACTTTTTAAGGGAACATTATTTATTATCTTGTCTACCTTTTAAAAATGTATAAGTTTCTAAAATTACCCTTAAAAAAATTTATTAAAAAATTGAATTAGTAAATTAATAGGGGTATAATAGGAACATTAGTAAATTAATGACTTTTATTTTTAGAAATATAACAATATTTTGGGACATCTCAAAATGGAATAGAGGACAAAAAAAAGGGGACGGAGGGAGTAATATAGTCTTAGTACTTAATTTTGCTAATCTCTTGAAAATTATAGAATACTTTTATAGTATCATAAATGCATACTCCTTCTTTCACATGAATAGTGACTTTCACCATAAATGTAATTAGTGAAACTTATTATTATGTAAGAAAAAAGAGTACGCATTAAGCGTACTCTAAGAGTATTTTATAATTCCACCTCTTGCTATGCCATGACAATAGCATTTCTTAACTATTTTTCTCTCTATCATTCCTCACCTCACCATTGCAAATTTTCCAATCCTTCATCTCCCTTTACAACCCCCCAACCCCACCCCCCCCCCCCAATATATTATATAGAGAGAGAGAGAGAGAGAGAGAGAGAGAGAGAGAGAGAGAGAGAGAGAGAGAGAGAGAGAGAGAGAGAGAGAGAGAGAGAGAGAGAAGTCTTGTGAATTTTCAGTCAAATTGAACCCAAACTTCTTCTCCCCCCTCTTCTTAATCAAGTATTTTGACGACCAACACATCTATTGGCAAAGTACGCCAAAAATATAGACAATAGTGATAATCTTGTAATTTGGATAGAGAAAAATCATTTATTGATTGAGTCAGTCATAACTCATAATGTACTAAATTTATTTTCTTTTTAATAAAGTCACAAGTTTTTCATTAAAAAAAAAAAGTATTTTGACGAACACCACTTTTGTTAAATGCTAAGTCATAAACATAACTAAGTCCCAATATATTTATCAAAAAGTCCCAATATATTTATTAAAGGAGGGATTATCAATAAAAGCCCCCCTCCATATTACTTAAGGTTGTGTTTGGAAACTTAGATTTGGATTTAAAATTAATAGAAAATCGAGGGATTTCAAATTCATTGATTTTAGGAGTTATTTCAAATCCAAGCATTTTAAATATTGAAAATTCTTGGTGGATTTGTCAAATCCAAATCCTTGGCATTTTTTAAACTTCCCAAATAAAGGATTTCGATTTAAGTCCCCTCAAATCCAAATCCAAATCTAAGGGATCCAAACAAACCATAAAAGAATTTCGATATATAATATAGAACCCCCAACCTCTACGATTTGTATGTGCTTATAAAGTATGAACTGATTTTCTTAACAAATTTCCTAAGCTTTCTTCTGGACGTGCCTCTTTGATTCTTCTACCAAAAATTTTAAAATATTTATTAAGTCAAAAAATGAATAAAATGTAATTAGATGCCGTTTTGGCAATCATGGTTGAAAATTTGAAAGGCCTTTAAAGGAAAATGATTTGCGTTACCTGCCAACACCCAGATGTTGAATCTAGGGCAGGTCTTTTTAAGTACTCATATTTTTCTAATGATGAATTTATATTTTGATTACTTTGCAGTTTATCTGCAAATAAAAGGATTTAATTTAAAAACGATAATAATTTCAAGGAAAGAAAAAACCAATTACAGTGATTTAAATTGTAAAAACAATACTAGTCGCTAGTCGCTAGTTTTGCACCTATGAGTTACACCAATATTATTGTACATTGGGGATCATCACTAGTCGCTAAACCTGCACGATGTGCAGTTTCTTTTTAAATATAGTATATTTCAATTATAATTAAGAAAAATATCTCCACGATAAAATGAAAACAAAAACAAAACCAAAAAAAGAAGACAAAACAAAACTTTCTCAACAACTCAAAAGGTACAGGGAAAATATTCATTCTTAAATAAAATTTACTTACAAATTTTGTGCATCACTAAAGTGCGCAAGAAATTTGCAAATATTCCCTGAAACAAAATATTTTACAATCCTCAATTTCTCTCCCTATAGTTAAAAAACATATTTGAAAAATATTTAAAAAAAAAATGAAACAAACACTTTCAAAACCCCAANAGCATTTTAAATATTGAAAATTCTTGGTGGATTTGTCAAATCCAAATCCTTGGCATTTTTTAAACTTCCCAAATAAAGGATTTCGATTTAAGTCCCCTCAAATCCAAATCCAAATCTAAGGGATCCAAACAAACCATAAAAGAATTTCGATATATAATATAGAACCCCCAACCTCTACGATTTGTATGTGCTTATAAAGTATGAACTGATTTTCTTAACAAATTTCCTAAGCTTTCTTCTGGACGTGCCTCTTTGATTCTTCTACCAAAAATTTTAAAATATTTATTAAGTCAAAAAATGAATAAAATGTAATTAGATGCCGTTTTGGCAATCATGGTTGAAAATTTGAAAGGCCTTTAAAGGAAAATGATTTGCGTTACCTGCCAACACCCAGATGTTGAATCTAGGGCAGGTCTTTTTAAGTACTCATATTTTTCTAATGATGAATTTATATTTTGATTACTTTGCAGTTTATCTGCAAATAAAAGGATTTAATTTAAAAACGATAATAATTTCAAGGAAAGAAAAAACCAATTACAGTGATTTAAATTGTAAAAACAATACTAGTCGCTAGTCGCTAGTTTTGCACCTATGAGTTACACCAATATTATTGTACATTGGGGATCATCACTAGTCGCTAAACCTGCACGATGTGCAGTTTCTTTTTAAATATAGTATATTTCAATTATAATTAAGAAAATATCTCCACGATAAAATGAAAACAAAAACAAAACCAAAAAAAGAAGACAAAACAAAACTTTCTCAACAACTCAAAAGGTACAGGGAAAATATTCATTCTTAAATAAAATTTACTTACAAATTTTGTGCATCACTAAAGTGCGCAAGAAATTTGCAAATATTCCCTGAAACAAAATATTTTACAATCCTCAATTTCTCTCCCTATAGTTAAAAAACATATTTGAAAAATATTAAAAAAAAAATGAAACAAACACTTTCAAAACCCAAAACTAAAAAAAAAAATGATTTAAAATTTTAAAAATAAAAAAGAAATCACATCAAAATCCAAGCTTTCTCTCCCTAATATTCAAAACATAGAAAAAAAATATCTAAAAAATTTATATCAAAATTTTGCAAGATCCAAAACCTAATAAAACAAACCAAAATTAAAATGAAATTAAACCCATACGAGATAAAATTATACAATAGTAATTAATTACTCAAACAGTTGGTAGATACATTCAAATACATACAAAGTTGATTGTGTTATGATATAAACTCAAACTCTCATTTATAAAATAATGAAATATTAACCCAAACTAAATTCAAACCAAAGTCATAAGAGAGAGATGACTTGTGATGGGGAATCAAAAACCAAAACGTATCAACCGAAAGTAGAGCTACAAGTAAGAATTAAAAAATGATACTGTAAAGGTGGCAGAAACAATAACAAAACCCACCAAGAAAGAGAGAGAAAAAAAAATAGAATAAAGAGATAGAAAGAGTATTTACTACTCTTTTTTTTTTTTTTTATATATATGTGTGTGTGTGTGTGTGTGTGTGTGTGTGTATGTGCGTGTGTGCATGTGTGTGCATGTGTGTGTGTATAAAGCCAAAATTGAGAGAAAATCTAATTAAATTCCAAAATTAAAGTCTAATTTTGTATCATGTGTCAAAATAAATTTCTCAATTTTATGCAAGTATTTATCACCCATTACAAAAATCGAGGATTTTGTTAATTTTATATTAAACGTGTCACTACTTTCAATAAAAATTATTTATTTTTTAAATATAAGATTTATATAGCCTATTGAACTTTTAGTTAAATTTTTATTTATTTTAAGACAATTAACCAACTTGCTTTTTTTAAAAGAATCATATTATGGGGATAAATGAGCTGAGTAGGAATGTTGGGCCGTGGGCCAGGCCTGAGGTTGTAGTGTAACCCGAGGAGAGTTGAACAGTAAGGCAAGGTTGTGAAGCAAAGGGACGAGGACAAGAACAAGTAATGACGAACAAAAGTTGTCTCCCAAGGATCCAAAATTCCTCGGGAAACGTTGTGGGGGATTGGGGCCCGATTGCTTAGAGGATATCATGTGAGAGGGTACCATGCTTCTAAGGATAAACTTCAGATAAAAAGGTCCATAGTGAATAAGGAAATATCTAAGAAGAAGGGTACTATCACCATATTAAATGTTTTGCACCTAACCAACTGGCCACATTTATGTGGAAATGATACTTAAACAGTGATATTGAGCCTTATAGCTACACACAAAGGTTCCAAAGGGGCTCTGATAGGACAAGCATCCAAAAGATCACTTATACAATCAACAGATGGAATGTTGGGATTGAAAAGGAATAAGACTATATAAAGAAAAGACCCCGTGAGAAAAGGGGGAGGTAATCACTAAGAGAGGAAAAGAAAGAGAGAACATCTTGTACTTAAAGAACTTAAGTGATTATAAGAACGCTTGATCCTCGGACTTGACCGAGGAGTATTATTCCCGTAAAACTGTGTTTTCTTATCTTTCTGGCATGAATCCAATTTCTTGTGGCCCATGCATGATTTGCTAAGTCTTACCTATAAGATCCACTCTCTAACAAATATATTGTTTTGGGCTCGTTGGGCTATCATCCATTTCTAGTGGGCTAAGGGCCAAAATCCAGTCCTTACACTTATCATTTGAAAGAGTAAGTATTATTTTGAATTTGAATTGAGTAAGATAATTCAAGAATAAAATCTTTCTAAAACTATAATTAAAAAAATTAAATCATAATTATAATTAACATAATAGATAATTTAAGTAAAAAAAATTACACTTTAAGAATATAATTTGGAAGGATAAATTGTTAGCCTCTAAAAATTGAACTTTTTTCCCTCAATGCTCCCACCAAGAATAAAAATATAATGATCAAAATCACAATTTATAAAACTGACTCTAAAACATAACACAAAAACCAAGGTCGTAAAGTGGACATAATAGAAGAAAATCAAATAATATTATAATGAAGGCCAAATTATGGTAGTCCAAAAGCAAAAAATAAATAAATAAAACAAACAAAAAAAAATATGAATTTTCAAAAAATAAAATAATAATTCTAATAAACTACTACCATATAACTAGAGATAGAGGTATGTGATATCAAATCTAAGATACTAATAATACAGTAGACTAATATTTTGATTTCAATTGTCTCTATATTTTATATGGGCTTCAATTTGTATTAAGTGTCGTTCCATCTCATTTGTAAAGTTTTGAATGTATAATACTTCCAACCTATTTAAAACTATTTTAAGTACATCTAAAATTACTTAATCTAAAAGTACTTCTAGCTCATTCTATTTGGGTTATATTTGAAATGACTTCCAATCTATTTAAAACCGAGATTTTCTTACAAAAACTAATTATTAGTTCAAATATAAATTTCAATGAAAAAGTATATTATGTTCTAGAAGTTAATTGTTCATATCTTATTTAAAAAATGCACAAATAAAATAAATTTATTACATCACAATTACAAATATTAAGTTAAGAAGTAAAATGATATATATATATATATTTATTTATTTATTTATAAAATAAAATAAAATAAAATAAATAGACATTACCAATTTGCATTTTCTACTAA
The DNA here is from genome assembly GCF_002906115.3 of Quercus suber. Classification (NCBI taxonomy): domain Eukaryota; kingdom Viridiplantae; phylum Streptophyta; class Magnoliopsida; order Fagales; family Fagaceae; genus Quercus; species Quercus suber. The sequence goes on along the minus strand of NW_027069652.1, from coordinate 621,897 downwards.
AGAATATTCTTAGAGATTAAATTCTATAAGGATTTGGTGTAAACCCTTTGGTTTACACCCTCCAATAAGAGCATGTCATATTATCATATTACTAAAAATATAAATACATCTGATCACATGTGTGATAACATTTTACTAAATACCATATTTCAGGTTTTAAGTAAAAAGGTTAATGTGGTGTTATTAGGTGTAGTATGATGTATTAAATTTTAAATAAAAAGCTAACATGACAATTTTTTATTAAATGATATGAAATATGAGTTTTACACTCCATCCTTGCCGAAATTGGATTCATATTCTTACAAGGCTTCTTTAAGAGTTAATAAAATAAAATAATGATCATATTTAAAGCATTTAATTGCATATTTTAAAATAAGTCCATGCATATGCATAGGGTTAAAAACTAGTTTAATTCTTCTTCCTCTTCTTTTTTTAAGTGTAATCTTGAAAATCTCATTTCATTTAGTATGTGGTAAATGAATGTTATTAAATATTATGAAAACTGCACTTTCCACCCTAAGTTTCACACTGATTACATTTAACCCCCTAAACTATCAAAATACATGATTGATCTCTAAAAGTTATAACTCTATTTCAAAGTCCCCTTACCGCCTATTTTGGTGTTAAGTTTGATGGAACTTTTTTTTTTTTTTTTTTTTGAGAAACAAGTTTGATGAAACTTAATATTGAAGAACCAATTTTACCCCTCTCCATCTATTGGCCTTTGAGAATGGAGAGGTAATTAAATTTTTCTTTCAATACTAAATATTGTAAAAAATTAACACTAAAATAGATGGTAAGAGGTACATTATAGAAATGTTATAAAATTGGGGGCATCAATTGTGTGTTTAAATAGTTTTAGGTCGTTTAAGTGTAATTTGGGTGAAATATTAGGGTAGAAAAATATAATTTATTTACCCTAAAAATTATGTTTAGTTCATATGATATTGAAGGGTACTCTGTTAAAGAATACATATTACATTATCATTTACACTACAATTCAAAAGTTGAAGGACAAAATTGCTCAAACTAAAAATAAATAAATTAAATTGACAATGGCTTAAAAAGCTAAGGCAAAAAAGAAAAAGAGAAAAAAAGAAAAAAAAACCTAGGTTTTAGATCAATTACAAACTAATCCCTATACGATAAATTTTATATTATTGACTCATGAGATTTAAGAGCTGTCTAAACTGACCCACCTATTTTAATTCTGTTAGTTATAACTAATTGAAAAACACATCTTTCTCAAGAAAAAAAAACATACTATGACCACTTCACTCTAGAAAAAATATATATAATCTTTAAAATAATACGTGTGCAACATATAAGTCCATTTTCTATCAATTATAGTTAATGTAATTGAGATGGAGGGTTATTTTAAAAAATTCTTAAATATTGATAGTACAGTGTGTCAGTTTGCAACTGTCCCAAACCCTTGAATGTGTTTTTTGCATTATGCCCCTAAAGCTAATTACTTAAATCACCAGCAGGCATATGATAAAGTGGGTCCCACCAACAAAGGATGCGAGGTTAAATTCCAAAATATCTGTGTGTAGTGGTGGGCCAACCGACAGGCAAATAATTGTAGGATCTTAGCCTTAGGCAACCCGTGAAAAATTCAACTAGTTGCTGAGAAAGAATTTGAGATATCGGTTTAGATTTAGAAACTACAATCATTTTCAACCGACTTTAATCTTTGTAATTGTACTTTTTTTCCTCACCGATGAGTCTACTTTTTTTCCAGCCATATATAATGAGAATATAATAACCCTTTTACTCCTTTTCTCTTTCTTTCTGAAGAGGTGTCGGTGGACCCACCCAATAGTAAATATTAAAATCAGCTAGCGATTTCGAAGCACACGTTTGTGCAGCGCGCACACGTCATACTCTTATACTTGATTCAGTATTCTCAATTCCGTGTCTATTTGTCTGAAACAACTACGCACTCAGCACTCTACAGTCAGGCTTCTATTGCATCTGACATGCGCATAATATTTTTGCTGGTGCATCATGTTGTTCATTTTTATTTTTGGAATCACAACATGCATGTAATTTAATGTTTTAAAAAATTAGAATCGTTCAAATGGTCAAAAGAGGAAGAGGAAGGGGAGTCTTGGTTTTGAGGTGAAACTGAAGATTTGAATCATGATGCCTTAGACTTGGCAAAATTGGACCAACATTTATTAACATTATCAGTATGACTAAAGTTTTTTGGGCTCATGAAAAAACAGGTTAATCTGAACCCATGCAAGCTTGGTCATGTGGGTCAACTCGTTTTTCAAAACATTGAATTTTTGTTTTGCTTTATTTTGCTCTCTTTTCTTCACACTTTCTCATCGTAGTTCGGTCAGTTCTACCTTTTTTCTTTTTTCTTTTTTCTTTTTTCTTTTTTTTTCCCTCTTGTAATTTATTCATAAAAGAATCATAGCTATGAAATTTCAAATTTTTATTGACTCTTTTCATTGTATACTAAATTTATATTACAATTTTGTACTGTAGATAAAAATGCTGATGAAATTATTGGTCAACTTAAGGTGCAATTCTAAGTATTTTCATTGTTGAATTTTTGACTAACAGTAATTTTTCATTTAGAAACAACTTATTTAGTTGAAACTGAAAACTTTTTGCTGAAGTTGTGATTGCCATTAGCTTGAAAAGTCAGTTTTTTTTTTTACTATTCAGCTTATTTTTGTTACTATTCATGAGCTTCATTGCACTTTTTAATACTATTCATAGGTTTCATTGTACTATTTCAGCTACATTTCAACTTTATCTACAATACTTTCAGCAAAAAAATTTCAGTTTCAGCTAAATAAGCTGTTCACAAGAAGTGCAATAGGACCCATAAATATATAAAAAATATGTTAAAAAATAAGCTAAATAGTACAATGGAATCCTTGAATTGTATTAAGAAGTGCAATTGAACCTATAAATAATAGCAAAAATAAGATAAAAGTGTAGATAAGCTGAATTTTTTGGCTCATCCCAAATGAATGCTAAGTAGATTGGGGTTCACCCTAATTTCTTAAGTAGATTTTACTTACAACACGTGCACCTTACAAAGTTAATAACGTGATATGTAGGTTTTTTTTTTTTTTTTTTTTTTTTTTTGTGTGGTTATAATAAGATTATTGAACAACTTTAGATTGTATAACGTTAAGTATCTATGCATTATTTAACTGGGAGGGTGTAAATTTAAGATTTTATGTATTATTTAACATTTATTTTTTTAGTATTTTGTTTATTTGGTCTCTTATTTGTATTGAAAGGAAGATGAAGACAATATAATTAAGTTTCTTTGTTATTTTTTTTTAATGTGCAAAAAAATACAGGTCATTCTAGGTTGACCTAACCCTTAAAAATTGAATGAAGGCACCACCCTAGAGACCTATGTACGCAGACTTTGTCATGCGTACACATTGCAGAGACCTTAGAAATCTTTATCTTCTATTTTTATTTATTGAATGCATGTTTGGTTGATGTTAGACAAGGCTAGAAACTTAGAAATAGGAAACTCACCCCTTATGTATGCTTGAATAGTGCCTGTGTTTATTTTGATCTATGTTTTCTTAAAGCAATTTGCATCTTTAGGACATACCCCACTTAGAGAAACCCTTCCTAGAATATGGAAAGAAGGTATGAAGTGGAGGCCAATCCATTGAATTGAGCATACTTGAGTGCCTAACACTTTCGGAAGAATTTATCCTAACTTTGGACCATAGTTTGGTAATGTAATTCTGCACAAGGGTCGAGAGCGGTTCCAACCCCCAAACTAGATGAAGCCTCCCATTATATTGCCCTAAACATGAGTTAGTTGTGTACTCTCAAGCCCACTTCTAGGATGAGCTGACATCAGGTAGCACTCAAGCAAAACCAGTCACATGACAACTCTTGCAGCATTCCCAGGCCCAAACACCCTCAACCTTTTGGTGGTGCTCACATCCATACCTAGCCCAAATCCAACAAGGCTAAACATCATTTCCCAACCCACCTTCTTTCAGCCCATCCAAATTTCAGTTAGCCCACAAACAATTGAGTCCACAACTCAATACTCAACCCACTGTTTTCTTTGAGAAACGCCCTTTCTATTACTCCAAAGATACCACAAGCCCATCATCAACCTCATATTAAAGCCTGTCACACAACCTTTTCGCTAATCCTCCCAATAACCAAACAAAAGCCTAGCCATTGTCAGAGCCCATACAACAATTCCCTTGCTCACTCGTACATAATGGCACAAGAAAGACCCAACGACACCCGAGTTGACCTTTAGAGGTCTTTTGATTGCCCTTATTGCAACCAAAGCTCAAATGAAGGAATATATTTAATGCCCTGGTCCAATCCATCAAAGGCAAAGAAAAACAAGTTCCTACCACTGGTTCGACATTGAGAAAAATCTAATAGAAAGAATGGACCAAATGGTAAAGATGACCTGGAGATTTAATGAGTCCTTAAACTTAAAAAGTTTATCTTTGTTTCCTAATGCCCATTTACCACCAAAATTTCAAGATGACATCCATGCACAAGTTTGATTTGATGGGACAGGATGTCCGACAACCACTAGAGGCTGATGAAAACTTGTTAGCCTATCTGGGACCAGTTAAAAAATTCAGTTTATTTACAATTTCAGCTTATTTTTACTACTATTTAGCTAGTTTTTACTTTTATTTATAGTGCTTTTAACAAAAAAATTTCAATTTCAACTAAATAAACTATTCCCAAATAGACACTAAATGTTTCAAAGTTTCTTGATTGGTGCTGCCTCCTATGGTTTTTGACTATAGAAGACTAAATCAAGGAACTAGGAAAATATTTGTACTAAATTTGCTAAGTAATACCATTATAACACCGAAGTTTACATGACTAAAGGGACTTGTATACTACTAAGCAAGACTTAAGTAAACTTTTTCAGCTTTTAACAACAGATAAGGAGCCAGAGCTGCCTAGATGACCAGTGGGCCTAATAAGGGAAGAGCAAATCCAAATAATTGTAAAGAACCTTTTTCCATATACTATAAGCACCTATTTGCTTATTTCTTCCCCAATTTTCTGGTATTAATATCAGCTGACTTACAAATAAAGGATGCCCTTAATAGTGGCATGTTGGAAAATGATCTTTCCAAGAACAAGAGGTTCCCTGCAAGCAATTCTAGCAACATATCCTCTGAGGTGTCCAATATCAATAAGCACGAACTTGCCAACCCTCTTGAGCCTAGATCACTTCCTAACCCACTCCCAATCAGATGTGACATGACCAAGAAATGTGATTTCCACCGAACACCCGAACATTCAACAAACCGTTGTGCTGCCCGATGTCATGCAAATCAAGACCTGATTGACAAAGAGATCATCGTTTCACCCCCATCCAATCGCCCAAACAAAAGCCAAGAACAGAAAACCTTTGTATCTTCAGAATTTAATGCTCATAGATAACGATTTTAATAATAAACATTGTTTCTGGAAAGAAAGTAACAAACTAAACTAACGCAACATTGAAATTTTAACAAAATCATATGAAAAATGTAAATTTGTTTAGCTTATGGGCAAAATAAATGTCCCTCACATAATTGCAAGATATTGTAATTAAGTAACAGGCTATCAGCCAACAAGCCTCTTCCATATCAGACACTTCTGTGTCCTTAACACACTGAAAGGAATCTAGAAGTGGCTCAGAAATTAAAGCACTCTAAACATCAGATGCACTCTAAGCACCAAAAGGAATCAACAACGCAGAGAGAGACGCAAGGAAAAGATAGAGGGTGGGGGGTGCCCCTGCCATGAAGGGTGACTACACAAGTGCTTGTTCTTTCTGAAATAACAACCATCCAAACAATAGTAATTTTACTATTTTCTAGAACAGACAAAAACATAAGAACACAACTCGTGGTATTACCGTGCTTCTAGCTATCCAGGAAATTGGACTCTTTATGACAGTACAAATTTGGATTGTGGGATATAAAAAAAGTTTGTATCATACTTCCAACAGCTAAGCTAAAATAATGCTATCATCTCTTTAAAAATACTACAACTTTTTTTCTTTTAAAAAAAAAATTGATAATAATTCTTTGACAACAAGCTAGCACCACAGGATACAAAACTCCGTTTGACAGCTTTGGTTCAGTTGTTGGAGTTTTTAGGTTGCTCCAACATAACTAGTTGTCCTGCCACATTCAAGAACATGAAAGAATGGTTCAAGGTGACAGAACAGTCCATATATGATTTTATATTCAAAGGATGGTTTGACCTGATAGCTAGACAAAAACTGACACTAAATCAGGATCAATTATGCCTGTTTGGCAAACTTGGATTTCTTCTTGAAATGATTTCAGCTGCCCAACTCTTTCCTATCTCAGTCTGAAACTTTCCTGACACCTCAAAGGAAGAAAGATAAGAAACTTGTTGGTGTTTAAAAAGTGCAGCAAACAGATATCCACATTATTTTGTGTTTTGCTTGATACGAAGGAATATTAATTCTACCTGCTGTTGAAAGGAAAAACTCATCCAGCAGCTTTCCATGTTCTGCCACAACATTATGATAACAAATAGATTCACATAGCTCACAAGGATTATATAAGCACATGTATTATTTTAAAAACTTACGAGTTTCATACTCTAGTGCTTGTAGTATCAATTCAACCTGACCACAGGACATTTATAACCTTAATTAGAGAATGGAAACCTTCAAATATAGCAAAATTTTTGAAATGCATGAGTTGATGCATGTGCCATATGTTCATATTTAAATGCTCACTGCTAAGCATAGAAGAAAAGATAAGCTTTGTCAACCTATCGGTTTGTAGAAATTCATTTATTTCAAAGCAATAAACTTATGCTTAAAATGTTAAAACTCTAAATAATCAATGCATTCCTTCAGTCTTAACAGAGCATAACATCAACTACCATCCTCACTAGCCATTACACAAGATTCCTCATCAACTTTAACTCATAATTATGGCATAAACAATTGAAGGGATTCTCTTGAAACATAAAACCTATCTCTCATGTTCCAAATATGAAATTAGTTTGCATGCTGGTATATACGTACTTTGTCAAAATCTTTCACAAGATTAGCCTCCAAAGAGGAATTATTTTCGTATTCCTGCCAAAGTTCTTTGATCTCTTCAGCTGCACATAAGAAAGTATTCAATCATGGCCAATCTGATGCCAAAAATGAAGATTGACACTGTTTAAACGTGTCCTAGATAACAAGGCTTAGCAAGTACCCCTCATCCCTCCACCAAGAACTTTGCACATTTCATTTAGAGCTGCCTGCTCCATTCTGCTCTTTTCTTCTTTCGGCACGCCATCAGATGGTGTTATATCTCCAACAATAGCTATCAAAGACCAAAACCTGACTCTAAAATTTTAACTCTAGGTACAAACAGCATATAATATTCATACATATACATGCAAATATAGCAAATATTGTCCATGTAACAAATGAAAAAATTTAATTGACATAAAGAAATTGATCACCAGTCAGTAATCCATGGCATTCTTTTTACAAATAATAATCCATAATATCTTTGTTGGTAAATTCTAACTCGTAATATTGTGAAAAGGAGTTTTCATTTTGCTTTTGAAGAAAACAGGCACACTTTGGATTTCATCAAGTAATAGAAAAACACAGAGATGCTCATATGCTCTAAGAGCCACTTTGCCCTTTCTTTTAATGGCCAGTTTACGGATCAATATACCAATTTTTACATGAACTAGCTTGGTATTACTAGGTGATATTGGACAATATGAACTGATAAAGTTAAATAATCACAGTTCTTCACTAGAACAACTTGATCAGGTGAAACAGGTTTCAAACTCCATCTTGACTACCTCTGTATGATTGTTGCTCCTAAGAAACATAAAACTACATACTTTTTTTTTTCTCTCCTTTTCTTTTCTGAACGGTCATGAATCCACACCCTCAACGACCACTTAATTTTTGTGAGTGGAAGTGCCACTGGGCCCAAAGGCAATTTGTCAATATAAAACTAAGTTTTTAACTTAAGAGTTTAAGATCCAAAAAAAAAAAAAAAAAGCCTCAATATCCATTAGACTAATTTGAGTACTGATACTCAAAATAATGCAACATTTGACAGATCTCACATGAAAAAAGAATGCCCTCCAGACAGCCACATTCCTAATGATTGGCCCAGAGGCCCAAATTGGATAAATACAAATTGCAGGCAGATACTTTTATTCCCCCTTAATAGGAATTTATACAAGCACACAATTATGGGTTTTGAACCCACGACCTCACCCTTCACCCCTTTCTTATGAGGAGACTGTGCCATTTGAATGAGCTCATCAATGCAATTCCAAACTCTGCATATTTACCCCAAGATGAAGACATGTTAAAGTGGCCTCTCATGATTATTTGGCATAAGGTCCAAATTGTATTCTAAAGGGCTCAATTCTAGAACATTCCCAGCCCCAATACATGTCTGGACATTGCTAAGTAGGGAATTACAAGTTCAATGATCTAGCACCACTCTCTCTCTCTCTCTCTCTCTAACATGACAATGCTTGAGCAAATCTGGAATCCAATTGACACACTGATATGGTTTCAATTGCTTTCAACTCATAAGATGTTCTAAAGACCGCTCCACTTGAGACTAAGCTAAACCCGTTTTAAGAAATACATTTTTTTAATAATTACTTTCAAATGTGTGGGTTTGTGAATTATCCAATGAAATTTTGGTGTTAATGTTACCTGTAAGTTTTCCATCCTGTATTCCCAATTACCTTTAATTTTCTTTGCTAGTAGGCCATGACTTTATTTTTCAACTACCATCTTCTGATGAAGTTACTTTTCAAGGTTTTGATTTAACTCTTGATTAGTTGATGTATTTGAATATGATGATTTGTCATTAATGATTTTAGTATAATCAAATTAATAATCTTGTCTTGTGTTCTAACAATCCTCTCTTTTAGCTGAATCTTTATGAACTCTGCAGCATTCTACTCAAATCTTCTGTGCAATCCAGACAAACAAAATTACAATTCCAATTCTACCACAATTGAATTGAATATGGGATTCCACACACATAAAAACAAGATCCTACTATTTTCCTTTTTCAATGAATAATAAAATTTCATTAATAAAAAAGCCCATCAGTTCACAAGAAATATACTAAGCGTGCAACAACATCAAGAAAAGTCTCTAATGCTTCCTGAGAGTGATACCAAGATCATTGGCATTAATGTGCACTTACTTCCTGAAATGTGCCCTTATTTTAAAGTATCTATTGCTTTTTTTATTATTTAATTTTGCTGGGTAAGCTACACATATACCTAGCAAGTCTTGAACCCATGACCTCACTCTTAGAGATGAAAATGGGGAGGAGCAGGGCTGAAGGATGGGTTCTTCACCCCCGCCTTGCATGGTTTTGTTTTGCTCCATCCTCGCCCCTTAGGGCCCCACATGGTTTTCTCAAACTAATTTTTAGGAAGAATTGAATAATACTATCTAAGTGTTTAACAAGACAATATCACAACAAAAACAAAAATCTTAAGATCCATGCTTTTAAATAAGCTAGTATTGATTTGTTTATTTAAATAGTAAGGATTTTGGATGTGAAAAATTTACAATTATAGCCCTTAACAATGCGGGGCGTGATGGGTCTAAAATGTTTAAACCCATCCCCATCCCACCCCGTGGCAGGGTATAAAATCTCGCCCCATCCCCGCCCCACCACCTATGTGGTGTGGGGAAAACCAACATGGGGCGAAGCAGGGAAGGGCGGGTCAATGCGGGGTAGGGCAAAATTGCCTTCCCTTCGTTCTCCACATATCACTTGCAAGGGGAGGAGGTGTTGAGGTGCCAGTTGAGCTAGAGCACATTAGCTATTTTAAAGTCTCTACTACATCTCACTTCTAATCAAATTTCCTTTGAAGTCCCTTTTCAGGTTCCCTTTGAAGTAACAATCAAAATAATTTGCATTGTATCCATTAAATTTAAATAGTGAAACATGTGCAACATAATAAGACAAGACTTATGGTAGGAAAATTTATCAGATGTGATGTTGGTGATCGCTTTAAAACAAACTTTTGGCTTGGACTATGGAATGGCAAGTCTATTCTTCAAGAGAGATTTCCTTATATTTTCCTAGGGGACTGCGTCAAGGTGATACACTCTCCCTGCTTTTATTTGCTATTGTTATGGAAACTTTAAGCCATTCATTGGATGGGGCTGTTCTGGCTGGTCACATCTCAGGATTCAATGTTGGTCCCAGATCTCATGCCCCCTTTATGGTGTCTCATCTTCTTTTTGTGTACAATACTTTAATTTTCTGTGATGCTTTACCTAGTCAGATTGGTTAATTGAGAGAGATCTTATCTTCCTTTGAGGCCGTGTCAGGTTTGCATATTAATCTGGCTAAATCTGAATTGGTTCCGGTTGGTGAGGTGTTAAATATGGGTGAGCTTGTGGCCCTTTTAGGGTGTAGGCAGTCCTCACTGCCAATGACTTATTTGGGGCTTCTGTTGGGAGGCTAAATTTAAGGATTGGGCAATTTGGAACCCTATTCTTGAAAAAATTGAGTAAAGACTAGCGAGTTGGAAGCGTTTGTATCTATCAAAAGGTGGTAAGGTTACTTAAAAGCACTCTCTCAACCTTGCCTACATATTACTTATCTCTCTTTCCTATTCCGGTGGATATAGCATATTGCATTGAGAAGCTCTAGCGGGATTTTTTATGGGGTGGTATTGATGAGTCCCCTAATTTCAATCTGGTCAAATGGGCTCAAGGTGTGTAGCCCTTTGAAGTCTGGTGGGTTGGGTGTGCGGAATTTGAGAAAATTCAACCAAACTCTACTAAGTAAATGGCTGTGTAGGTATGGTGTGGAGATAAGTCACCTTTGGCGGCAGAATATTGAGATCAAGTATGAGAATATTTTAGGTGGGTGGTGTACAAAAGAAGAACAGCTAATTATGGTGTTATGTCTTTCGAGAACCATAAGACAAGGCTAGCCAGCTTTCTTTAAATCCATCATCTTCAAAGTTGGCAATGGTAATAGAATTAAATTTTGGCATCACTTGTGGTGTGGGGTTGTACTCTTCAACAGGCAGTTCCAGAACTCTACAGCTTTAGTTGTAACAAGGATTCTTATCTTGTAGATGTCATGTCTTTTCCTCATCAGAGACTTCATTGGGATCTTCAATTCTATAGAGAGTCCCAAGTTTGGGAGATGAAACAATTTGATATTTTTTGGAACCTTATACATTCTATGACTTTTACTAGTGAGGGGCAAGACAAACTTTGTTGGAAGTCGACAAAGAGTAAGGACTTTAAGGTTAGTGAATACTACTTATCCCTCTTCTCTCACTCTTTTTCCTTGGAAACTTGTGTGGCACTCAAAGATCCCTCCTAGAGTTGCTTTCTTTTCATGGACTGCTGCCTTAGGCAAGATTTTGACCCTTGATAGATTATGGAATAAGGGTGTCCCTGTCATGGATTGGTGTTATATGTGTAAAAAAAAAGGGGGAATCGGTAAACCATCTTCTTCTTCATTGTCCCATTGCTTTCGAGCTAAGGTCTATGGTTTGGATCCTTTTTGGTGTGATTTGGGTTATGCCTCAAAGTGTTGCAAATTTATTCACATCTTGGGGGCCTGTTTCGTAGACATCACAACATAGCTTGTGGAGGGCTGTCCCACATTGTGTATGGTGTCTTTGGCGGGAAAGGAACACTAGATGCTTTGAGGGGATAGAATGGTCAACTCTTCAGATTAAATCTCTCCTCCTCCACTCTTTCTTCTTTTTCTTGGTCTAATCTTTTTGTTATGCTTGATCATTGTCATTTTCGAACTTGATGTACTCCTTTCGATGTACACTTCTGTTGTACCTGGGTCTTTTGATTAATGATATTTCCATGGTTTTAAAAACCAAACCAAGGGCAAAACCGGATTTCCCTCCGGTTCTCGAACGGGACTGGTACCTGATTCCCAATTGAACCAGTCAAATTGGCCGGTCCGGTCTGATTTTCAAAACCAAGGATATTTAGTTATTCATCAAAAAAAAAAAAAAAAAAATCCTAATTGCTAGGGATAGAAACGATGGTGGCGTATTACCTAGAGTACAGAAATGGTGGTTGTTCCTTGAATCCACCTTTTCATTAAAGTGGTGAATGATTGGAAACTATAATCTATGGCACATTTACTAGATGATTTATATGCCATGGTCAAGTAAATATATAGATATGCCTTATTCTGTGATGGTGTGCTATTGCCATGTTGGAAGGAAGATTTTAGTGTGAGAATTAACCGGCCGTGAGGGGGTAGGTGGGATTGGAAGACCTTATATGAGTGGACTTCAATTTCCAGGATTTTTTCTATTGTGGATTGTCAAGAGCTATTGGATACATTGAGAGTTCAATAGTTTTTTTTTTCTTTATTTTTTTGTATACTTCCTATACACTAGGGTTGCACCCCTTTCTACGCTTTTTACTTAAATTTTAATACTTATCAAAAAGGAAATGTTGGGAAGAGCTTCTAAGGTACAGGTTACAATCCTTAAAAAAAAAAGGCCATACCTAGGAAGCACAGACATGACAAAATGCATTGCGTTTTCATGTTAGACACAGACACACCAAGGACATGGCTTGTGTGTCCAGAGGAAAAAAATATATATATTTCGATACAATCAAAACCTAGGAAACACAGTAACAGACATAGGTATGAGTATCGGTACAACACAACATTTTTTGAAAAAATAGTACACGGGTACGGTGGGCACGTATATTAAATAATTATAAAATATTTTTTTTTTTTTTCTATATATTGTTAAGCATCTATTTTTCATATAATGTTAAATATATATCAATTTAAGAGCAATAATGGATAACAAAGTGAATTCATAACCATTAAAGGATGTTTTGAAATTAGAATACAAACCAAGAATAAGAATATTTTTTAATTTTTGAATGCATTGCTACTATTAAAACATGAATGCTCTCTTTGTTTTGTGAAAAGGTATTCAATTCCTCTTGTTTCCGTGTCTCACAAATTTTTTTTTTAACAAGACACGGCTAGGACACGCATGTAGAAGTGTCCCAGGTGTGTACTGTATCCGACACGGGCATGGCACCCCAAATGAAGTGCCCATGCTCCATAGAAGTCAACACCAACACATCATGGAGACATGGTTGGAACATAACTGCCCAAAAAATTAAGAAAAAAAAAAATGGCAAAAAACTTATCAACACCTTAGATCTTCACGTGCTATTGGTTGTCTCTCATTCAATCTCCATTCCAACCACTTGAAACAGGTAAATCAGCCTAGATCAAAGCTCATTGGCGCTTCTACAAGTTCATCAACAGTCTCTTTCTTCCTCATTTGGTTCACGGTTGTCTAAATCGTGGAAAGGATGGATCAGTTGCCTCCTTTGTTGCTCATCGGTGCTTCTACACAAGCTAATCGACAATTTCTTTCTTCCTCCAACATATATACACAATTGTTTATCAATTACGAATACGATTACTCATATGGAGTAGTCACTATGGATGTTTGTTTATCAATTTCAAATGGCATAAAACAAGAATGATAAATAGTAGTAAGAATAGTAACGAAATAACAAATTTAAAATGAAAACTATAAGTAGTATATAATGGGCAGTCTTTATTCTTTTGACCAATTCAATCCATTATATTTCTTTCCTTTTTCTTTTCCTTTTTTTCAACTTTATTACACATTGCCCCAAGAGAAAGAAAAACAAAACAAAAAGTTAAAAACTATATTTATTTATTAGAAAATATAATTATTTCAAAAACCTTAAACAAACATAATATATAAAACACATCTAAAAATATTTTTTGATTAATTAACTAATTGTCATGACCCCACTGTGTCATGCCCTAGTTTTTCAAGAATTGTTGTGTCGTGTTTCGAGTTGTATCTTGTTCCATGTTGTGTTGTTGTCTATGCATAGGGCTGCAGTATCCTATGTAAACTCTCACCCATATGCACCTTGTATGACCCTCCTAATGGTAGTATTACAAACGCTTTAAAAAAAAAGTTAAAGGAAAATAGTATTTATGCATGTGTAGGTGATTGAAACCATTATCTGAACTTTCAACCCTTATCTATTTGGGAGGAGATGCCGTCTATTCCAAAGAGCATTTGAAAGAATCCTTAAAATAAACAATAACAACAATCAAGCCTTAGTCCAATCCTCTTGAAAAAAAAAAAAAAAAAAAGAACTTAGTCCAAATTTTTTTTGGAATCAGCTATGGATTCCTTAAAATAAACAATAACAACAATCAAGCCTTAGTCCAATCCTCTTGAAAAAAAAAAAAAAAAAAAGAACTTAGTCCAAATTTTTTTTGGAATCAGCTATGGATCCCCAACAAACTAGTCAGGATTGGCTGCATGTATTCTCTTTTTTTTTTTTTTTTGATAAGATAAGATATATTGATATAAAAAAGGAGCATCCTAGTACACAGGGAGTGAACAAGGGATAAGAAATCAAATACAAAAATTGCAAGAGTCTAGGAAATCAATAAAAGAAGGGAATGATTGATTTTGCAAAGCAAAGAACCAATCTCTTAATGCTGATTTTACTACCATTAATGCTGATTTTGGTATTCTTTTACCTTTTTTTTTTCATTCCCTCAACCTAAATAAACTCTTTTTCTCATTGTTGCATTAATTGCTCCTCTCTAGACATGACCAAATCATCTCAAGAGAATCTTTTCATTAATAAGGGTCACCCTATCTTTAAGTGAATTTCTTTATTTCAAATCCTATCTCTCCTTGTATTTCCACCAATCCATCTTAACATTCTTATTTCAGCTGCACTCATTTTATGAAATATACATACATACATTGTTTAAAAGCAAGCCATTTTAAACCACCAAATGCAGCATCAATACTACAAATAAAAGAAGCATTTGATCCATTCTCACATAAAAGAGGTACATAATTTAATAAAAATATCATCCTATAATTTTTTTTTTTTTTTTAATTCAAAAGGAAAATATCATCATAGAAAATTTGAAGTATGGAACTACACTATTGAGCATGATAGGAATAAAAAGGAGTCAAAATGATACCTTCTGCAATATCATGCACAATTGCTATCTTAATACACCTGTATAAATATGCAAAACAAGGCAAAAGATTTCAATAAAAAACTATCAGGGATAAGAAACAATAATAATACAAGAAGGGGCAAGTAAATAAAAATTTCAATTAAAAGAGACTTAGGGGACAAACTGACTTCAACCACCCAGACCAGATTCAACTGCCTAGTAGACACCTCTGCATAAATTCTATCAAGGCATTCTCAAAGCTTTGAATACATTTTATCTAAATTACTTTTATAGTGTAACAACAGAAAAATTAGATGAAACTATTATCTCTTTACCTATACTACTCAACAAGTTAAAGCTTCCAGGTTATTGGGTAAACTGTAGTGAACAGCTTTACGTACCAATAAAACCCGAGCATCAAAGTGGTATAATTTGCTAACAGAAATGACATTTGGATGAGCAGTGACAGTAAAATATAATACAATTGATTCATAACAACTCCCCCTCCCCCTCCCCAAAAAAAGGGTAAAACAGATAAACAAGAGTTAAAATGTCCATAACTGCAAATAAAATCTGAACATCAGGTTTATTTATTTATTTAATTTTGTGTTGCATGGAAAGAGTTCAACCTGCAACATATCCAAGCCCCACCAACATCTTATCATATGAACCAAGGCACAGTGCCATCCTTCACTATTAAAATGTTCCTTCATCAGATATAAATTAAACTTAAAGACTGAATTGAAACATTATTATGTATATCTACAGTAGAAACTTTTAATCTTTTTTTTTTTTTTCCTATGTTTACAAGATAGTAAAAAGTTCTTACATTGTTTGATGTGATGCATCTGGATGGAAAAGGAATAGCGGAGTTTTGAAGGCACCGAAAGTTCTATGCCTGATCTTAAGTTGTTCTTTTTTAGAACTTTATTAGATTGGCTGTCAGCCATGAGGAACCTCTCTTTATTTTCTATTATTGACTTGCTAGATTTATGCAATTTTTGTAACTGACTGTCTATCCCAGTATATCCCCCATATACTTGGGTGACTCATTTTTTGTACTAATATAATCTTATTACTTATCAAAAAGTAAAAGTTCTTCCATTAGATGCAAATAATATTTAATCCAGCACATGTTGTTTGGACATAATATTTTTCAAAATCCATTGGCCTATCAGATGGATACAAAGTGGTATTTTCATCATATAACTTTCCTACAACTTGTTTCACCAAAAAAAAAAAAAAAAATCCTACAACTTCACTGAAAATAGAAAATGGGATGGTTGCTCCTTAATATCTATAGACAGAATTAACCAAGGTTATGTGTCTCAAATAAAGGGCCACAAAAAGTACCATTTAACTTACTTTTTTATGATTAGTACTCAGTTTGCTTGTAATGGACCCATCAAACCCCAAGTAAAATGTAAATCAAGGAGCAGAAATCTGATTAACTGAACCTTTAATGGTTTGGTCCATTACCTAAAAATTGAGGAACATGATTGCTGAAGTACGAAGTAAGCTTCATCTTTCAACTTTATAGTTCATTGTAATTTTAGATCTCCTGTACGACAGTCATCTTATATACTTCCTGTGTACTTGTAGATTCATTTTGAATAAATATTTTTACTTATAAAAAAAAAAGAAAAAAAAAATTGCTTCATCCAAAAAGTTCTACCACAACTTTGGTATTAAAAAGAAAAAGAAACATCCTCATTTCACTTTATATCCAATGAACGCATCTTATTAATCAATCATGACTAGCAGATTGGTGACCAACCAACTAGCCAAAGAGGAGGTCATAAACTTCTAAGAGAAGTTATTTGAGCTAATTATTTTGGAAAACATGAATTAGGCCAAATGCACACCAGAATGTGTGGTTACCAACAATGTTTTAATAATACTTGTATAATCTAATCTATAAACACATGGTATAAAATAAAAGACCAATAATTTCATACATATGGCGTTGTTTTAGTCTACATTCACTTCACTTGTCTTAGCAACATATAATAATAAATAATAGCATAAAACAAACAAAAAAGAAAAGAAAAGAGAGTAAATGAAAATATAAATTCAAAGATTGAAGAGAAAGTGGAAGTGGAAGTTGAAGTTTTACCTTTCCCTATTGAGACCTGAAGGAAGGTCAGCAGCAATCAAGGCCATCAAAGCCATTCGGTACATATGATCAGCAATTGACTCTGGACCCTTTATCCCATGATTGATCCATCCTTTCCTCTTTGTAGTCTACAACAACCAATGTATACTATACTAATTTTCTTAGGTTTTCTCGGCAACCAAACAGAGAGTGAGAGAACGAAAGCAAACCTTAAGGCGATGGCACAATGTGAGAAAATCAATTGCAGAAGAGGACGAGCCAATCGAAGTTTGGGAGTCCTCCAAACTGAGCGATCTTTTGGATCCGGAACCGTCCGGAGCGGAGTTCTGGGAGTGGGAGCGAACTGATACTAGCCTAGGGTTGGGAGGGTGAGTAAAAAATCCAGGTCCGGTGCGATTGAAGAAAGCGAGAGGAGAGCGACAATGAAGAGAGCGATGCAGCGGAGGAGTTGATGAATTCACCGCCATCGTTGTTTTTTCAAGAAATTGTTTTTGTTTTTATGTGTTTGGGAAATGAGAAAATGGGCGCTTGGAAGCAGGTGAAGTTTGAGCGAGTGATAAGCATCTGCCAAACTTGAACTAAATAGTACACGTGCCAGTTGAGACAGACTCACTTGACTTTTTCTCACTCTCGGCTAAGCAAAATTACCGCGTACTCCTCTCGCGTATTTATAAATAATTATAATCAACTTCCCAACCGGTACTCGCTAATGTAACAAAAGATGCTAAAAGAATTACAAATTTTATTACATGAATTTTACAAATTGACGTAACAATAAGTATAATTGGTGAGTTTCAACTACCTTATAACTAAATTTTGAATTAACTCTTTTCTAAGCAGTGACAAATTAGCTTGTAAGATCAATATAGTAAAACTTGTAGTACTTAACTATCTATAGGACTTCTCGAATTTAATTAATGAGTCGATTGTAAGCGAGAAAGAAATGAGTACCATGTTGCCGAAATATCTAAGAATTACTCCTATGACTGAGTTTTTAAAAGAACGAAGTACAACATAGTTTTAGAGGAATTTTCTCCAAATGGTTAGGTGAAAATATTTATGGGCCAATTAATCTCATACAATCATACATACTATTGTCTATTCTTCTTTTTTTATGGGCTATGGGCTCTAGCTCCTTAGAACATTCATATAAGTGAGTGTATAATAGAAAAATATATGAAATTTACACATTTTTGCCAAAAATCTACCCATATTAGTCCATCTATAAATGTGTAAATATACACAGTTACTATAGTTTTTCATTTCACTTTTTAATTATTTCTTATCTCTTTCTCTCTCTGCCTATCTTGCAGTTGATTCTTGCTCCCAACCCAGAAATTTGATCTCTCTCTCTCTCTCTCTCTCTCTCTCTCTCTCTCTCTCATGGTGTAGTCTCAAATTGCAAGTTTTGGGTAAGATTTGTTGGAGAATTTGTTGGCTTTTAGGTTTGCTAGAAATGCTAAAGCTAGGTCTTGTGCAAGTTGGAAACGCAAAAGTTGAGTTTTGATTTTGTGAAGTTGGGTTTTGGGGATTTTGTTGAGAGATTGGAGTGGAAGAAGGTTGATTTGAAAGAAAATGTCAATGGAAGAAATTTTGAGTGAAAATGTGATTTGGGTGAGAACAGTAGATTTGATTTGGGTATTTGTTTTGAGTTAGATTTGAGTATAAGTATTCAATATTTGAGAAAGTTTGTGGGTTTGCTGAGGATTAAATAAACTTTGGCTAGTAGCAGTTGCAACATAATAATTTGATTTTGTCAAGTTTGTGGGTTTGTTTTAGTTTTGCTTTGATATTTCTAGTTTTTGTTTGTTTTTTAAGGAATTTTTAATTTTATTTAAAAACTTTGGATTATGATGTTTTGTTTGGTATTGCTTTGATTGGGTTTTTTCCTGCCTATTTGGCTTTAAACTCACTAAAAATTTCAATTGATTGGGGGGGGGGGGGGGTGGGGGGGGGGGGGGATGTGTGTTTACAATTTAGGGGTTGTGGTTTTTGGTAAGGAAGAGAGAGATATGATTCAAGATAATAATAAAAATTGAAAAAAAAAATTATTTTAATGAAATGTAGTGTAAAATAGTGTGGTGGGCCTTTTTATATTCTAGACTGGGTTATTTCCTACTGTACTATGGCCCAATAGTTCTGGGGTAGGAGAGTCGGGACTAGCTCAATTGAAACTCACCTCAAGTCAGCTTGTGTACAAGCTAGGACCCTTTTGCAGAGATCTTGGTCACGTGCCCACGGCAAGGGATGCTGTTACAAAAATGTTATAGCAGGAGACACATAATAGAATAGGATAATAAGAAAGATATTCTAATAAAAGTGCTTACTACTGGCCAAAGATAATATTAAAACATTTTTTGCAATAAGAAAACAAAATGGTATGAGTATGGTAGAAATAAGTTAACAACAAAGAAAAGAATAATGTTAATGCTTGATTAACTATAATAAAAAAGGGAAAAAAAGGTTAGTCTGCTAGACTTGACTCCTTGGCAGATTCAAGACCAAGAAGGGAACCACTCTCCAATGTGGGTAATCTCATAGGAAAATCTTGCCATAGAAATTTCCCATTTTGAAAGAACGGACCTAAGTGGCTTATTCTTGAATCTCTTGATTGGATAGAGAGTAGGTTTTTAAGAGGTAGAGAAGTGAGAAGCCTATTAGTGCATGCCTTATCACACTTTTGTTTTCTCACTTCACTTCTTAGACTTTTGTTTCTCTTTCTTTCCTTACTTATCCTCCCTGTTTTTCTTTCTGCTTTCTATTTCTTTCTATGTTTCGTTCTTCACTCTTGTTTTTCCCTCGTTGTTGTTGCTGTTTATTGTGTACAGCTAAGGCCTTTTTATACAGCCTGTCGTGATTAGGTTTACCATTTTACCCCTCAACTACCTTTAGCCTGGTATGGGTGTCCTTTCTGAGCCACCCACTGATCTGCTAGCTGCTCAACCACCACCACTACTCTGTGCTAGCTGTGTCACATTCCATTCCCAGACAAAAGGAGTTTTGTTTTATTTCATTACTCTTTATGGCATTCCTATTCGGATAAGGGTTGGGTATTTTCTCTTACTAACTCTTATAGCATGCACTTAGTGATTCTAGCTTATCTTTCCATTTTTTGGGTGGTATGTCATCCTAGCAAGACATTTCCCCCAAAAGAGCTTAAGCGGGAATCTTAGAATAGACTTCGCTTTTCTCCGACTGCCAGACCATACCCTCTCTTACCTTTGACCCATGGCCCATCGTGCCTGTATTGGCTGGGTACAAATGGGTGGTGCTTGAACCTTGTGTGTGCTCCACTCCCATGTGAGTCCATGGCTTATTTGCTGTTCATGCATTTGTCGTTGCCTATGGGTTTGTCTGGTAACGCTGCACGTTCTTCTGCTTATTTTTAACCCTTTGTGGCATGGATGAGTTTGGGTTTTCATTCTTTACATCTTGTTCCTTCTCTGGCCTAGGTCTTGCTTTGGCATGAGCCCTTTCTTCTTCAATTCAGCCCATGTTTCCTCCAATTTTTGGTTTGTGGGTTGACCAATATTTTTGCCACGCCACTGTATTATTTCTGCCATGCATCACTTAGCTATGCTTACTGGGCCTGCCATGTATTTATTTTTTCTTTACTTAGTTTGTGTTGCCCAATACTTCTGCTAGGTTAGTTTTCATATCATCTTGGACTTCCTTGGCCCATTTTATTTCTTTAGGCATTTTTGGCCCGCTTCATTCCTTTGGGCTTCCTTGGCCCATTTCATTTTTACATTCCCATGGGTTTTTTGATAAATCTTTCGAGCTTTCTCGACCTAATTATCATATCCTTTACTTTTGGGGTTTGTTGGCCTTTGCACCAACCCCCTTTACTAATTCCTTTCTTTAGGCTCCTCCAACCCATCTTTGCTTGCTTTCCACTTCTTACTGTAAGGTTGAATTTAATTAACCATTTTGTTGGTTTTATTCCATACCAATTTACTTGTAATTTAGCACTTAGAAATCCTGTATTTAAGTGAGAATCTTGTAAGGGTAGTGTGTGTGAGAGTGTGAAGAAATGCTAAAAAATGTGCAGTGAAGTAGGGACTAGTGACTAGATCTCGCGGGTGGCTTATGACTGGCAAGCCGCCAGATGATGCACATAAGAGAAGCATGCAAAGGAGCTGAACTGTCATGCCATTTGTTGCACTGCAAGATAAAAGTTCAGACTAACCATTTAGTTAGCTCACGGCTTGAACTCGCGACTTAGTCAAGTTGCCAACCAGCTCTGTTTTGAAAAAACTGACTCTTCGCATTCATTTCTCACCCTAATATAAGTACCCCTTATATCCATGAAATGTAGAGAGCTTCTAGAGAGAATTTTAAGAGAGAAACCCTAGAGAAAAAATAAGATTGATTCATCCACAATCTTTACATAGAGACTCTTTAAATTCTTCTACTCTCACCCTCTCCATTGTTACATCCTTGAGAGGTTCTTACCAAAATTCTTTTCTCACTATACCCACATCTATGGGAAGGCTATTTGGTGCTTTGGAAAGCAGTTAGGAAGGGACCAATAGTTATTGATTGATGCTATGGGTTATAGCAGAATTCGGTAAGCTAAAGAAGACAAAGGTTCGGTGCAACCTCGTTGGAATAAGAAGCTTGGAAGGCTTAGGTACACTGGGTAGACTAGGCTTGGAGGGTCTTCTGCTATTCATGGATCCCAATTTCATTCTTTAGTGGATTATTGACCGCTTAGAGGGCGGCAGAGAGGTTTTACGCCGATGGCTTCGGTTTCCTCTTCGATAACACATATCTATGTTGTCCTTGTGTTTGCATCTCTCTTCCCTTAATCTTTACTATTTAATTTATGGTGTGGATGTGATTTTAATTGGTTTAGATTGTTTATCAATTCTGTTATTAGTTTGTGTTCATTTTTTGCACATATATTGTTTGACATTAAGCTTAAATTGATAATATTGTTATTAAGGGTCTAAACGTTCATAGTATTTTATACGCTATTTGAACATTCACTTACAATTCTCATGGGCTTACTACTATTAGGATTAGTGCCCTTAAATCATATTGTATGATGCTATGTATAATATTAAATATGACATTATGTATGACTTATTGTGATTGATAAAATTGTTTTATTTTTATCTAAAATGATGGTAACATGAATATTTGGACATTATCATATAATCCATGAGATGTATAGTATTTGATTTATGTGAAAAGTCATAAAAGATATAAATCAAAATTTTTTTGTAAACTCAGAATTTTAGTTCGTAGTCGGTGATGAAATTAGGCATTTTATCTGTGAAAACTATAATATATCAACTAAGATGATTTGTTTTGATCATGGAAGTGGAGACTTCTAGTTGATGTGTTGATATGTTTTAAGATTTAAGAGATATTAAATTGGACTGCTGTGAAATTTATTATTCTCTTAACAACTGTCAAATGAATAATAAATTTCATGACTTATATTTACATGAACTCTTAATCTCGAGAGAATAATGGACCCGATCATGAAGTGTAGGTTGTTTTGATATATCAGGAGTGAGATCTAAAGTTACGGTCAAAATCTCAGTATGTTGGGCAGCCACATTTAGTATTGATGGAACATATATTCTTAAAATGAAATTTAAAGTCAATATTATCTTGAGATAAGTTTAATGGGTTTATTATTCAAAATGTTAGGCCTAACTACTTTAGTAAATAGTTACTAAAGTATATATTTATGAAATTTGATTTCATAAATATATGATGAATAACTTAAAGGATTAAACTGAGTACTCAAGGATTAAGATGTAATAATTTACAAAGTGATAGTCTACATTCATGACTTTGTATTACTACAAATATTTTATGAAGGGGTTGCATGTATAATAAAGTCTTGGGATATAATTTATCAATAAGGTATAGAGTATAATTATATTTATATAGTGGTATTAAATATAATTAATGTTAACTTTGAACTTTTCAAGAGTTGACAAAAAAACCCAAGGCCTATTGGAGCTAGTGTCTTATTTGTTCTATTTTGGTCCCACTCCGAGCCACATACTAAAACCCAATTGGAAAGGTCCAAAATGCTAGCCTAATTAGATAATCAATTATTAGGAGAGAAACATATAAAATTTTGTAATAACAACAAGATACATGAATTGGTATGTATGTGAGTGTTAGACACTCTTTTATTCTCTCTAGAACATACATATATAACTGATTAAGAGACCACACTTCTTCGGCATTAAGTGAAATTGGAGTGAAGATTAAAAGTCTTCCTAAGTGCTTTTAATCTTTGGTTTGAATCTCACCTCCTCATAGTACACTCTCTTGTTCTTATATTCTGAGACTTATATAGCACATGTTATCAACTGAGAATTAAGTAGATCCATTAATTTTCCACTGTGTATATTCATATTTCCATCAACTACTTTCTTCTTTGGGGCTCCCTTGGGCCCTTTTGCTTTCTTTAGGACTTTTTTACTATTTTGTGGGCCTATGTACCATTGTTCCTGCCATTCGGGCCTAATGATTTTTCTTACTTTGCTAATTCTTCTTTCTTCACCCTTTGTTATATTGTTGGGCTCTGCTAGGGACTCTGCTTCCACTCACTTAGTGAAATAATTGATCCCTACTACTAAAAACTTCATCTGCTTGATTCCAAGTGAAAAGGGGCTCATGATATCCAAACTCCATTGCGCAAAGGGTCATGAGGCCATCATCGGGGTAAAATACTTTGATGGTTGTCTAGGGACGTTGCTGAAGTGTTGACATTGGTCACATACTTTGACATAGGCCTTAGCATCTACTTAAATAGTTGGTCAGTAGTAACTTGCACAGACGACTTTATGAACTAGTGCTCTTGCTCCTAAGTGGTTTCCACATGCTCCTTCATGAACTTTTCTCAACACATAGTTTGATTTGTCTAGAGCTAAGCACCTTAAGTAAGGCTGAAAGAAGCCCTTTTTATATAGTACTTCATCTATAAGGACATGACAGCTTTGATCCTTAATCTTTTGGCCACGTCCTTGTCCTTCAGAAGTCTTCCATCTTTGAGATAAATTACTATTGGAGTCATCCAATTTTCTTCACCTTCAACTTGTTGTATCTTTGGAAGATCTATGCTCAGCATGTATTGGACTTTGTCATACTCGTCTATAGCTCCCCTTGCAAAAGCTGCTTTTGCCAAAACGTCTGCTTCCATGTTTTTCTCCCTTGGGAGCTAAACAAAACTGGCTTCTTTAAATTTTTTGACAAGTTGCTTTACCCTGCGTAGATATTTCTTCATCCAATCTTCCTTAGCTTCACACGTTCCATTCACTTGACTGATAATCAAATGTGAATCTCCTTGGACGACTACTGACTCCACCCTAAGGACTTAGCTAATTCCAATCCTTTAAGGAGAGCTTCATATTTAGCTTTATTATTGGTGGTTTGGTATTGTAGACGGGCTACATATTTCAATTTATCTTCTTCTAGGGACTTGAGTATAATTCCAATTCCTCCCGCATATAACATGGATGAGCCATCCACATTAATGACCCACCTCTAAGTTTCATCCACCCTATCTTGCTCACCTTGGTTGGGAGTGAATTCTGCAATGAAATCTGCCAATATCTATGCTTTTATCACGTTTCTTAGTTGGTACCTGACATCAAACTCGTTGAGTTCTATGGCCCATTGGATTAGTCATCCTGCAGCTTTCAATTTGTTCATCGCCTTTTTTAGTGGATGATTTGTCAAGACATTTATAACATGAGCCTGAAAGTAATGCCTTAACTTACTTGAAGCTGTGACCAAAGCAAAGGCTAGCTTTTCCATCATTGGGTACCATCCTTCTGCCCCTCTTAGCACTCGGCTTGTATAATAAACTGGCTTCTGTATCTTCCCTTCTTCTCTAATCAACATTGAGCTCAGTGCATGCAAAGACACTGCTAAATACAAATATAATTCTTCACCTAGTGTAGACGGGCTTAGCAGAGGAGCTGTTGTAAGGTAGGCTTTGAGGTCTTGAAAGGCCTTTTGACACTCGTCCCTCCATTCAAATGCCTTCTTAAGAATCTTAAAAAATGGTAAGCACTTGTTAGTAGCTTTAGAGATGAACCTGTTAAGGGCAGCAACTCGTCTGGTGAGAGATTGGACTTCTTTGATGTTCCTTAGTGGCTCCATATTTAGTATTGCATGGATTTTATCGAGATTCACCTCATTTCCCCTATGTGAAACTGTGAATCCAAGAAACTTACCAGACGAGACTCCAAAAGTACACTTGCTCGGATTTAATTTAATGTTATATCATCTAAGCGTATCAAAGATCTCTTGAAGGTCGTTCATATGCTTTTCCTCATCCAAACTCTTCACCAGCATATCATTTACATAAACTTCCACATTCCGTCCGATCTGTTTACAAAACATATGGTTAACCAGCCTTTCATAAGTTGCTCTTGCGTTCTTCAAACCGAAGAACATCACCTTGTAGCAAAATAAACATTGGCTAGTAATGAAAGATGTCTTCTTTTGGTCTACCTCATCCATCCTTATTTGATTATAGCCTGAGAATGCGTCAGTAAAACTTAGCAATTTATGACCCGTAGTTGAGTCCATTAGCTAGTCAATACATGACAACGAATAGCTATCCTTTAGGCAAGCTTTGTTCAAATCGGTGAAGTCCACTCATATCCTCCACTTGTCATTAGCTTTCTTGACCATCACCACATTGGCCAACCAGTCCGGGTAATAACTTCTTAGATAAATTTCGCCATAGTCAACTTTTAACTTCCCTTTTAATAGCATTATCTAGTCGGGAGCAAAAACCCTCTTCTTTTGATACACAGGCTTGGAGGAAGGATATACGTTCAGACGGTGAGTGATTACACTTGGGTCAATACCTGACATATCCTCGTGACTCCTTGCGAACACATCTATACTCTTCTTTAAAAAGTGGACATAGTCTTGCTTCGTCTTCATTTCCACGCTTGTTCCAATCCTTGTTGAACTTGTCGAGGTTGCTTTTGTCCAAAGAAACATCTTCCAATGCTTCCGTGGTAACCCTTCTCTCATCTATGCTTATCATCTACACGTGCTCGTTTATGGCCAACATGGCTAGATAGCATTCTCTGGTGGCTAATTGGTCTCCTTGCACTTGACCCACTTTGTAATTTGTTGGGAACTTAATAGACAAATGGTAAGTAGATGTTACTGCCTTTCAATTATTTAAAGTTGGTCTTCCAATGATAGCGTTGTATGACGACAAACAGTCCACGACAAGAAAGTTTACTTCTTTGGTTATCTGTTGTGGATACGCTTCTACCACCATAGGTAACGTAATGGTACCTACGAGCTGCACTTTCATCCCTCTAAATCCTACCAAGGGTGAATTTACTAAATGAAGTTGATCTCGTCCAAGCCTCATTTGCTAGAAAGCAGGGTAATATAAGATGTCCGCCGAACTTCCATTGTCCACCAACACCTTTCTGGTCATATAATCAACAATAAGCAAAGTGATGACGATCGTGTTGTCATGTGGGTGGTGAGCCCTTTCAGCATCCTTGTCCGTGAACGTAATGGCTTACTTGTCTTTTACCCTCGTCCTTGGGGATCGTCCTAAAAGTTAGACGTTTTGCACTACCTTTAGGTACATCTTTCTTGACTTGGAAGATTATCCTGTCGAGGTCCCTTCTATGATAACTCTTATTTCTCTAAGCAGGGGTCGTGACGACTCTTCTAGCTTTCCCTTCAACTTCTCGTCCTTGTGATCTCGTCTAAGGAAATTTCTTAATTTTCCTTGCCTGATGAGATTCTTTATCTACTACTTTAAATCAAAACACTCGTTTGTGTCATGTCCATAATCTCTGTGGAAGCGGCAATACTTGTTCCTATTACGCTTGTTGGGATCTTCTTCATCTTTTCTGGCCTTCAAGGAAGGATCATCCTTGATTTGCATAAGCACTTGTTTAAGCAGTATGTTCAAGGGTGTGTATTACTGACTCCACGTTGAAGAACTTGCCTTCTTGTTGTCTTGATCATTCTTCTCTCCTGTCCGTGCCTTCTTTGGACGAGGACCTTGCTCAGGGTAGTATAGGAGATTTGCTTCCATTCACTCGGCTCTCTTCCTCTTCTTAGCTATAATTGCATCTTCTGCATTCATGAAATTTTGGGCTGAATGGACGAATTCAGCCATGGTTTGAGGCTCTTGCTCATAAAGCTTATGGATGAATAAATCAGAGTTAACTCCATTATGGAAGGTTGCCAGTAACAACTTGTCATCCATCTCGTCCACCGTTAGGGCTTCCTGTTGAAATGAATAATGAAG
The DNA here is from genome assembly GCF_002906115.3 of Quercus suber. NCBI lineage: Eukaryota > Viridiplantae > Streptophyta > Magnoliopsida > Fagales > Fagaceae > Quercus > Quercus suber. Next base: position 594,476 of record NW_027069652.1, on the reverse strand, counting down.
GACTACAAGCTTTCATTTTCCCCTTACTATATGGTTAATAGGCTGGGTGAGGAACGTTTATGCCTTTGTCCTCCGATAAAATTGTTGACATATAGCTTACTTAATTCTTCGAAAGAACTCACAGTATTTGGAGGTATCTTGTTGAACCACACTCGTGCTGGTCCTTTAAGGGTGGTAGGGAAGCCCTTGCACATAATCTTGTCTGGAACCCCTTGAAGGTGCATCGTAGTCTTGAAAGTAGCGATATGATCAAAAGGGTCGCACGTTCCATCATATGAGTCCAAGGAAGACATCTTGAACTTAGGAGGCAAGGGGTGACTGTTGATGGAAGCCATGAAAGAGGAGTTGGTTCGATGAACTAAATCATCTATGGGATTTGCCTTTCTCATGTTCTCCCTCATCTCGTACATGGCCTTCCTCATCTGATCCATCTCCCTCTCCAAGTGTGGCACCCTTTGTAAAACGGTACCCTTTGACTAGTTTTCAGGCTCAACATTTCCTCCTCTATCTTCTTGACTTTGGGCTTGTCCTTCCATATATCTTTCATGGTGTTGCCTCCTTAGACTAATCTTCCTAGTCAACTTTTGATTTTGACAGGTTAATTCTGCTATGGTGACTGCCATGGACTGTACATGTTAGATGGAACGCGATTGCATGACAGGTGCTGATGTCGATCACGGTGGGGATTACTAGAAGTATCCCTACTCTCTTCGTGGCCTGGGCTAGTGGCCCTTGATCTTGTTCGAACCATATAACCTTTTGTCGGAGAAAGATAAATTGCAAAACACAAAATTAATCCTTCCCACAGACGGCGCCAATTGATGATACACAAAAAAAATAGTAGGCTAAATGCACCGGGCTTCAATGATCAAGTAATTGCTTGACAGGCCTGAAAAGGAAAACACATGATCAAAGGTGACTGGGGCAGACTAGCCAAAAACCCTCCAATGCTTAAATTAGTTTCTCTCTTAAATTTTGGAATTCCAACTTTTTAGGAGTTGTCTAAAAACTTACCTTCATTTGATATGAATGAGTGTTTATATAGTGTGCACTTAAAGTGGTTACTTGTCTCATAACTTCACCCTATTTTTGAGGAAGTCAGAAGGTTTAGGGTTAACTTCCACAACCGCTACAGGAGTTAGAATATTCAATTTTATCTTCCATAACCTTCATTGAAAGTTAAGTACTTAGTAATAAGTTGTAGCAATGAACTTGGATCTTACTCATGCCTTGGAATAGTAACACATGGTTCAATTCACTAACTCTTGTAGACAAACTTTTCTGGAATTTTCCCAAGTGTCTGGGGTTGTCCATGCGTTTTACTTATGCCCGTGTGCCTATGGACGACTGTCATACTAGGTAGAGCCATTCTTACTTTCTTGACCTGGACGACTCTCATGGACGAATTAGAGTTAGTTCAATTTTCAGTTCATCATCACCTTGTAATAAAAACATAACCAAACTAAAGAATAGCTAAACCATAGAAATAAATATTACATTACTATATTTATTACAGTTTATCAAACATGCCCTTAAATTATTCTAGAATAGAATTTTTATTTTCTATAAAAAAAAAAAAATGTAGATTCATGAATCTAAACTCAAAAAATATAGAAAGACTTAATTAAAAATTTATTATATTTTTATGTGAAATTTTGAATGTGTAATATTTCCAAGTTATTTAAAACTATTTTAAGTATTGATTTTTTAATTGACTAGGGTTGTATTTAGGAAAATAAAAAGAAATAAACCAAAGGCACAAAAATAATAGTATAAATTCCATTAGAGGAGCATGGGTTTAAATTTGGTGGGTACCTTTTAAATCTACCATCGCTGGTGGTTTGGGTTGGTTGTGGGTCATCATTTGCTGTGGTTATGGGTGGTTGTGAGTCACCAGTGCTGAGTTATGGTTTTTTGTGGGTTTTTTTGTATTTCGGTTTTCAGTGGTGGTGGATTTGTTGTGAGAGTGGTTTTGGTTTTATTGTAGCGGTGGTGGTGGTGGGTTTGTTGTAAGTTTTTTGGGATACTATGTTAAATTATAGTAAAATTTCTATCTTGTACAAAAAAAAAAAAAGTAGATTCTTGAATCTAAACTCAAAAAATATAGAAAGACTTAATTAAAAATTTATTATACTTTTATATGATATTTTGAATGTGTAATATTTCCAACTTATTTAAAACTATTTTAAGTACTAAATTCTTAATTGACTAGGGTTATATTTAGAAAAGAAAAAAGAAATAAACCGAAGGATAAAAAATAATAGTGTAAATTCCATTAGAGGAGCATGGGTTTAAATTTGGTGGGTGCCCTTTGGGTTGGTTGTGGGTCATCATTTGCTGTGGAAGTGGGTGGTTGAGTCACCAGTGGTGAGTTCTAGTTTTTTGTGGGCTTTTTTGGATTTGGGTTTTCAGTGGTGGTGGATTTTGTAGTGAGAGTGGTTGTGGTTTTATTGTAGTGGTGTTGGAGGTGGGTTTGCCATAAGTTTTTTGGGATACTTTGTTATATTAGAGTAGAATTTCTATCTTGTATATAAAAAAAAAATGTATATTCATGAATCTAAACTCAACAAATATAAAAAGACTTAATTAAAAACTTATTATACTTTTATGTGAAATTTTGAATGTGTAATATTTCCAACTTATTTAAAACTATTTTAAGTACCAAATTTTTAATTAACTAGGGTTATATTTAGAAAAAGAAAAAAGAAGAAAGAAATAAACCAAAGGTTCAAATATAATAGTGTAAATTCCATTAATGGAGCATGGGTTTAAATTTGGTGGGTGCCCCCTTAGATCTACAATTCCTGGTTGTTTGGGTTGGTTGTGGGTCATCATTTGCTGTGGTTGTGGGTGGTTGTGAGTCACCAGTGGTGAGTTCTAGTGTTTTGTCAGTTTTTTTGGATTTGGGTTTTTACTTTTTAGTGGTGTTGGATTTTTGCCAGAGTGGTTGTGGTTTTACTGTAATGGTGGTGGTGGTGGTGGGTTTGCTGTAAGTGTTTTGGGATACTTTGTTAAATTAGAGTAGAATTTCTATCTTGTAAAAAAAAAAAAGTAAATTCATGAATCTAAAATAAATAAATAAATATTGAAAGACCTAATAAAAATTTATTATACTTTTATGTGAAATTTTGAATGTGTAATATTTCCAACTTGTTTAAAACTATTTTAAGTATTGAATTTTTATTTGACTAGGGTTATATTTAGAAAAGAAAAAAGAAAAAAGAAATAAACCAAAGGTTCAAAAATAGTAGTGTAAATTCCATTAGAAGAGCATGTAAATTTGGTGGGTGCCCTCTTAGATCTACAATTGCTGGAGGTTTGGGTTGGTTGTGGGTCATCATTTGCTATGGTTATGGGTGGTTGTGAGTCACCAGTGGTGAGTTCTGGTTTTTTGTGGGTTTTTTTGGATTTGGGTTTTCAGTGGTGGTGGATTTGTTGTGAGAGTGGTTGTGGTTTTACTGTAGTGGTGGTGGTAGGTTTGCTAGAAGTTTCTTGGGATACTATGTTTAAATTACAGATTGTCCCAAAAGTTTAAACTATTGGGATATGATAAATTTAGTCATTTAACCACACAATTATGACAATACGAAAACTGTAATACGTATTTAGTTATGTTAATTTTTAAATGAATCCATACATATGAATAAGCTATTACAAGCTAGTTATTATTATTATTATTATTATTTATATACGATAGTATTTTAAAATTAAAAATATAATTTTTGTTCCATAATAATTTGTGTTTTATCATCAAACTAAAATATACTAATTAATTTTTGGAGTAGGGTGTGACTGAACTCTTGTTTAGGAAAATAAAAAAACTTTATCAATTGAATTAACTGAAATTCACTATAAACTAGTTGTTAGTTTAATAAAAAGCATGTCTGCATTGCGTAACTTCCTTTTCATGAAGTTTTATCCCATTCGATTTTTTAGATAAAATTATTTAAATTCATTTTATTCAATCACTTTTTATATGGACGCATTATTGATTGCATAAGTGTGATCATGCATCGGCCTTTTCTTGCAACTAATTAGTTTTGTTTCAATCTTCTAGTTTTGTTGTTTTAAGAGAGTTTCAATTTATGGCAGCCGTTCTAGGCGGGAATTGAATCTTAGATCTCTTGTTTAGCATCAAAGATTTTACCAATTAAACCCAATTAGTTTTGTTAAATATTTAAACCATATAAGACACCTCTCTCTCTCTCTCTCTCAATACTTTTTGATCACTATTTGGGACCAAAAGTAAAGGTGCTTTTTTCTTTCTTAATAACACATTAACACTAATTAACTTTTTAGTTCAAAAATATTTGAAATATAATTATATGATAAATATTATTTTTTTTATTTAATTGATAAATTATGAGAAACATCACTTGGTTTATTTGATTTTTTTTTTAACAAAAATTCAAAAAACGGTTTTTTGCGTCCTTTTTTTCTTCTTTTTTCTTTTAACTATTGGTCAAAGGGATTTATTTAGAATAATATCAATATACATTTTATAACTACGTATGGTTTATGTTAGGTTCTAAAGACTTAGGATTTGATGTATTTAGAACTCTAATATGTAATATTGGCAAACCATGATCAAAACAATATGTTTAGTCTTATTTAGGCTTGCTCAAAGTTGTGTAATTCATGTAAAGTTGGAATCGAGAGGCTGCAGATGTATTAGTGCATTTCGGCCTGGCTCGATCGATCGAAGGATAGACTCGATCGATCGAAAGTCGGCCAGAATGTTTTTCTGTAGAATTTCCAACTCAGCCCTATCTTATTAAATGTTTTGGGTTTTATGTTTTTGCCCTAGGTATATAAGGCAAAACCCTAGTCACGTTTTTGAGAGTTGCTCTAGTTGTATTGTTGCTCATATTTTGCAATTTGTGTGAATCTCTTGTAAGATTCTTGAGGAGCTTTCCTTCACATAAACTTAGGGTTTTCAAGGTAGAGATATTATCAACACCTTGATGATCAACTCAGTTGCTACCATTGAAGCTTTAAGAAAAACAAGCGTGGGTGCTTGTACTTGCTGGAGAATTCAAGAAAGAAGGAGTCCGTGGATTCAGAGCTTGCATGTGGTCGTGTCAGTAAGTTCTACTTGTGGGTAGCATTAGGAAGTCGAGCGTGGGTACTTGTAAGTCCTTTTGTATGAACTTCGATTCTTTCATATAGTGGATTCAAGTTTACCTTGAGGATAGCTAGATTAAATCCTCTTCAGGTTTTTACCGTGTGGTTTCTAGGGTCATCATATCATTGTGTCATTTATTTTTCTGCTGCTTTATATTCTTGATATTATTGTGTGTTTGTGATAACCTATATTTGCATAATTTGATTAAGTTAATCACTTGGCTAATTAACTAGGTTAATCTGGTTGGGTTAAGGGGTCTAAAAACCTTTCAGTTTACATGATTAGTGGCGGCTCTAGGAAATATTTTTAGGGTGGTCACTAAGAAACTTAAAATATACAAAATTTAATAAAGAAATAACTTGAATATATCAATATCACAACCAAAAAAAAAAAAAAAAAGCAAAAATACATGAAGTGTTAACACATCCAAACGCTCACAGTGTAATCCGCATACATGAACAGTGCAGATTACTATTCATAAGTCTAAATGTATTGTTTATGTCCCATGAAAAGTCAACAGGCGCTGAAAAAAAAAAAAAAAAAAAAAACACACACACAAATGCAGAGGAGAGACACGCATACAAACACTCACGTAAGAATGAGGCAAAAATTATAATTTATTTTGGATTACCTACGTTGTTAATGGTGGATATAGTGCTATGGCTACATTTTACAATAAAAAGCTTAATTGGAAAGTTTTTATTAATTTTATAATCTGAACCCACATAACTACTAATATCATTTTTCACTTTTTTATCTATCATTATTAACACAGTTTATCATCTAAAATTTATTGTAAATTATTATAAAAATAACATAAAATTTATTTTGAAATATGTTATATATGGGTAGACACGCGCTGTTATAAGAGCGTGTCTTTGGTTTTGTGAGAGGAAATAGAAAGAAGGAGACGTGTAGGAAGGAGGAAGATGCATGTATTACGTTGTCGTTAGACCATGGTATGAATACATCTCTTTCTCTTGGTAAAGTCAAGTCANCCGGGGCGTGTCTTTGGTTTTGTGAGAGGAAATAGAAAGAAGGAGACGTGTAGGAAGGAGGAAGATGCATGTATTACGTTGTCGTTAGACCATGGTATGAATACTTCTCTTTCTCTTGGTAAAGTCAAGTCAGTTGTCACTATTATGGACCAATCCTCATTTAGTCATACATAAATACTCCATTAAGATTAAAATAAAGTGTTCAATTCAAATTCAAACGTGTTCAACGTTACCTCTAGTTGTTATCACTTATCACTGTGTCCATGTGAACATGTTTTTGTTTTACCGCCTCACTTCTATACGAAGGCTCAATGTTCTCATTTGCAACTTGTCGATTGCTGGTCTTCTCTTGTCGAGACTACGGAAGCTACCAAAAGATTTTAACTTGGGGCCCACAGTGTGTGTGTGTATATATATATATATATTTTTTTTTAATGCAAAACAATATTTATTTAATATTAAAATATATATATATATAAATATATAAATGAGAAAAATGCTAAAAATATTACTTATTTTACTTAAAACTAATAAATTGACGGGATAATGAACATAATCAATAACGCATCAATAACAAAACAAATAAATGAATAATATCAAAATTATTACTAACAAAATAAATAAATGAAAAATATCAAAGTTAATGTTAAAAATTTGTTAAAAAATATTATTAGTGCAACATTAACAATATAATAAATAAATTTCTAAATTTTTATTTGTAGTGTTTTGAAAATTGATACATCATGTGTACAGGGGCAGCTCTACATATATCTCAAGATGGTCACAAGACCACCTTGACTTACTAAAAAATGTACACACACACACACATACTAAACTAACCTATTTTGACCACTCTAATTTGAGAATTACAAGAATTTTGATTCAATAAAAATAAGAATAAAGCTACGTTCACAACATTTTTAAAATAATTTCATAAAAAATCTTATGTAATAAGTGGAAATCCGTTACTAATTCTAATTTAGGTCCAATATTGACATCACTTTTTAAACCACTAATATCAAATTTTTATATAAGATTTGTTTTTAAAATGTTGTAGATGTAGCATTACTTCAAAAATAATTCTGACCCATCAAGAAAAATAATGTAGCCACGAGTTCTCCTTGATAGTGCCGGCAATTATGCTCTTTTTGACTTTACAGTGGCAATCATTTTGCTTTCCTTAGCGATTCAGCTCACAGTTATAGCAAACACCATCCATTTTTCTTTCTATTTTCTATTATCATTTCAATCCTCTTACTTTATTACTCTTATCTCAGTATTCTCAATTCTCACTTTATCTCTTATCAATCCTTTTTTTTTCCCTCTTTGTTAGTATAAAAAATGGGTCTCTCCCCCTGCACTTGTGTTTTTTTGTGTTTTTTTTTTTTTTTTCAGCGCCTCTTGCACTCTTCATGAGACATGAACAATGCATTTAGACTTATGAACAGTAACCTACATTGTTCATGCACGTGGATTATACTGTGCAGGAGACATTGTGCATTGTTCATGCACTATTCATGCACTGTTCACGAGATTCACAATTACTTTATTAAAAAAAAAAATTAAAAATTGGTCACACGGTACTCTTTACACATTTAAAAATTATTTTATTATAATATTTTCAATTTTCAACAAAATAAACTGTATCCAAACCAACCCTAACAACCGAAAACTACATGCCACTGGATTTTTGCGCAATGGGTCGCCTATGTCAAGGGCGCGTGGGACAGTCTCTCACCGAAGGAGATAAGCTTCTTTAGACTGGTCACAAAGATAGCAAAAGGCGCCTTACTTACTTTAAGCTTCACTTCCAGCTTCTTTCCTAAACACAATTCATACATGATAAGCTTCTTTAGACTTACTTTAAGCTTGACTTCCAGCTAATTTCTCGAATACGAGGTCTATAAATATATTCCTCCCATTTTGCTTCTGGAATTACCAAACCAGAGCAGAAGTTATTTAGTTTTTCTTAGAAAATTAGCAAACATGAGCATGTTGCCAGCTTTCTCTATTCCTATACTATTTTCCCTTCTAATTTTCACCTTCTCTATTGTACGTAACCAATTTTCTAAACTCATTCGTCCATCAATCATGTATAATAGCGTAATTTTGATTGCTTTCCATTTGAAATGGACTTGCAATTACCTCCTTTACCAATCATTCCCCAAGCATTATCAGCATGACATCCCAGAGATCAGTGAAGAAGCAAGCGTAGCCCGGTTCAAGTGCAAGCCGGGGGATACCGAAGAAATAGAATGTGCAGTTTGTTTGTGCAAGATTGAGGAAGGAGAAGAGATTAGGGAGCTGAGATGTGAGCACCTTTTTCATAGAGATTGCTTAGATAGATGGGTTGGATGCAAGCGTGCAACCTGTCCCCTTTGTCGTGGCTCTCTAGTTCCACGTAAAATTGTCACTGAGCTTGGAGTAGAAGTGCTTCATTTCAATTTTTGTTCTTTCAGTTACAATGAACATCACCAAGAGACATGGTGGCTACGATAAATCATTGCTAAAGCCAGTTATGCTAAATTAATGCATATTGTAATTTAATGCTAGTTTGAGTTCATAATTATTAATTCCTAATTCTAGTAACCTAATACAGACAACCTAATTCTTCTAGCAATTTATATATAAGTTCTAATCCAATTCCTGAAGTATATTCAGATGATCAGTTCACAACTGTACTAGTAACCTCCGAGTTATGTATATGAACGCGCGCAGTAGCTAGTTTAAGAGAGCAAATATCAATTGATAATTTGTAAAATAATGTAATCCCCTTGCTTGTTACTGTTTTGGGCAGTTGTATTGCTGTTCCAAACTAGTTATTTATATTGCAGCAACTTCATGACACCCACCTGTCTTTCTTTTTTATTTCCCTCCAATGCTAGTTATTATACGTCTACGGAACGGCAGAGCGCGGTTCTATTTTAGCATAAATACTTGAGATAGCCTAGCTAAAATTATATTTGTTTAACTCTCTCTCTCTCTCTCTCTCTCTCTCTTAGAATGTCCTAAAATGTATACATACTCGCATGAAGTATTTAGTACGTATGAAGCTCTCCATTTTTATTTTTACAATAATCCTGATACACACGACACACCATCCAATAATAATATTTTCAAATAAGATTTTTCAAAATAAAAAATAGAGAAAGTTGCACTATATTATCCTAACATATACAACTATTAATTAGTTACACTACTACTCCCTCTCTCTCTCCCTCTCTCTCTCTCTCTCTCTCTCTCTCTATATATATATATATACACATATTTTGTTGATAAAGTTACACTCCTATGTTTTAATGTATGGAAGTTTTGAGGGAGATGAGAGGAGAATAGTAGAAAAGACCATAATAATAGAAGGCAGAAGAGAGGAGGGGACTAGAATAGGGACAATGGCAGAGCAAAGAATTTTTTCTATGGACGGCCAAGCTAAATATAATAATTTATAAAATTCTTAAGTAAAATAAAATATTATTATATAAGTTAGCTTTAATTAATTCAATAAAGTTGTGTTCTAGGTTTTTTCATGGAACAAAAACTATTTGTAATTGATCTTGAACTAAATTTTATAGTAGCCTGTTTGTTTTATACAAAGTTAAACAATCATGTTAGAAGAAATAAACATTTATTTAGTTCACATATTTGAACCAGGGTTCAGCATCTAAAGTTTCAATATTTCGTATAGAGGATTGAGCAATAGTCTCCAAACTTGAACATTTTTCTTTTAAAATATGCATTAATTGCGAATGGCTTCTCCCATTAAAATACTCATACATAAAAAAATTAAAATTAAATTTTATATACACTAATTATATAGCCATTTTTTCACTTAAAAAAATGTAAAATATTGTTTATGTACAATCAATAAAAGCAAACAACTTATGAGTAAATTTGTTTTTATATTAACGCCTCAATAGAAATAATTACACATGCAACCACACATCTTTTGGGCGAAAGGTCATTTCACAAATATAAGTACTTGTGGAGTGTGAAATGCAAAAGTCGGAGTTTAAGTCTTTAGGATGAAACTTCACACTCATATACACATAAATTAGATTAGAGTATAATTTCTATCTTGTATAAAATAATAATAATAATGATAATTACACATACCATTTTGTCAAATATAAAAATATTTTTGAGAGGTTCAAACATAAATATGTAATAAACAAACATATAACAATAACACAATTTAATTATTTAAACTACTGTCAAATAAACAGACAAATCATAACCATTGTTATCAAATTAAATATAACATAAAATATTCGAAAAAGGTGCCAGCCATAAGTCACAATTAAACACTGTACACGAAGTGGCGTCATTCACAAGCATTAAAAAACTACTAGTCGCTAACCCGTGCGATGCACGAGATTATTTAAAAAAAAAAAACAATATTGCAATTATCATTTGTTGCTCTAAATCAGAATGTTTCAAGACTCACTAATCAAATAATACAACTAAATAAAGAAGACCCAAGCATAACATAAAATCTTCACTAATTCAAATATTAAACATTGTTAAACCTAGTACACAATGTGCTTGTGCCCAATAAAAAATTATAAAGGCAAATAAGCGATAAAGAAATCCTGAATATCATCTCCATAAAAATACATATATGCCAAAAAGATTAATACCACTACCATAGGTCCATTAGCAATGAAGTTATTTTCATAGTTACATATATATTGTGAATAAACAAATAAACAAATTGTAATAATGATCGCAATCTTATTTTCATAACAAATAAATAGAATATAATTACCAAATGTCAAATTCTTTTCCTATGACTCAAAAAGAGTAGAGAAAGAACATAATTCAACAAATCTGCATTATATAGAAGAGTACATCATATATTTATTCAACATAAAACATTGAGTTTTATAAATCTTCTTTGCTTGCTCACATTCTCAACCATGTCTCTTGTGCTAAGATACCATAGATATATATTGCTTTTTCAAAATCATGAATAAACTTTGCCAATAAAGCCTTCTCCATGTCAAACCCTTTTGCTTTGCCTTGAAATAGTTCCTTGAAAACAGCTGCTTTACCCAAGTTAGCTGAGAAAGTGCGATAACCACAACATATTGGTGTTATTTTCATATATAACAGATAACGAAATGTGGAAACACCATTACTAAACAAAACCTGTTCTTTAAACTCAGAAAGTATCATTAACAGGCAATTTTGTCAACTTCTTCTCTCTTTTCTTAGGGGGGGGGGGGGGGGGGAAAAAATTTGGGGGGGGGGGTGGAAAAATTGTTTTTCAGCATAATCCAAAGCTCTTCCCAAATACAATTTAGGATAGTTAAGGACAACCAATATGAGAATCAACTTCAAAATAATTAAATAAGAAATAAAGACCACCATAGCTCAATTTTTAAAGTAGCTTTCCTCATAGACAAATGCATTAGAAATCACTATATCAAACACATAAAGAAACCCAAATGAGATTTCAAGAAAAATAAGACTACCCCAGATGTAAACTAACCTCAAATGTATCAAAATTACCATTATTGATAACAGTGAAACTCAACTCTCAGAACTGGGAGTCTGAAGCAAGCAACTTCGTTCAGACAAAAAGTACATCTCTCAATAATGTGGATCTTTTTTTAGGTGTGAAATGGGTCGGAATCAGATTTGTCGGTTTTGTAAAAAAGTACAGCTAAATTTAGCTGAGGAATTAAATCATTTCTACCTTTAACATAAGCTTCTCAGCGAGTTTTAGGCGTGTGGATATAGTTAAGTATCTTTTTGAGGAAAGAGAGAGATAAGAGAATATAAATACATGTATATTTATGAAAATTAATAAAAGGTGAAAACTTTTTGTGTGTGTGCAAGCTATGTTGCACGGACACTGACACAGACACGGACACGACACGGACACGGACACGAAGATACGGCAATTTTTAAAAAATAAGGACACAACATGGCGGGGACACTGCAGTTAAATAATTAATAAAATTTTATATTTAGGCATATTTTTTAATATTTTTAGACATAAAATACATTTATGTCTAGAATTTAAATTATGTAAAAATTACAAATAAATAAATTAACACCCAAATTAATACAATAATATACATAAAATGTTTATAATACAAACCAAAAATTTAAATAAACTACATTCAAATACTAATAATAATACTAAAAATAATAGTCAAAATAATAATATAATTTATTTTCTCTTGGACCAATGGCATATTAATGACACCATGGCATTGATATATGGTGCTCAAAAGTTTAAATTTGAAGTTGAAAGTTTGAAAGTAACTTTCATGTGGGTTGGCAGTTGACACACAAAACAAAGAGGTAATATATAAAACAAGTATTATAAAAGTTTAAATGAACAGAAGAAGACAGAAGGCAGCTGATCTGCGAAGAAAAAGAAAACGAAAAAGAAGCAAAAGAAGAAGAAGAAGAAGGAGAGAGGAGGAGCTCACCGATTGGAAGGGACAGGGTACGCCGGCACAGCGTCGACGTTTATGGAGTTCTCCGATCGGCCCAATTTGGCTCTGGCGAGGGACAGAGGGCAGCGGCAGTGGGCAGAGGTCAGAGAGAGGGTGGAATCTGTGATTTTTTTTTTTCCGCTGCTGGCGTGTCGGACGCGTCGGATCCACGTCGATGCCGTGTCGGAGAAGCGAAAAAAAAAAAAAAAAAGGGACACCGCCGGACACCGGAATCTGGCGCGTCGTGGTCGTTCCGGTGTCCGATACGTGTCGGACACCGACACGACGCCAAAAATGGCGTGTCCATGCAACCTAGTGTGCAAGTGTTGCCATTACTATTTTGTTGAGATTCCAAGTAGTGTGCAATGGGCTTAGCTTTGATTGAAAGTTATGCTCATGCCTACCAAATCTTTCTAACCCAGGACTTTGATTTTGATGATGTTTTAAAAAAAAAGTTGAAGATTGAAGATATTAAGTAGACATTAAACATAAGTTAGTCCCAATTAAAAAATTAAGCATAAGTTATTATACTTAAATGGCGGCCAACACAATTCAAAGCATACCACATCAATGATTTTGTTTGTTCAACATTAAAACAATGCTAGAATGGAGGGGTATAAAGCATTTGAACCAAAATAGACAGAAGATTGAAAGCAATCACCAACCTTATTAGATCTCAGAATATCTATCAGTCCACCAGTGAGCTTCTGTTCAATGGCCATGTGATAAGGAGAGGATCTTGTAGCCTCCTCTAAGTCAAATGGATTGTCTATGCACATGGCAGCTATAAGCGGTGTATTCTCTCCAGCTTCTGCCAAGTACTTTGTCAACATGTTTGCACCATATTCCCAGCCAACGGCCATCAATGTAATCCATGGCCTTGCCTTATTGATGAACTATATAGCTGTGGAGATATCATCGTTGTCAGCAGCTGTAAATAATCTACAGAAAACAGAATAGTAAAGAAGCTCCTACTATCAGCACATTCAAAAGAAACTTGTATTAGATGATTCTCCTGTCCATGAACCTCCCATGGCCTTATTGATGAACTATATAGCTGTGGAGATATCATCATTGTCAGCAGCAGTAAATAATCTACAGAAAACAGAAAAGTAAAAAAGCTCCTCCTATCAACACATTCAAAAGAAACCTGTATTAGATGATTCTCCTATCCATGAACCTCCCATGCCCACACCACTGAATTTAAAAAAATAAAAAATAAAAAACTGGTCAGTTCTAATTCATCCCACACATCTGGAATGCAATCCCTCATTGCTTGATATGGTGCAATGAAAAACCATGTAAAGAAAAAGTCAGTAGTAGGACCGAATCTTAGCTTCCATGGTTATACCAAAATTTAAAATACAAACCTTACCATAACTATCAAATAAAATTTGTACATAAACAGCAAAGCCAAGGTTGCAGAAGGAGGACATTGGAAAAGAAGTTGGGGTCTGCAACCAAACAAAGAATCAAACAAAACCCCTCAAAAATCTAGATGCTGCTCTTAAAGAAGTTTGTTACAAAATTTATTTAAAAAAAAGCAAGGTATACAAATGACATTTTTTTGGCATGGTGTGTGTTGTATATTTGTATAGTTTTCTATGCTAATGATTTAGTGGATCTATGTTGAAAGAAATTGCTGGATGTTAATGAATAGCAGTCGTATTCTGTGGTCCTTACTATGTTGTTAAAAGAAGCTCAAAATGGTAGAAAAGAAAAAGGTTCACAAAGTGGACTTTTAGCCACTCTATAACTCCTTTTCTTTTCTTTTCTTTTTTCTCTGGTTTTTTTTTTTTTTTGGTTCTAAATTGATGAATCAGAGAGAATATGGTATTATTTGTGTTCAATAGGTTCAATTATAGGCTTCTAAATATGTTCAAGTTATTTTGGATTTGAATTGTAACATGGAACCATAAACTACTTCTACTACTACTTTGGGCTTGGCTTTTTCTCAAACACCTTCTATACGTAAAGCAGCAAATAGGTTTAAGTCCCTACCAAGTGAGCAAAAACAACCTTACCATGTGGCTGAGGACCATTCTAAGTAGTAGGAAGTAAACAGAAGTAAGCAAACCAAAATTGATGGCCTTTTTGTAAAAGAACCAAGATGCAAACTAACACCAAAGTTGACATTCATCAGGTATTAATGTGTGTGTGTATATATCTATAATTTTTTTTTTAATCACAGACCACACATTATCAATTTATCATCAATAATAAGATCAAATTCAAAATCCCAAAATCAAGGCCTTCAAAGTAGAGAGAAACCTAAACACCTAACTTCCCATACAATAGTAGCTACTTCATTAATTGAGTCAAAGACAACAACCCAAACTATCCAAACCCCAATTTTGGTTCAAAACTGAGATGGAAAAATAAATTTACACCTTAATCGCCAGAACCTAAAAGAAAGAAAAAAAGAAAAAAAAAAAAACCCCTTTTAATGGCAGCAAACCAAAGGCCAACCTTTTAGCTATAGCAACCAAAACACCAAAGCAGATCACCCACAACCACAAAAAAAAAAATCCATGAACAATTGAAGTAGAGAGAGAACGGTGTATAGGAAGTAATAACTGGGCAGATAGATTTTCAATTGAAGAGCAAATCATAATTCTTAGCTCAACAAATATGGCGAAAAAATTCAAAAACCCAAACCAAACAAAACCCTAACTCACACACAGAGACAGAAATTTACAGAGTTATACCTCTTCGGTTGAGCGAAGCAGCCGAGGAGGTAATTCTCTCAATCCTTTCAGGGTATTTGAGCTTCCAAAGCTTTTTCCAGCGAACATCAGTTTGTGGTTGGCGTATCAGTGAGTGGGTTGCAAGATGGTGGCAGATTCAACGGAGAATTTTCCATTGAGATTCGGTAACCATATATGCTTGTCTGGTCTCATGGCTTGTTTGGAAGTTTAGAGAGGGAGGAGAGTAGAGAGGAGTAGAGGGAAGGGGAGTAGTGGGGAGGAGAGAGAGTAGAGGAGAATAATTCACCTCTACCTTATTTGGATGTTTTTAAAATTAGTAAGGGGGAAGGAAGTAATTAGCACTTCTCCTTGTGTAATTTTGTTAATATAATAAGGGTAAATTAGGTAATTTACTTGGTCAATAGTTTATGTAATCTACTCCCCCAAATCTCTCCAATTTGGGGGAATTAAAATTAGGGGGCTAGAGGGAGTCCAAACCCCTCCAAACTCCTCCAAACCCCTCCCCCTCATTCTTTAAAAAACTTCCAAACAAGGTAATTGCATTACTCTCCCTCCCTCTACTCTACTCTCCCTCCTTTTTTAAACATCCAAACATGCCATCAGAGTGGAAGGAGAGGGAAAGGAGATTTTGCGATTTGGGGGAAGGAAAAAAGTAGAGAAGAGATGTGTTTTGAGTTTTTGATTTTCAGAGTTGGGGAGAATAGTTATAGGGTTTGGTTTCCAAAATTGGGGAGAAATTTTAACTGAAATTTTCGGGCATGAATGAGAGATTTGTTATGATATATTGGTATTATTGCATTCATTACAATCTTTGTTTTAAATATTGTTAAAAGAACCAAATTTTGGTGCTTACTAAAATTTCCAGTTTTTAGTAGTACATTCAATGCCATTCACGGATGGAAAATTTTCTTCTTTTTGTTTTTTTTTTCCCCCTTCTGTTAGGTCATATTAATGGTGCAATCAAGTAATCGTTAGGCCGAACATGGAAAGTTCGGTTTAATCGAGAATATAAAAGTATTTAGTATAACCAGTACAATTTCATTTCTCTAAATTCAATGGCAAGCAGTGTCAAATTTCATCCATGTGTCATTCTCACATATTATCTTATAGGCCTTTTGGTTATAGCTCATAATGTCCCCTAAGCACAATTAATACCATACTACAGTTAACATCTCATGAAGGCCTCAATTGGCACTCCACAAGTAGACATTTACGGTATTATCGATACAGCTAGTGACCTTGTGTGGACACAATGTGTACCTTGTGATATCTGCTTTAATCAGATTCATCCCAAGTTCGATCCTAAAAATTCCAGCACATACAGTGAAATTTCTTGTCATTCAAAAAAATGTCCAAGTATGGGACCAAGTCCATTGTTCTCCTCAAAATAGTTGCAATTACGTGAGTGGATATGCAAGTGGTTTATCCAAAGGTGTTTTGGCCAAAGAAAAAGTCACCATCACTTCTACCTCTGGGCAAGTAGTTTCCTTTGATATTGCTTTTGGATGTGCACACAACAATACCATCAATTACAATGACCACACAACGGGACTCATTGCATTAGGATTAGGGCCTTTGTCCTTTCCTTCACAAATTGGTAGCAAGAGGTTTTCTTATTGCTTGTTGCCATATGATATTGAATATAGCCGGGTTTGGGCGGGCAAATGGGTTTGGGCTTATTTTGCCACCGTTAGAATATACTAATCCTAGTATTACAGGTAAGATAAGTTTTGGCAATGGCAGTGAAGTTGTGAGTGTTGGTGTGGTTTCAACACCAATTGTAGCTGTGGGAGATCAATATTATGTGACACTAGAAGGAATTAGTGTTGGAGACACATGTGCCCTTTAACTCTTCAGGTAAGGTTTCTAAGGGCAACATTTGTATCGATTCAGGATCACCACCATTGACTTTGCCACCGGATTTTTATAGTCGCTTAGAGGTGGAAGTGAAGAAGCAGATTTCAATTGATCCCATTAAAAATGAAACTCTAACAGGGACATGGTTTGCTATAGAACTAAAATTACTAATGAAAATGGACCAAAATTGACTGTCCATTTTGAAGGTGCAAATGTGGAGTTAAAGCCTATACTGACTTTCAATCGACCAGTTCATGCATATGATATTTACTACTGCAATTACTAATACTGCAAACACTGCACTGGCAGATTTGGGTAACCAAGGATTATATGGCAACTATGTTCAAGCAAATTTGTTGATTGGGTTTGACTTGAAAACAAGGATGGTCTCCTTCAAGCCGATTGATTGCACTAAACTATAGTGTTTGGCACGTTCATGTAACATATACAATCAATGAAAGATATATACCTATTCATACTTTATATATATAGCTTAATTATCTTTCTTTTTTTAACCAAAAAAAAAAAAAAAAGATGGTAAATTTTATTAACTTATTTTAAAGTTTGGACTATTGCCATGGCAAGTCCAAGATATTTCAAAACTCACCAATTTGGTGCCTAAAACTAATTTAGTCCCTAAAGATTGTTAGGCCTATTAGTCATTTTCTCTTCTTTGTCTTAGAGACCAAGTTGAGTTTAGAGACTAAGTGATTATTTTTAAAAATGTCTTAGACTTGGTTGGCATTAGCCTAAGTTAGGGTAAGTTAATTTACATTATATATATATATATATATATATATATATTAGACAGCAGCCTCTAGCTTGCAACAGTTTTTTAGTTTTTACATTCACATGGAAGTAATTTGTTAAATTTCTTTACTAGATACGACATTATAAAAAACTACAACTACAAAAATAACCTATTATTATCTCCATTGTAGGTTGTACCACAAATAGAGCCTCTAGTCCATTGATGAGGATAGAGTTTGGTTACAATCACTAAGCCAAAAAGTGGGGCATACTGGATTTGCTTCATAATGAGCCAATCTGCCATCACTACGTGTCCAAGGCATGTAGCCATTAATTATTGTCCATGTGTCCATGATAGCAGGTAAAAGTAATGGTAAAATTAGTCAAAGACTATTACAACTGCAACAACAAATCCCAGCCATATGCTACAAGTTTTGGCCATATTACAATAGAGGGCCATATTGTCGAAGCAAATTGCGTGCAGTATAAACACAAGCACACCTGTCAAAGAAGCACCAAATGCATGTCGTTCCATTTTGACAGGACTCTACCTTGTTCTTCTCCAATGGGAAGGCGACACCTTACCCATTAGGAAAGTGACCCATGCCCATTTCCACCACTATTAGAGAATGAAGGACTTATGGAAGAAAAGGAGAAGATGAATGAAAAGCTCTCTCACTCTGACACTAAGGTGGAAACCCTCTTCCCACCTCTTCTATCTCTCTTGCATTCATTGTTTCTTCTCTCCATTGTAACATAATACCCCCATTGTAACTATTTTCAAAAAATAGTGGAATATTTGACTGGTTTGTGCTTGTGGTTTCTCCCTCTCCAAACATAGAGGGTTTCCACATTAAAAAAATTTATGTATATTTCTCTTGCAACTTTACTCTCATGTTCTTCCTTTTCTTACAAGCACAAAAACATCATTTTTATAATTTTTAACATATATGATTTTTAAATGTACTCTTGTTGAGGTTTAGAGATATTTACAAAATAATCTCTAAAATCCAAATTGCACATACGTATAATATCTTTTTACCGGATGTGAATTTTGACAAATCCACCATTGGTTCCATTTTTTTTCTTATATCTTTCATACTCGCAAAATTTTCAAAATATCCAAGACCAATAGTTATATCATCAATCAATTGTTAAAATTGTAAGTTTTTTGTAATCTAAAATTATTCATAAAAAATAAGTTTATGGATCATATAGTAAATAACATCTGATTTGTACAAAATTTGAGAGTATAAAGAACATGCAATCCGATAGTTAGATTTTCAAAATATGTAGCAATGTTAGTTTTTTTAAAGGAAGTTGTAGCCTTAGGCTACAAAAAGTCTGTAACTAAACTTTGTCATTTTAGTTTTATTTCCAAACATTTTCAGTCTCAAGCATGAGTTTTGGCTATAACTATATCTACAAATTTTAGCTAAAGGTTCAATTCTAGGTAATCTTTTAAAAGCATTAAAGGCATGTATACAACTTTACAAGCATATATTCTCAACCAAAAAAAAAAAAAAGTACAAGCATATTACTATATTTTAAAATTTTTTACAATAATTTATTTTCTCATTTGTTTAAGGAATCTGAAAGCTTGAAAATGTGTTGAAAACACAAGAGCTGTTTAGACCCCCAAATCAAAGTTATGGCTTGGTTGATTTTACACTAACTTAATACTAAGTGCGGACAAGTGTAAACACCAGCGTATAAGCAAGAGAACTACACTAATCCATATTTAAACCAACACAGCAGTAAAAATGAAATGAACAAGAGTAGGGAAGAGAAATGCAAACACAGATAACACCGAGATGTGTCATCGAAGAGGAAACCAAAGAACTTGGCCAAAAACCTTTCCGCGGCCCTCAAAGTAGAAATTGATCCACTAGATAATCAGTTGGGATACATGGGTGAGCAAGAGACCCTCCAAGCCTAATCTACCCTCTGTACCTAAGCCCTCCAAGCTCCTACTCCAACAAGGTTTCTCGGAACCGTGTCTTGTCTAGCTCTCCGAATCCCGCAACAAGCTCCATGTTGCATCTACCATCCTTGGCTTCTTCCAATGCTTCCTAGCAGCACCAAAACTTCACCTGAGACTCTGAAAGGATGTGGTAAGTATTTGAGCTATCAACCTCTCAATGGTATGGAAATGGAGAGGTAGGAGTTGAGGAAATTCCTAAAACAAATGTATAGAGGATTGTGGGTATAACAATCTCTAACTCTCAAGGTGTTTGACTAGGGGTTTCTCTCAGAAGCACTCCTCAACATTTGTGGGTAATGTGGGTATAAATAGTGTAGGCACAGAAAATGTGTATCAGATTGGACAGACTAGCAGAACAGAATGTCTTGCGGGTGTCTCGCGAGAAGGTCTTACCTATGAGATACTCGCGAGACACAGCTATCTCCATCTGGCTTGACTCTTCGCATTCCAGCGTGTGTAAGGCACATGAGTTACTTTGGGGATGCTAAGTCACGAGCTACCTACGAAAAATCTTCTATCTTCAATTGTTTGAGTCTTCACACTACTTTCTCTCTCACACAACCCTTACAATGAAATCTCATAATAAATATAGGGTACAAAAGATTGAATAAAATTACAATTAAATTTGGCACGGAATATAAGCCAACAAAAACACATAGTTGTAAACAACAACTTTACAGAAACAAATCATGTTTATAATATATGTGGTTGCCCAACATATTGAGGCTTTGACCTTACAATATCTCATTCAGGTAAACATCAAAGCAACTAACTAACAATTCATGTTTGAGTTCACATTTCTCTCAAGATTGAGAGTTTGTGCAAATATAAGTTGTGAGAATTATTTGTTCAAGTGATAGTAGTCGGTAGGATAAGAAATCTCACAGTGGTCAAATTCAGTGTATCAATTAGAACTCATCACTTCCACAATCAAAACATACCATCAATTTTGATATGTTATAGTCTTCACAAATCATGAAATGCCTAATTTCATCACCAACTATGAACTAGGATTTATGAGTTTACAAGAAATTTGTAATTTAGATCTTCTGTTATGTGAATTTTATTCTCATACATAAACCACATAAAATACATCTCATGGACTATAATATATAATGTCCAAATATCCATGCAAAAAAAAGAAAAAGAAAATAGAAAATAGAAAAACTTATTATTATAATTAGAAGGATAATGTCATATAATTGGGTTTTAGGGCACTACTTCTAACTGTATATTAGAACTTGTAATCGAAGTGTGGAAGTGAAAAAAAAAAAATTATTGAAATTTTAATTCATTCACAAATTTACTTCTGATATGCTTAAGTTTTTTAAATTCAAATAGCTGTACTCAATTTAAAGCAATATTGTAATGCAAATATTGTCAACTCCAAGATGTATATTGACTAAAGTGATGTAAAGGACACTGAAGGAAAGAAATTAAGAGAAAAACAAGTTGAAATTGGTAAGCATATTGTCAACGTGTATTTTGAAAAAATTTGTAAGTGATGCACACATTTTCATGAGTGTTACTTGAGACCAATCTTAAGAAGAGACATGAGTAACATTACAAATAATATCATCATTGCTCATAAAATTTTTGAGTTGCTGAAAAAGAAAAGGGGTAGGAAGGCTAGTTTTGGAGTTTTGAAAATAGATATGAGTAAAACTTATGATAGGGTGGACTGGACCTTTCTAAAAGCTGTGCTAATGTCTATGAATTTTAGCTCAAATTGGGTTAAGTGGATCATGGAATGTGTTTCTTCTGTTCATTACGCTTTATTGATCAATGGGACCATCTCACAAAGTTTTAAACCCACAAGAGGACTTAGGCAAGGAGACCCTTTGTCCCCATACCATTTTCTTATGTGTGCCAACATTTTGTCCCTTGCTTTGCTTAAAGCTGAACATAACCATGGGATTGTGGGTGTGAAGTTGGGTAGGAATCGTTTATCCTTTACCCACCTCTTTTTTGTTGATGACTCCCTATTATTTTTTAAAAATGATGCTAAGTCTCTTGCCACATTAAAATCAACATTGGAGTGGTACTGTGCCCTTTCAGGACAAAGAATTAACTTGGATAAGTCTGATTTGTTCTGTTCTCCAAATATGGTTAGGGAGGACCAGGAAATTTTAGCTGCATAACTCCAAGTCAATCTTGTGGTTAATCCTAGCAAGTATTTAGGGGTTAATTTTAAACTTAGGGGAGGAAAGGTTGTTGATTTCCAATATTTGGCGGAGAAGCTTAAATCAAAACTTTAAGGGTGGAAGGCCAAGTTACTATCCCAGGCTAGTAGGACTACCCTAATCTCCTCTGTGCTACAATCCATGCCTTTTTACACCTTCTCTTGTTTTAGAGTTCCTGACACAATCTGTGATAAACTAGATGCTATCATTAGAGCCTTTTGGTGGGGTCATGATCTAGGAACCCATAAATTACACCTTATCAATTGGAATGAGGTTTGTAAGCCCAAGAGTGAAGGAGGTCTAGGTTTGAAAATGTTTAAGTTGATGTACCAAGCCATGCTAACTAAACAATTTTGGAGGATTGCTCACAACCCTCAATCACTCTTAGCTAGGACTCTGTTGAGGGTCATTTTTGTAAAACAAGGAGGAGGCCCAACTCAGTAACGCAGGCAGCAAATAGAAATGGTAAGCATAGAATAAAACCATTAAACCTAAGAGGCAGGAATAATGGGTCACAGGTCCATAAAATAAATAAATAGGTCTTGAGAAAGCAAGTGGGCTCGAAAGGCTCGGAAAGAGAGAATAACAAACCCATGGGCAGTGTATGATGTGAAAAAAGTAAGAATGAGCTGCGGTAGGCTTAAAGTAATGTAAATAAAGAGAGTAGGGGATTGTTGGCAGGCCTACAAACCCCAAGGATAAGTATGAAGTAATTGGGTCACGAAAGCCCAATGAAGTAAGTAAAAGCTCATGGGAACACAAAGTTAGGAAAAGGGCCGAGGAAGCCCAAAGCAAGTAAATGGGCCAAGGAAGCCTAAAACAAGTAAATGGGCCGAGGATGCCCAAGGGGACACAGGATCCCCTAAGAAAGAAAGCCCATGGTCATGCAATGCCATTTGGGGAAGAGAGTAAAACGGCAGGTCTAAAAGAGGACTAGCAGGACCAAGTCATTACGACAAGAATGACAGAATAATATGGCAGGACATGAGGGCAACCAAGAAATGGGCTAAGAGAAATGTAAAACCTAGTATCAAATGAAGCTCAGCCCCTAAAGGGAATAGTGAATTATGAAACGGCCCATGTAAAAGAACAAAGAAGCGCAGCAGACTATGCAAACAAAGCTCCAGAGCACGGCAAACGCATGGTCATGCAAAGCCATTTGGGGAAAAGAGTAAAACGGCAGGTCTAAACGAGGACTAGCAGGACTAAGTCATTACGACAGGAATGACAGAATAATATGGCAGGACATGAGGGCAACCAAGAAATAGGCTAAGAGAAATGTAAAACCCAGTATCAAATGAAGCTCAGCCCCTAAAGGGAATAGTGAATTATGAAACGGCCCATGTAAAAGAACAAAGAAGTGCAGCAGACTATGCAAACAAAGCTCCAGAGCGCAGCAAACACATGAGTAGCAGGCAGATTTTGAACATAAATGACAGGGAAGCACGCGCAAAGCCCAAACACCACCATCCTGTACCCAGCCAATATGGGACGTGGTAGGGTCATGGGTCAGAGGTAAGAGATAAAGGGGGTGTGGTTTGGTGGTAGGGAGAGGGAAAAAGACCTACTCCACGGCTCCTGCCTAAGCCTTTTTGGGAGGTATGTCCTGCTGGGATGACAGATCATCCAAAAGAGGCAGGGTTGAGGGGGGACTGTTAGGTGCATGCCATGAGGTAAGGAAAGAGAAAAGCATTTACACCATGGCAGGAAAGAATGCCACGACGCACTAACAAAACAAAACAAACCTACTTCCGTCTAGCGAGGGTAAGTGGTACATAGATGAACTCCTTGGTGGTCGGCAAGTACGCCTAGACCAGACAAAGGCGGTTAAGGGGTAAGGTGGTAAAATCCAGTCATGGCAGGCCCTATAAAAGGACCCTTGCTGTGCTCTGTTAAGGAGATTGAAAAACAAAGTATTACTAAGTAAAAAAAAAAAAAAAAAGGAAAGAAAAAAGATAAGAAGGAAAACATAAAATAGAGGGAGATAATACAATGGGCATGCACCAGTAGGTCGATTTCCTTCTCTCCCCCTCGAAATCCTACTCTCTTTGAGATAAGTAAACAAAAGAGATTCCTTTGGGCACTAACTATTTAGGTCCGGTTCCCTCAAAGTCATTAATTCCCACAGTAGGATCTTTTTCCTGGGGGATTAGTTGCATTGAGAGGAGGTGTTCTTCCTTCTTGGTCTTTGTCCCTACGGACCCAAACTTGACTTAACATTTATTTTCAACTAACTCATATCATCACTTAATCCTTTATCTCTTTTGTAAAGCTATTGTTATAACTGCTGTTGCCATTACTGTGATTGGTATAGAATAGAGATTACTTGGTTATTTTTCATTAATAAAAGGTCACTATATTTTTGTTCTTCTGCTATTGTTTTATTTGCTTGCCGTAAATCATTTGAAACAGCTCTGCCTGCTGTAAGTACACTCCTGGTAGACGAGGCCTAGTTTGCGCACAAGTTAGCCCAAAGTGAGTTGCAGTTGAGCTGGTCTCAACTCTTCTACTCAGAATACTCAGGCCCATCACCGCAGGAGGCAGCTCAGCCTAACCCACAACACAAAAAAGGCCTCTACAGACTTTAAAGGGTAAATATTTCTCTAGAGGCTCTACTCATGATTGTTCTCCCAAACCTCACAACTCATGGATTTGGAGGAACATCATTAAATTGGAGAATATAAAACACTTAAGGAGGGTAAATGGTGGATTGGGAGGGGTTCAGATATTCCCATTACTCACAAAGATTGGTTCCCTAAACTCATAAACCTTCGGGACAATAACTTTTCTGGGATTGCTCTTAGGACAGTAGCTGACCTTATCAATCATTCCATAGGTGCTTGGAAACCTGACTTGCTCAGGAGTCTATACCCTCACCATGTCTGCAAGGAGATTTTCAGCTTACCAATTACTAAAACAGGATGCTTCAATGACAAACTTCTTTGGAAGCACTCATCCTTTGGTGATTTCCCAGTCCACAAGGCTTATTCCTTGCTCCTAAAAGACTTTCAAGCCTTCTGTCCTAACTCTAGGCCACGTGTCTCTATTCCTTAAGAGGTTTGGAGACTTATTTGGAGAGTTAAACTTTCTTTGAAAATTGGGAGTTTTGTTTGGAAGCTTCTGCATGACAGTTTCCCTACTTTTTTGAATCTAGATAGCAAAGGGATAAATGTCCATAGAGATTGCCGAAAGTTCCACTTACCTCTTTCTCTCTTGTTAGTTTGCCAGAGCCATTTGGCATGGCTCTGCATTGAGCATCCATACCTCTACTTTGAATAATATCTCAGTTCAAGGTTGGATTAGCTCCTTGCTGACCAAACATAAAAAGATGACTCAAGAGGATATGAGATTTTTGCAAATTCTGTTTACCATCTTATGGTTAATTTGGAACCATAGGAATGTGGTTGTCTATGACAATATTCAACCTAACCCCCTTGGTGTACTATTAATGGCTCAAAATCTGTCTTATAGGTACCAAGAAGCTTTCAACAAGGAAGAATTTCAACAATTCAAGGAGTACAAATGTTCCAATGATCCTAATCCTACTGGAGGTCAACGGCAAATAGTTCTTAAACTAGCAGGTGCCAAAAGGAAGGGATTTACTAGTAGTGCTTATGCTTATGAGGCTAGGAATAGATAAGGTGAAGTGGTGTTTTGGGGTATCAGAAGCTGTGTTGCAAGCTCTGCTGCTGGGGCATTACATGAAGCTCTACTGGAAGCCTTTATCCAGGTAAGGACCCTTGGTTTTCAGCAAGTTTTGGTACTCAGCAACTGTAGGAAATTAGTTCTACTCTATAATGGGTTTGCAAAGCCAGATTGGGGGGAAAGAACAATGATGGCAGATCTTAGTCACATGCAACAAACTGGTTTAGTGTTTAAGTTGATTTTTGTTCCTAAGGTTGTCCTAGAAAATCTATGGAACTTAGCTAAGTTGGCTACTGATGTGCCAACTCACTTTTGTTGGCCTCATATGATTCAATTTGTAACTTAACTGTTATGTATTTCTTCCTTTTCTGGTATCAAAAAAAAAAAAAAAATCTTAAGAATAATATTTTTAACGCAAGAAAATTCACAGTAAAATAACTAGTTTCTTTTAGAAGAAAAAATAACTGTTCTTTGTATTGTTTTTATATTTGAAGGGTTTATTTACAGGTGAATAAGCTATTTATAAAAAGGCTAAAGTGCTAAATGGTAGGGAATATACATGAAATTCTCAGATCCGTGAGATGCAAAAAGAGAGAAAAATACAACCCAAAGAAAACAATCATACAAGACAATATTTACACAGTTCAGCAATTTGCCTATGTCTATAGAATTGTAGTGATTTTACTATTAAAAGGAAAAAAAAAAAAAAATACAAGATGTAGAAGTACAATTTTTTCTTTCCCAAAAAATTACACCATACCCTAATATGAAACAATTGTATTTCTATCATGCACTTACAATGGGCTAAAAACAGGTCAAAAATTTTCCTAACCTTCGCTCCATAAGCTAAGCCTTAAAAAATCTCCAGTTAAAAACTGTAGAACTTTTATATCAGGTCGGGTCATAATCCTAATAAAACAAAATTAGGCTCCACCTAGCCTAACATAAACTACATTTTTTACCTTTAAAATTTCGTTTTAGTTTTATTTTTATTTTTTTTCTTCAAAAATTTCACTATATCCTTTCATGTTTGATTTTACTTTTATATTTGTCACTGATTCATTTTCATTAGTAATTTTGACTCTTCATAATATCTTTTCCCGCTTACAACAATAAAATTCCCACAATCCATAGCATTTGGAGCTAGTATTTCATGAAATAATATATGAAACATGGAGAATATATATATAAAATTTATTTTTTTGAGAAAAAAAAAATGAAGGATACTTAATGATCATATTATTAACGAAAATTGATAACAAGGCCAATATAAAAATGGAATCCAACATGAAGGATCAAAATGAGAATTTTAAAACATAATAGGTCAAAATAAAAATAGACCCAAACTTTCAAGGCCAAAATTGTGCTTTAGCCTTTTAAAAAACTTATATAAAAAAAGTGTATTTTAAGGGCCAAAAGTATACTTTAGTCATTCGTAAAAGTTAAATTTCAATTTATGATTGACATTGTAGATATCGTATTTTGTTTGCCCTGGATTTGGGTGTTAGAATCCGAAAATTCAAAAAATGTCAACCTTTCACCAAGGGATTGTGGGAATGTCCACATTGACATGGTATAACCCATTCGGGCATTGGAGCACTCAAAGTGCCATTTTAGGTCAAAATGACCAAAATGCTCCTAGTTAGCCTAGAGTTGACCAAAGGTCAAAATTGGTCAAAACAACTCCGAAACAACACTTTCCATTTTTTTACATCAAACCTAAGGTCAAAATTGAACTAATGTCATCGCAAAGATTGTGGAATTAAATTTACAACAACTTCTCATGGGTTGAAATTGGAGTTAAAACAGTTGAGATATCATCAAAATAGTGCCAAGCACGTCAGCTCGCCTCCCAAGGCCATAACTTTTGATCCGACCATCGGAATTTCAATTTCTTTAGTGTTTTGGAAACTAGACATCCATAACTTTCTAGAGATACCAAGATCAGCTTAATCAGAGGTAGTATTTGAAGCTTTCCAAGGCCTTCAAATATGTGATCGAAGTTAGAATTGAAAAGCTAAAGGAAAAGGGCAAAACTGTTGACGTTAGCGTGTGGACCTGGTGCACCCTAAAGGGCCACTAGCTCAACACGACGGCCCTTTAGGGTGTGTTGAGCCTCTGGAAGTGTGCTGAACACTAATTTAACCCCCAAACCCCCAGATTTCTAACAGAATATTTTGGGCATTTTTGAAGATTTTCTAGGCAGTCTCTCTCTTTTTCTTTCTCTCTTTCTCTCTCTCTCTCTCTCTCTCTCTCTCTCTCTCTCCAAAAACACAGACGAAGACCTTTGATTTCTTGCTTTTATAGAACCTTGGATTTGAGGTTTGGGGGTGTAGATGTAGCTCTTTAGCTACTACCTACCCCCATTTAATTTCATGCATTTATCTTGCTTTCTAGCATGTATGGGTGCAGGGGAATATGCCTCGGCCGAGTGCACTGTGGTGGAGAAAAATGGAGTCGCCACCTAGATTAGTTCTAGGAACCATAAATATAGCACTCTTGTGGAAGGACTGATCTTTACCAAAGCACGTCTGGAGTTTAGGTATGGGGATGGGAAGGTTTTAGGCACCTAACCCTACCCAACCCGTAGGTCAGCCTCCACTCATTGTATTCAAAATTCTAATCCCATCAAAGGATTCTCTAACATGTTATTCTAAACTTACACACCGTAACATGCAAAACATGCAAATGTCCCACACTCATCCACTGCATAAAAACCATTCATCTAGCAAAATGCATATCCAAGGGCATCAAGCACATTACAAAACAATAACATCAACAAGGCATTTAATCAAGCATATTCAATAATTCAAACCTAGTATCATGGTATTCATCAATCAAAGAGACCAATCATCATATTTAAAGATGCATGTTCATTTTCATATGCATGACTTACCTTACCTCATTGCACCAGAACACCTATGCATCAATGCATGTTCAAGTTCTCATGAATGTTCATGTAGTTCATCAAAGACATAAACCCTAATTATCAATTCAACAATCAAAGCATGTGAAACATGTTATTCTATTGACCCTAAACCTGAACATGTGAAAACAACAAGATCTAAACATGTGATTAAAATAAACAAAACAAATAAAACAACAAGAACCTGAAATTTGCGTTTCTGGGCACGAATATGCATGCACATCCCAATTGTATGTGTACACATACTTTGAGTATGTGTATGTATGCATAGAGCATGTGCATGCATACACTCCCAAAGACACAAATTCAAAACAACAAAAAAATAGAAATTTAACAAACCCTAGCGTACTTCTAATATTTGATTCCACCCTTCATTCAAAACATGGTAAGACACAACAAAACAAAATTAAACGAAGAAAAACATATTTCTAAACATATTTAACAAAATAAATCAAATAAAAAACAACAAGAACAGAAGTTATAAAAAACCAAATTAAGGAAGAGCCATGAAGAGAGACTCACCTTGCTTATGGAACACAACTTGGTTGATATTTAATCGGCCCCTCAGTGTCTACACAACAAGATTAAATGATAATTAAGGGAATCAAAATATTCAATAGTTCATAGGTAATCACAACTCAAAATAAAAAGATGTTCTTGAAAAGATTCTTTGAAAATGGTTTTTGATTTAGATTAGAAAGTAGTTTCTGCCTTAAGACCACTAGAGAGAGGTTTTGAAGAACCAAGAAATGTTCTCCACCTATGAGTGCCAAAGATGCAGAGAAAATATTTTTTTTTTGGAAGAGTTTAGGTCAAAAATCCACTCTCTCTAGCTAGGTCTTTATTTTGGAGGCATTAGGTTATATATGAATGATATTTTCAACTACTTCAGTCACTTCACCATTGTTTATATTGATGATGTTCTTGTTTACTCCAGCTCTATTGATGAACACTGGAAACATTTGTATTCGTTTCTAGATACTATTAAAAGAAATGGTCTTGTTGTCTCTGCTAAGAAAATTAAACTGTTCCAAACAAAAGTTCGTTTCCTTGGCTATGATGCCTCTGACATTAGTTATGGTGGAATTCTGAAACAAAGAGTTTCCTCTGAATCCTCTGAACAAATTGTTTGCTTTTACTCAGGAATCTGGAATAAGGCACAGTTAAACTATAGTACTATTAAAAAAGAGATTTTATCTATAGTACTATGTATTTCAAAGTTTCAAAATGATTTATTAAATCAAAAGTTTTTATTGCGTATTGATTGTAAAAGTGCTAAATATGTTATTGAAAAAGATGTTGAAAATATAGGTTCAAAACATATTTTTGCTAGATGGCAAGCTATTTTTAAGCGTTTTTGATTTTGATATTGAATATATTAAAGGATCTCAAAATGTTATCCATGATTTCCTTACCCGTGAATTTCTGCAGTGTCACAATGGCAAGTAGAAGACCCAAAGATAATCATCCTGCTAAAAACTCCAATTGTTGTGTCCCCTTCAAAAATCCACTCTCTCTAGCTAGGCCTTTATTTTGCAGGCATTAGGTTATATATGAATGATATTTTCAACTACTTCAGTCACTTCACCATTGTTTATATTGATGATGTTCTTGTTTACTCCAGCTCTATTGATGAACACTGGAAACATTTGTATTCGTTTCTAGATACTATTAAAAGAAATGGTCTTGTTGTCTCTGCTAAGAAAATTAAACTGTTCCAAACAAAAGTTCGTTTCCTTGGCTATGATGCCTCTGACATTAGTTATGGTGGAATTTTGAAATAAAGAGTTTCCTTTGAATCCTCCGAACAAATTGTTTGCTTTTACTCAAGAATCTGGAATAAGGCACAGTTAAACTATAGTACTATTAAAAAAGAGATTTTATCTATAGTACTATGTATTTCAAAGTTTCAAAGTGATTTATTAAATCAAAAGTTTTTATTGCGTATTGATTGTAAAAGTGCTAAATATGTTATTGAAAAAGATGTTGAAAATATAGGTTCAAAACATATTTTTGCTAGATGGCAAGCTATTTTTAAGCGTTTTTGATTTTGATATTGAATATATTAAAGGATCTCAAAATGTTATCCATGATTTCCTTACCCGTGAATTTCTGCAGTGTCACAATGGCAAGTAGAAGACCCAAAGATAATCATCCTGCTAAAAACTCCAATTGTTGTGTCCCCTTCTTATCATCGTTGGTGCCACCCTAGACATAAAGTGAATTCCCAGAACCTGACTGTAAGGCCCGTTTGAGCCAAGAGAGGGCATGTAGGGCATGTGTGCGGTATAGGGTTGCTTAGGGTATGTTTTACGAAATGCAACGGTTGTGAGAAAAACAAGATAACTGAGTGTTAAACCTAGGATAGTACGGATAAGTTGTGGAGATCCAACTCCTCTATCAGCTCTAGGACTGGTTGGCCTCCTGATATTCTAAATGAAGAAGATCACACTGTTGAAAATAGTGAACTTCCTGATTTTCAGAAATGGAACATTCCCAAAGTTGATACTAAAACTATTTACAAAACTAGTTGGGCTAAAACCACTTTTCATCCCATTTACAAAGTGAGAACTGTTGAACAAATATTTTCTATTTCAAAAACTCATAATGTTGCTTGTTTTCTAAAAGAAATATTAATGATTTCATTGCTAAAAAACTCAGTTATTTGCATATTGGTATGGTTCAAGTTGCTATTAAACCACTCACCCGAAAGGGTATTAATGCTTCTATTCTCATATGTTTAAGAGATGCTAGATTTAAGCACTTTAAAGATAGCATTCTTGGTATGATTACTGCTTCTTTGTATGATGGTCCTATTTATTTCAATTGTTATCCTGATCTTACTCTTGCTTTGGATGATCCTAATATTGTTAAAGCTTTGACTTTGAATATTGCTTCATCTGGTTATATCATGGACGAAGGTAGCAAACCTTTTGCTTTGATTTACCGCATTTATTACAGATTGTTGGGTACTTAGTTAAATCCTGGTACTATAAATAATAGAGAACCTTCTGGTAAAACTATGTTAATTCAATGTTCAACTCTTAATGCTAAAATTCAAAAAATGATTCAATGGCAAGATGTCAAGCTTCCCACTGAATGGTTGTTGGAACAAGAATCCCCTATTGCTAAACCTGTTTTTGATAAGCTAGATCTCACAAATATTCAACAATATCTTGATGGTACTGTTAAATAAGTTTTCAAAACATTCAACCCCTGAGGATCAACGAAGGAAGACATTCCTTTGCTAGATCTGAAAGTATTTCAAAACGAGATCATGATCTCAATGAATTTTTGCAAAAGAGTTTTGAAAAACCCACTGATTTGAAGCTAAAAGGTGTTTCAAGTGATAAATCTCAAATTAGCTTTGTTTACTATTCCACTAAACTTGAACCATCCTCTTCATATAGCAAAACTACTAATGAAGAAGAAGAAGATGATACTAAATCTATTTGTCCATCTGACTTTGATTTTCCTCCTATTGAAAACCTTGTTTACCAAAACCAATTAAGAGTTTTAACTATTTTGAATGAAAATTTTGAAGTTGATTTGGGTCCCCTATATGTTGAATTCATGCTTGTTAAAAACAGAAGTAAAAGAAAATATTTTCAAAACAATTTTGCTCAGTCTGAGAAAAATCGTGTTAAAAGAAAATGGTTAGAAAAAATGAATCAATTGAAAAGACATATTTTGTTCTTTGATTTTCTTGAAAATTATTATGTTTCAAAAGATGAAGTTTCAAAAAATCATTTGAATGTGATAAAGAAATCAAATTTTGTTAAAGGTGACAAAAACATTGTTAGGTCTAGTCATCCACCTCTTGAGACTATTTTGATAAATATTGGCAAAACTAATGTTAAAGCTTCTTCTTTCAAAATTACTGATGATCAAACTCCTATTGTTAGTCTTATTGAAAAAACAATTTTACTAATGAATCTTTGCATGTTATTGGTCAATAGCTTGACTGTATTGAAGAAAAAATTGTTGAAAAAACTGTTTCTGTTGAAAAATTTGCTTCTATTGAAAAACTTATTTCTGTCAAAACTGAGAAATCTTTGATTAATCTACCCAGTCATTATAAAAAATTTAAGTTCAAAACCTCCCCATCTAAAACTCATTTACCCAATCATGATAACAAATTTAAGTTCAAAACCTCCTAATCTAAAACTCTTGAAATTGTTGAAAAAATGCTTGCTGATTTAAAAGTTAAAACTGAGGGTATTTTTACAAGTACTCATGCTGCTTGCACTATTTGAAGAAATGAAAAAGAAATTGTTTTTGATGAAAACACAAATTCTGACACTGTTTCTTCTGTTTCTGCAAAAAAAGGTTTTTGAAGATGATTTACAAGAAATTAAAAGATTTGTTGGAAATTCCAAACCCATGTTTCTTACAAAAAATTGGTATTCAAAACTTACTCCTCTTAATATGCAGTTTGAAGAAAGACCTTTTCAGACTCAGTTTTCTTTTTCTGCTGATAAAATTTATGAATGAAATATTGATGGTTTTTCTGAACAAGAAATTATTAATAAAATGGGACATATATCTTGGTTGGTATTGCTTACCAAAATAATCATGATTTTGACCAGCCTGAAATTGTTGATTTACTTGCTACTGGTTTTTCTGGTACTCTTAGTGGATGATGGGATTTATATCTCATAGAAGAATCCAGAGATTCTATTAAACATGCTGTTAAAAAGAATGATAAAGGTTTGCCTATTTTTGATGAACGTATTGGCCGAGGTATTCCTAATGGTGTCAATAACTTGATTTATACCATCATCAAATATTTTGTTGGTACTCCATCTAATGTTTCATCTCGAATTTCTGATCTGCTAAATAATTTGAGATGTCCTACTATGTCTGATTACATATGGTATCAAGATGTTTTCCTTTCCAAAGTAATGCATTGGAAAGATTGTTACAATCCTTATTGGAAAGAAAAGTTTATTGACGGTCTACCTCCTATCTTTGCTCATAAGGTAAAACAATAATTAATTGGTAAAAATGATTCCATTGATTATGATAATTTAACTTCTGGTGATGTTTTAAGCACTATTCAAAAACTTGGAATTAATATGTGCAATGATGAAAAACTGTTAAAACACCAATTAAAAAATAAAAGAAAAGCTAAATATGAAATGGGTAATTTTTGTGAACAATATGGTTTATCCCCTATTGCTCCTTCCAGGCAAAAGGGTAAAAAACATTATAAAAGCCATAAAAAACATAAAAAAATATATAACTAATTTCAATGATTTTTATGCTAAAAGGAAAAATGTTTCTAAAAAATATGTTAACCAAAGATCAGGTAAAGGTAAATGTTTCAACTATGGAAAACCTGGACATTTTAGTAAAGATTGTAAACAAAAACCTGGTAACTTAAAAAATAAGTTTAACATGTTAAATATTGATGATAAAGTTCAAGAAGGACTATTCATAATCCTTGAATCAAATAGTTCGTCTGATTCTTTGGAAGATGATTTTCCTTCTTCAATTGATTCTTGTTATCATTCTGCTGATGATTCTTCTGATTCTCCTAATATTAAAATTGGTTGTAGAGATTCTTGTTGCAATGTTATTAAATCTATTAATACTCTCACTAAAGGTGAAGAAAATGAAAGTTTGTTGGTTAAATTGATAGGTCAAATTGAAAACCCTGAATTACAAAAGAATATTTGGATCAGTTCAAGAAAAACTTGCTAAAAGATGAAACTAGTAAAAAACTTAAATCAACATTAAGTTTTGAAGAAACTTTGGAAAGATTTAATAAAAAGAAATCCAAAGATTTAACTGTTAGTGATCTTCAACATGAAATTAATATTGTTAAACAGACGATAAATGAATTAAAACATGAATTTAAAAATATTAAAAGTGATAATCATAATCTTAAACAAAAATTGTAAATGTTAAAAATTGATAAAAATATTGATCAAAATAAGTCTGATAATGAACAAGATGAGCTCAAAGATGGAGATGATTCCAGTCAATAGGCTCTTCTTTCTGATAAAGGTAATGTTGATTATTCTCAACTTGCTCTTGTTAATAACATGCTTCCTCCAAAATGGTTCACAAAAGTTAAAATTGTTGTTTC
Organism: Quercus suber; assembly: GCF_002906115.3. Taxonomy (NCBI): domain Eukaryota; kingdom Viridiplantae; phylum Streptophyta; class Magnoliopsida; order Fagales; family Fagaceae; genus Quercus; species Quercus suber. The sequence goes on along the minus strand of NW_027069652.1, from coordinate 559,757 downwards.
CCATGATTATCATTTCACTGTTATTACTATGATTGATTCTGGTGTGGATAAGAATTGTATCCAGGAAGGATTGATTCCTTCAAAATATTTTGAAAAATCAACTGAAAGGTTGGTTTCTGCTAATGGTTCTCAAATGAAGATTAAATATGAATTGAACAATGCTCATGTTTGCCATGATAATGTTTGTTTCAAGATTCCCTCCATTCTGGTCAAAAATATGACTGATAAAGTGATTCTTGGTTTGCCTTTTATAAATGCTTTGTATCTTGTTGAGCATGATGGAATTACTACTGATCCTTTTGGACAGAAAGTAAAATTCAAATTTGCTTCAAAGTTTGAAATTGATATTAATGATGCTTTAGATCTGTCTTATGATTTTCCTACTAATATATTTGTTCATGAACCAAGGATGAGTTTGTGCCAATATTTCACAGACAATTTTAAAGGTAATGTTAGTAGTGCCAAATTGTCAACTATTACCAATTACCCTAATATTCTCAATGATTCTTTGCAGGAATTAGGCAATGATGCGTAGATAAATACCACTAATAAGTGGGATAATAATAATAATATTTATATTTATACCACTATTAAGTGGATTATTATGGCTCCCTCGACAGAGAGGAAAAACAAGGGAAAAGCTCTTGCACAGGACTATTCTCAAAACAAAAGGCTCCTAGCGGGAGAACCTTTTAAAATGCATAAAGGCGCATCTTCTGGGGTAAAACCTAATGGATCAACATCCCTTCAGGAATTTGTCCCGGCAACGATGACATATTCCAGTGGTGATATGATGATTACTTTACAGGAAGTCTTATCCAGATCCTTACAATTTCATAATGGAGTCTATAGTGAATTACCAGATTCCATAAAATTTATTCTTGATAATATCTATGCTGCTTTTACTAGAAACCAGCACTCCCTGTTTGAAAAAACCCTCCAAGCTCTTGAAATCCACCTTGTTAACCTTACTGCTTAAAATGAGGTTTATATGAGCCACTATGCCAACCTTATTTCCGAAAACAACCCTATTTCAGAAAATGACCTTGTTCTAGAAAATAATATTGTTTCAGAAAATGAGGCTCTTAGGATTCATCTAGAAACCTACATTAGTCAACTCTTTGGCAAAGAGGATATCCATTCAAAGGATAAAATGACCATCATGGGCACTGATTATGCTAGATTGAGCCTTAAGACCCAATCTATGTTAAGAAGTGCTTTTGCCAACTTGCCATTAGATATACAATCTCGTATTCTGAGAAGCAAGGCTATGTTTAGGTCTTTCGACCTATGGTTCAAATGTTTTAAGAAACTTGTTACAACCACTATTCCTGATCCTGATGAACTAGATGAAGGTGATAATGTGTTTATCCAGTTGGACTGGGAAGAACACTTTGGGAATACTCTCAGAGTGTATGAAAAGAAACACCCATTTCCTGGTCTCTTAATTAATTATGATGATGGTTCATTTGTTGCTGATGATTCAAAAGATGATGATGATAAGGATCCTAATTGGTGTTCCTAAATTTTTGAATATGGCTTTATTAGGTTCTTAAAATTAACAAGCTATCACCAAGCCAGCTAGCTTCCACGAATTATTCAGGATGCTATTAAAAGATTTACGAGTCCTTTTGTTTCCATCAGATGTTGGAGCACTTTGCCAAAGTGGGAAAGAGATAATTGGATGAATGTCCAGCCTTCGAAGCATCTCATTCTCATCAATGGCCATACTCACCAAGGACAATGGTTTGAAGGAAATTCTCACTCGTCCTTTAATGATCCTTGTGCTCTTGCTGAATGTTGGAGAAATTATTATAATAATCAAATTGTTGAGGTTGCTTAGAATCTCAGAATCTATGGAAGAATTATCATTTCATAGAAAGCACTGATAGAATTTCTATCTTTGGGCCCAAGCCATATGCTGATGCCATTGCTCATTTACGGATAACTAATCATTGTAATCCAATAAGCCTTCTCATCCCAGGGAGAAGACTAGTGTTCGAGCCTATTTTATATTGTGGATTCTGTAATCAATATGCTACTTACCATGACCATCCATGTGATTCTCCACAAGGTCCTTTTGATGGTTACCCATCCGATGCTCCTTCTACTAATTAATAGTTAGTATCCTTGGGTTGCTGCTGCTATTACACTACTGTTTTGAGATTCTAGTCAGTCTGATAAAGTTATATTCCCATGCGTTCTTCTAAAGATGAAGGGACTACACATATTTTGTCATGATCTCATGTTTTGTCATATTCTCTTGCCATGATTCTTCTGACAAAATCTACTCTACATATATTTTGTCATGTTCTCATATTTTGTCATATTCTCTTACCATTATTCTTCCGACAAAATCTACTCCACATATTTTTTCATGGTCTCATATTTTGTCTCTTGCCATGCTTCTTTTGACAAAATCTACTACCTAGTAAAGTTCCTACACCTCCACATGCATAAATAAGTTTCTTTTGGCTTTTCTTTTGCCTTTTTGTCATTTCAAAGTAAATTAAACTCTTTGCTCCATGCTTTGCTCCATGTGTCTCAAGCTTTCTTTGGTTTGGAGATTCAGACTTGGCCATTTATTGAAGTTTTTGAGTCAGAAAGGAGAAAAAGTGCTAATCACTGACTACTGTTCATCGATTACTGTTCATGGACTATTGTTCACTGATTACTGTTCACAGATTACTGTTCACTTTTTTATTGTTCATAACACTGTTCACTCTGAAAATTTTGCCTATTTAAGGAGGGTTGTCCCTTAAGCTTGAGGCAGAGTTCATTTTAGAATTTCCTCCTTAGAACTCCTTTCTTTTAGAAAGCCTTCTTTGAGAGAGAGTTCATTTGTTTCTACTACTACTACCTTGTTCCTACTATCCCTACAAACCTTGTAACTAGGACTAGTTCAAGCTTTGTAATTGTTAACCTGTTCTGAGATCTTGTATTTACTATTACTATTGTAAGTGTTTTGCTCTACTTTCAATAAGAAGTATTTTCTGTTTTCTGTTCATTATACTACTTGTTGCTACTGCCACCTTGGACGAATTACCGCCATAACAAACAGTTTTAAATTGCTTTCATTTACTTTGAATTGTTTTATTATATACTGTTTGGCTGGTACTACCGCCTTACTATTATTATTGTAAACTATTTGCTTACATTACTATATATTATACTGTGCTTCTGTCTCTTCCCTTCAGCTATGCGTCCCCTTCCCTCTTTATGGTATCATAGCCTTAAATAGATTGCTGATCCTCTCACTGTGTAATAGATACACGGTAAAGAGAGGCTCTCCAGCGGCAAGTGAGGGTACCGTTCATGTGCTAGGCCCGTATGCTCTGGTAGGTATACGGTGTCGTCGAAGTTGGTGATCTCCTATCCTGATGCCATGCCATTAGAAGTGTGGCCTGGCATCATGGGGTTTAGGGCTTTTTCCAAGCATAAGCAACTTGGAGATGGGAGCCTCGAGTAACCGTCCCCTTTATGGTATATATATATATATATATATGTTTAAACTAGGATTTTCAGGGCCTTTTAGACATTTTTGGATGTTCCCAAGGGTCTAGGGGATGGCCCACATCAAAGAATGATGTTTTGGGTCTTTAAAACTGAAGTTCTAGAGATTTGGAATGCAACATGCACGTGCATGTACGAGCATGCGTACGCATGCATCCCAAAAAACCTAATTTTGATTGCTAGGTTGGTCCAATTTCAAACATGTTAAGCTCATCATTGGGATTGGAGATTAAAAAGTGTCTATAGATGCCCCTTTTTTGGCTATATTTGCTAAGTAAGTGTAGTCGAAAGCCTGAAGAGATGAACAATTTTGTAGGTTAATAAACTTTAAGTCCACACACACACACACACACACACACAACACAAACATGTAAACATGCAAGAAAACAAGCAAACATGGGGCGTTGGTGCAAAATCCAATTTCTGGATTTTGTGATTCCTTATTTTCTTAGGTTCATTATCTTAAACCTTGGGTAAAGGGAAAACAAAAAAGTGGATACTATCCCAAGCCGAAAAGAAAACTCATCACATCATCATACCATGTTATCATCACATCAACAACATATGATAAACACAACAAGAATGGCTACTATCCTAAACACAACATCAATCATCAAAGAGCCTAAGTTTGCTATCCTGAACTTAGAATCAAAGGCACAAAACAAGAATGGCTACTATCCTAATCCAAAAATTACACATCACACATCATGTTATCAACAATCACAACATCATCATAAGCACATTAACACAACATCAATGGCTACTATCCTAAGCCAACAATCACACATCACACATCATGTTATCAACAATCACAACATCATCATAAGCACACTAACAAAACATCATACCATCAGAAAAAAGCTTGAGAGACTCAACATCACACATTAAAGAATTCATCATTCAAGACACACATTATTTATCTCCAAAAACAAATCATTATTTAAGGAAATCAAAGTCATTTAAGAAATTCATCATTCAAATTCATCCATTTTTGAAAAAAATTCTTTCATAATTTTCAAAATCTCTTTTGGATTTTTGAAACTTGAAATCTTTCTTTTGAAATTCTCTTTAAATTTTTGAAATTCTTGACTTTCTTCTTAAGTGCCAATCTCTCTCTTGAATTATTGAATCTCTCTTTTGAAGTTTGAATTTTTCTTGAATCTTTTAAAATTTTCACAACAATTAGGTCACGTCAACATAACGGATCACATCAAGTTTGGTCCAAACACATTAGGGCAAAACCAAGGCACAATAGGTCATATCAGGTTAGGTCTAAACACATCAAGACAGAACCAATCACAACAAGATACATCAAGTTAGGTCCAAACACATCAGGATGGAACCAATCACAACGGGTCACATCACGTTAGGTCCGAACACATCAGGATTGAACCGTAGGCACAACATGTCACATCATCCCTCTTAATCTTCTCTTCATTTTTTCATCTCTCTTTTCATCATTTTCTTTCTCTTCTATTTTCTTTTGTTGTCTCTTCCTTTTCATTCTTTTTAATCTCCCATTCTCATCTTCTCACCATTTTATTTTCTCTTCTTATCTTTTTTTTTCTTTCTCTTTCTCTCTTTCTCTCTCTCCCATCTTATTTTCTTTTATTCCCTCTCTTCTCATCTTCATAGTTATCCTCTCTTATTCTTCTCTTATTTTCCAATTCCTAGTTTTCTTTTTGAATCTTCATCTTTCATTTTTTTTTTCTTTATTTTCAATATCTCACCCCCTCTTTTTTTTTTTCTTTTTTTTGGACTTCTAAAAAAATGCATTTTCTATTTAGAGCATTAGCAAGGAAGAGTCGATTAGGCCATGGGTTCATTTCATTCTTTTCTTTTTATGGGGGTAGATATTTATTCAACAAATCATTCATTCACTTCATTGTTATTATTATGCACCTTTTGCCTTTGGATGACTATCAATTCCCTAAAATTCCTAACACGTCTAGATGAAGATCAAAGGTAGTTGAAAGAGATTCTAGACCAATGAAGTTTCAAACACGACACAAGTTTTGAGATAAATGAATATTTATGAACACGACAAGTTGGAAGAGACTCTCAAACAAAGAAGTTTCAAACACAATAAGAGTGTAGAGATAGTAGAGCTCAACATGATTTGAATATAAAAAGGACTTTGAAGAAAATTTGGAGGAGTTGAAGAAAGGAGGTAAAAACAAGGGATCATGGATTTAGATGACTTTGCACATCAATGTGTATTTTCTTTGAACTAGTTTTGCATTAATCTCTTACCATCTTCATTGCTTCATTGATTAGTCCAAGTATGAATTTAGAATTTGATCATCTTTGGTCAAATTGATCATTGTCCTTGTTTGATCAAGCATAAACAACTCACTTCTCTCACCTCTCTCTTATTGTATTCTCCTCAATCAACTCGTCTCTCATGTATGGTCACTTTTCTCCTTATCATAGTTGCCCTAGCTTAGAGCTAGTCTCATCTTCCCTTGTATGATCATACCTTTGTCATTCTCATTCATGGACTGCCCCTACCTTGGAATAAGTTCTCCATTTTACTTGTTAATCTTCTTCACTTCTTTTCAAGGTGCCCTAACTTTTGCCTAGGCTGCCTTTTCAGGTTTTCAACCTAGTGGGCCTTTCTTCTTTCTTTTCTTTCATTTTTTCTTTTCTTTGTTTTTTTTCTTTTCACAACTAAGGCTAGGCTTTCCAAAATTTGTTGGGTTAAATAATCTCAATTGATCAGAGAGGGCTTATACATGGATCGTAATGAGGCTGAGATTCTAAGGCTTTAAGAAAGAAAGGGTATTTGAGGCTCAAATTCAATTTTATTCTCAGGGTATCCTAATTGCCAAGGATTACTACTCATTTCGTGCTTGCATTGTTTTCTTCCTTTTCATCCATTTTTCCTTGTCCATTTTTATTATCACTTTTATTTCCTTTTCCTTTCTTCTTTTCTTGTATCTCCCTATTTTCTTTTCTTTTTTTCTTTCTCTCTTTTCATGCCCCTTGTTAGAAAAAAAGGTATGCTTTCACTTATAAGTCATCCTATCATCCCTCTATCATTCATCCACACAATTTGCCCATAGTGTAGAGTTGATCATTTCCAATATTAGAGTATGCCCCTAGTGTTAGGGTAACCCTTTCAAATCACCATCTTTTAAGAATATGCCCCTAGTATAGGGGGTAATCTCTTGGCATGGGTATATAGAAAGAATTCTTCTAGGCTCAATGAGGTTAACAAGTGGAAATAATCTCTCATTGTAAAAAAGGGTATTAGAAAGATGGCCTCTCATCCTTTCAACCTTGATTGCTTAGCCTTTCCAAACCTAGGTTAGCCTCCTCATCTCATCAAGTTCTCATCAATGTAGTGTCACCCATGTAAAACAACACATTATTTATTCAATTTCTATTTCCCATCTTTGAACTCACTTATGTCTTGTGTTTCAAGGAATCTCTCATCACTCATTCTTCTCATTCTTGTGTACTCTCTCACTTGATTGATGTTTTTTTTATTTACCTCTATCTCTAATCCTCTTTCTCACTTTCATGCTTGCTCTTTATGATCGAATGAACAAAGACAATCTCATCTTTTGATTCTTTATTTGGATTAACCAATGTGTTAGGTTTAAGGATTCATTCATTTCAAAACTAGCAAAAAGAGATCACATGATACACGACGTATTTGAATGACCATATTTATTGAAAGTGAAACAACATTGATTTGAAAATTCAAAGGAACATGACTCAACAACAAAACATATGGAAAGACTCAACAACACAAAAAAGAAAAAACTCAAATAGACTTGACAAATTGAAGACACGACAATTGAAAAAGACTCAATAGAATTGAAATGGCTCATCCTCTAGCAAAGGTATTCTCTCAAATCTCTTAAGCACATCCCTTTATTTGATCTTGCTTCATCTCTAGAATCTTGGCTTGATGATCACCCCACCATCAATCAAATCTTGAATCTCATGCTTTAACCTAAAGTAATTATTTTTCTTGAGTCCTAGCTTTTGGTGGAAAGCACAATACTCATTCATGTTCGAAATGCTTGGGATTGGAATTGGAAAAAGAGTAGGTTCAAGTGGCTTGAGGTAGTCCTTCTTAGATAAGATTTCAAAGGCATCTGACAAGGATATGTGAATGTCATCAAATTCCCTTCTCTTTTTGTGGGTGTCATTGCTAATAACTTTCTTTCTTTCTTTTGGCTTGCTAAAAACATCCTCGGCTTGTGGGCCATGTATTTCTTCAAGCCTTTGTAATTGAGTGCTTACATCCTTCATTAGCTCCTCCATGTGAACAAGTGTCTTGTTCATGATGTTGATACTTTCATTCATGCTCTTTATTGCTTCTTAGTATCCTCCTTAGCGAGCAGATTTTGACAAGATTAGGGATGTGCGTAGAGATTTTCTTAAGTGTCCCTGAAAATGAATTTGATCAAATAAACATTTGCTCCCAATGTCATAAAGTTTTGGACCCAACGTCTTAATTAACTTTTCTTGCTTTTTTCAACTTGTCGATTGTATATATATATATATATATATCCCATTCGTATTCTAAGCCTTGTATCATTTCATTATCTTGGATTCAAAAATAGAATGAGCTACATCAATCTTTAAAAATTCATGTTTTCCTTATGCTTAAAGCCCATTACATCTATCATTCTCTCTCCTTCCCTCATTTGTATCCAAGCCCAACATTCATTTCTTTCTTTTCCTTTCCTGTTCTTTTCTTTTGCTCTTTTTTCTTCTTTGGGATTTGAATCCAATTACAAGTCACTCATCTCACTCTCTCATCCTTATTTGGGCATAAGCATAAGTTGTTCATGAATTTTGCAAGGTTGGTCCACATCTTGTGCTCTATTTGACCTTATGAAAATGGTCTCATCAATGAATTCAAACAAAAAAAATGAATGCCCCATTTATAATGCAAGCCCATCATGCTTTAGAAAATTTCTTTTCTCATTAAAACTTATTTGTACTTGTATTTAAAATGAGCCATGACATTTAAAAGTCCACATCTTTTCTTTTCCTTTTGGATTTTTTTTGAAAAAAAAAAGTAACGAAGTTTTATCTCAATAGATCAAAGTCTTTTATTTGTCCCATTACAAAGCCCATCTTGAATGTTTAGCTTAGGAAGGTATTAGGCACCCGAGACGGCCCGACCTGTGGGTCGGCTTCCACTCATGGTGTCTTACATCTTAATCTTATTAAAGGCATGTTCAACATTGCATTCTAAATTCACACACACACTAACATACATCTAAGTATACAACATAACATTTTCATCCCAAATCCTAGCATACATCTATCATGTTATTGCATCACATAACATTGAAACCCTAACATACATCTAAGCGTGCATCTTATCTCATACTTCGTCCAAGGCAGCAACATATATATATATATATCAAATCAAGGTAGAAACAGAGGCATGGTATGATTAAGCAAACATGTGATTGCATTAAGTATCATCCAAATAAACATACTCATACTTATCATCAAATTCATGGCATAAACAAACCTACCATTCATCTAGCAATATACATCCAAGGGCAGCAAAGCACATCACAAAACAAGAACATCAATATGGCATTAACATCAAACATATCCCAAACATCCAAACGTATCATCATGGCATCAACCAAGCATATTCATCATCCATATCATGCCCATCATCCAAATCAAATGCATGTTCATGTAATTATGCGTGACTTACCTCACTCCACCACAACCCCTATACATCAATGTGTGATCGTGTGAATGCATGTTCATATATATAAATAAACAGACCGAAATACATTTCTAGCATGTTTTATAGCCTTTCAAGCATGTCTACTTGCTTTCTAACATGTTTTACTACTTTGATGTTGTTGGCCTAGCTTTCTTGGGCTAGGATATGTCTATATTTCTTGCTTGTGCTCAGATCTACATGTCTATTTGTTGTTTGCCATGTTTATTTTTAGATCTACATGTTTGGATGTTATGCCTAGTGCTTAGCTATGTCTTTTTATCTCTTGCCTATGCCTTTTTCTTGTGCTTTGGCTATTGAGTAGGATGTGGATCTCGATCTTGTGGTCTAGGCCCACATTTATAAGCCTAGGCCTACAATAAAGGGTTTGGATTATTTCTTTTATGCATGTCTATGCTTTGTTTGCCCTTGTTTATGCTTTTCGGTTTAGATCCATGCTTGTTTGCTTAGATCTAGGTTTTTTTCCATGTTCTTGTTTGTTTTCCCTTTGTGGGTTTGTTGCTTGTTGTTCTTTGGTGCCACTTGCTTGTTTGGTTGCATTCGTCCCCTTTGGTGGCTTGTTTAGATGCGACCATGTGTGAGGATTCATCTTCGTGATGTTTGGCTTGCTTGCCTCTTGCCTTTTTCCTCCTTTGTTTAGCCTTGCTTGTAGGGTTTCTTGTGTTAGCCTCTCTATGTGCCTTATAACATGTTTACCCTTTCCCTTTGTTTAATAACATGCTTTGCTTTCTTTGGGCTTGTTGTGCTTGCTTCGTGCCATCTTTTTTGGATTTCTTTGCATCTTTGCCTATTTGTTCATGCATGTATCTTTGTGTGCTTGTTCATGTCACTAAGCTTAGTTCCCACACATAATCTCGTGTGGGTTCATACTCGTCTTTTGTACATGAGATCTCAAATCCCTTTTGGGAACTTTGATTGATGGCACACATGTGTCGTCCATACTCCAATATAATGGAACTATGGATCTTAATCCAAACCCACATTTGTCCTTCTAGGACACCATTTCTTGCTTGTTTGTTTGACAACTTGTTTGTTTGACAACTTGCTTGTTTGATAACATGCTTGTTTGCCCCCCTGTGTGCCTTCCTTTGTTTGCCCCTTTGTGTGCTTTCCTTTGCTTGCCCCTTTATGTGCTACCTTTTGTTTGTTGTTCTTTGATAGGACAAAAACATATTGACCCCTTGTAATGAATTAATTGATTAATTAGCTAAGTTTATTAATTAATCAAATTAACATGCAAACGTGTGGTAGCACAAACAAACACCAATAACTAAATATGCAGCGGAAAATAAATTGACACGGTAATTAGTTTACGAATGAGAAAAACCTACATGGCAAAAATCCCACCGAGTGATTTTAAAGTCTCCTAAGAATCCACTATTATAACAACAAGCAGTTACAAGTAAAGGAATCCCAGTACCTTATACCAACCTATAGTTGAACCCTTACCCCAATACCTAATTGGACTTGTTCTATAGTGTCAATCTCCCAGTACGTGACTTCAATCACTAACTAGAGAAGGTTGTTGGCTGCAAAGTTCTTCAGTTCATCACACGATGAAGATCGAGAAGCTCCATGGTCACAAAATCCTTTAGTGCACAAACACAATAGCTTCATCACAAGAAAGATGAACTAGGGCAAATTTTGTCTCTGGTCACAATTTGCTTGAATAAACTTTGCTCAACGCTTGTGCAACTTGTGTCTCTTTTGACAACTCTTAAAATAATCCTTTTATATGTCTAGGGTTATGAGAAAAAAAAGCCCAAACATACAATCACGAATTGGATGAAAAACAGTCCTGAAAAACTGAACTTCATAAACCTCGACAGATACCCTATTTGTCGAGTTGCTATCGAGCCACGGGTTGGAACAGCTCTTCAAGGCTCGATAGATACTAGTTGTCGAGCTTTAATGAACAACACTTTTCTCACTTGATTCTTGGACAGACTTGCGTGGCTTTAACACTTGAACTTGAAACAAAGTTTCTTGAAGCATCAAACACATCCTAGATTTATCTAATTACAAGTAAAGAGCGTTTTATCAAATGATTAGCCAATTACATAAAATAGTGACATATGTTCCTAACATGTGAAATACATATGTCCTAACAATCTCCCCATTTGGCAATCTATGACAAACAACAACAAACAAATGAACATATGAAAGTAGTCATAAATCACTTAAACTCATACTCACTTGTTGAATACAATAAAAGCTAACCTACCACAAACTCTTGAAAACTTTGTAAGAAGAGAGTTTATAGCAAGTAGACTTTGACAACCTGTATTTCTGAAACACTTTAAACAAAACTCATTAAGGCATCTTTATGTGAAACAGAAATAACAGATTGTATGCAAGATATAAGAAGTATGTGCATAAAGAGAGAAACGAAACAACACATGTAAGGGTAGGTGAAAGAACATACATCAATATAAGAGGAATATAAGTACAATGTATGTCAAAATGGTCACAAAACCCATGTACAAGTTATAAATGTATCTAAAGTAGAAAGAAAAGAAAAAGATGCATGAAATCCTCACTACATCCCTCAAAATCAACACTCCCCCTAACAAAAGATCTCCTATACTAACTCTCCCCCTAACTATGACTACTCTTATACCAAAACTACTTCCCCTTTTTGTCACGAGTGACAAAGGGTAAGAGTGTCAAGTAGACATCTTGTTAGCATTGGATGAGCTAGCATCTCCATTGAAAGCAGGAGCACTATCATCATTATCCTCATCCTCAGAGGCCTTAGGAATAGGTGGAGGAGAAGCAATGAAGCCACCCATGACCGCTGCCATCGTGAAATACGACCCACATGGGTGTTCACCTGACACACTTCATCACTGAGAGTGTTGAGGAGAGCATCCATGCGCTGAAGCTGTGCCATGATGTCCTTGAGTGTCACATCGCTCGTAAAAGAAGAGGAAGCGAATGTGGAGGAGCTGAAGAAGTGGGAAGAGCTGTTGACCCGGACTGCCTCGACCAAAACTGTGCCTCGCTCTGTTTAACAGTAGTGGCATCTATAGCACCCATGACAGGGAAGTGATCGGACGCAGGAAAGGGAACACAAAAATGGCGTAAAATTCTTGTGATAGCTGAAGTGATGATGAGCTTATCACTGGTTGCCGAATCCCTATGTACATCTATGATAGAAAGAATGAAATGAGAAGAAAAATCTATACTAAGATGCTCAAGAACGGAAAGCAAAAACTGAGCACGGGGCTCTGTGATAGAGCTATAGTGAGATAGGGGATGAAGTACAAAGGTCATAACCATGTTCAAAAACTGAGGGCCTTTAGCAAAGCCCGTATAGTAAGTGAACTGACACTCGCCCCAATCAGAAGGGCGCTCATAGAAAGCAGAAATAAGCTCGTCTTTAGACACTATCCTAAGACAATCACAGCCAGGGTAGTCAGGATGCTCTACCCTGGGGACACGGAGACAATCTCTGGTGTGACAATTATGTGTGTACCTCGAACGCAAGTAATAAAATGAGGTACTGAAAGATCAAATCCATGCATGTTGGAGTAAAACTCCTGGATCAGCATAGATGGACATGTGACCGAGATGTCACACAGTGACTCCCATTCCCTACTATGAATGATAGCGGGAAGGTCAGTGTCGGAGAAGTCTAAGAAGATGACTTATTCTAAATGCCTCGTCGAGAAAAGTTCTCAAAGAAGTCTGATTTGGCATTCTCATCACGGAACCGGACATAAAAAGGTGTAGGGTCAAAAGAAGTGGATGCTTTAGAATGAAGAGGGTTTTGGGACGGAGTAGACTTGCATTTGGATGCCATAGAAGCAAACTAACGCAAACAGAAGAGAAAGAGGGAGAAAGAGACAATCAAAAAAGTTCCAAAACAGTTCAAATATATCAAAATATGTTGAAACGAAGGAACATATGCATGGGAATGCATGTGTTGGGGTTTATGCCATAAAATCCAATTTATTGGCATGTTATAAATAATTAAGTTGTTTAATTATATGAGACTATTTATGAACTAATGGGACATTCTCATAGTCCTTGAGATGCATTGTATGTGGTTTATGTGATTTAGTCATAGAAGATATAAATCCCAAGTTCCTTGTAAACTCAAAATATAGTTCGTAGTAGGTGATGAAATTGGGCGTTTCATCTACGAAGACTATAACACATTAACTAAGATGGTTTGTCTTGATTATGGAAGTGTAGACTTCTAGTTGATGTGTTGATGTGTCTTAAGAGTTAAGACATATTGAACTAGACTGTTGTGAGATTAATTATTCAATTAACAACTGTCACTTGAATAATTAATCTCACGACTTCTAATTTCATAGACTCTCAATCCTGAGAGGATAGTGAACTCGATCATGAAATGTAGGTTACTTTGATATATCAGGATTGAGATCTAATATTCATGGTCAAAATCTCAGTATGTTGGGTAACCACATGTAGTGTTGAGGGAACACATATTCTCAAGATGGAATCCATAATCTCTTTTGTAGAAACACGAAATATCCCCTTGAGATAAGTTTAATGGGAATCGGTTATTCAGGACGCCCACTTTAGTAAGGAGTTACTAAAGCTTATATTTATTGAAATTGGATTTCAATAAATGTGAATAAATAAAAGATTAAACCGAGTACTCAAGGATAAAATAATTGTTTACAAAGTGACAGTTTATTATGACTTTGTTCACTATGGATATTTCAAGGAGGGGTCAAATGATATTATTAGAGTCTTGGGATATAATTTATTAATAAGGCCTAGAGTGAAATTATATTTATATAGTAGTATTAAATATAATTAATGGTAACTTTGGACTTGTCAAGAGTTGACAGAAAAGCTCAAGATCCATTGGAGCTAGAGTCTTATTTGTTCCTTTTGGTCCTATCTCAAACCACAAACTAAAGCTCAATTGGGTAGGCCCAAAAGGCTAACCCAATTAGATAATCAGTTTTTATTTAATAACAGTTATTAAATAAAGAAACTACCAAGGTAGTTAGAATGTACGTATGACGAAAAGAAAAAAAAAAGCAGTTTTTCTCTACAAGGAGAAGAAGAAGGATTTTTCTTTGAAAATCAACATACAAAAAGACTGATTGAGAGACTACACTTCTTGGGCACTATGTGGAATTAAGATGAAGATTAAAAGGTATTCTCAAGTCTTGGTTTTGAATTTCACTACATCAAGGTACGCTTTCTATTCTTTTTGATAAAATTCAAGGTTACATGTTATCTTTCATGAATGAAGTAGATACTTGATTATTGCTTCTGCTGCTTGTTTTGTATGAGATGAAAACCAATTTTTCCAACATCATGAACATGTGACATGCAATAGAAAAAGCATCATGGGCTCAGCCTAATCCAACCATACTAGCACACAATTAGTTTAACATATATAACACACATCTATATGCATGAAAATAATAGTTATAATGCACATGAGATGCAATGCATGAAGTTTTTAAGATCAAATCTTCAAAACCCATCCCAAAATTTTTGTAAAAACCTCTTTGATTTTGAAAAACCCCAAAATTTTCAAAAATCCCAAAAACTTAGGTTAAAAATCATGAAATGCATGAATATGAGGGATTTAGACACTTACCAAGTGAAGTGCAACTTGATTTAGGCCGAAAATCTCTTGGAAAGAAGTTTAGAGAGAGAAAAGTGTGTTTGGGAGGTGAAATGGTTGAGAGCAGTTGAGAGAGATCGAGGAAAGTGAGATTCGAATCGTGTTAACCCTATTTATATGAGCTTAGTAATTCTCGATAGATGAGAGGTGTCGAGAGGTATCGAGAGGTGTCGAGCTTTAAAGAGGTTCGACAGATGCAACTATCGAGTAGGTGTCCAAGGCAAAAGGAAGCTCGATGGATCGAGGATCTGTAAAAGAGCTATCAAAGGGACATAAACTTTCTTGATTGATCCACCTAGCTATCGAGAGGTGTCGAGATTGCGATAAAAAGAAACTGAAGAGCTCGACAGATAAGCCAGGTATTGAGAGGTATCGAGGAGGTGTCGAGATTGCTTAAAAACAGTTTTTTAAGAAGAGAAAAACACAGATATGAATGCAATCAAACATGCAACTCAACCAAGGATCCAAGTAACATATTAGCTCTCAAAATCATCTCTCAACAAAAATTGTTAAGCACATTGATCCTAAAACACACATACACACACTAAACAAGTCTAACCAATATTATATTTCAAAAACAAGATAGTTTAGTGAGCATACTTTAACACATGTAAACCTTGTGATGGCCAAATCACATTATACCTGCACATGTATCAAAAGTAGCAAAGAATATTGCATGTTGTGTGTGAAAAACATCACAAGATTGCATAAGTGTATACATGTTATGGTGATTTAAGATATAAGAAAATCACTTTAACACACACACAATCATAATTGTTTGATGGGGACTATCACCTTCGAGGTATATCCTATAACTCCTACATCTCCTAGAATACACGTTTGCAATCATATATAAATCATTTTGATCTTTTTGCTTTTTATTTTTCTCTGCATATTTTTCTTTTTAAGCAAATCATGCATGAGCATATAAGAGAATGAAAAGAAATACCCAATGATGTTAAGCATTTGACATTCCAATTTTGCTATGCAGAAGCATACAAATGTCATTGACATTGCACTTTTGCTATGCCAAAGCATATATATGTCATTTCATGATTGGGGGCAACAGTGGTGAGATGGTTATTTATGCCTTTCTCTTAGGATTTTTTAGTCCTTCCTGTCAAAAAGAGTGATATGAGTGTTAAATATAAAAAATTACTTAATCTTACTCATCATAAACACAAGCCACAAAGCTCACTTGCTTAGTTGTGCATAGAGATACTCATCTAAGCTACAAAAGATACAAAGTTTAGAAACCTTTATTTTAATGGTCATCCAAGGTACACAAGTACCAATGTACATAAACACACACTATTTTTTTTTTTTTTTTTTTTTTTTTTTTTTCAATTTTTTTTATATGAAAAACAAAATAAATAAAAATGAAAACAAATAAAAACCTGTTAAACAAAACAGAGCATAAAATTAGACTGACTCAAAACTTAAAAGCAAAACACACAAGTAATGCAAACACAAAAACACGAAGAGAGAAAGAAAAGTGATAGAATCACTTGGAGCCCTTTCCCTTCCACACATTGGAAGAACCTTTCCGTCTAGCAAAACCTTGATCCAACGGTGAGGGGGAAGAGTTAAAACCGTTCAAGTTCGAAAGGAACATGAGGGCTTTGAGAAGATCTCCAAGAGGAGCTAAAGAGGATGGAAACTGATTCTGGTTTCCTGATGCGATCACGCCATTGCTCTGCTGAGTGGCTAACCATTTATAGCAATTAGGTTGAGTATGACCGGTTGCTCTACAGTGATGACAGAGATGCTGCTTCTTTTGTTTAGGCTTTTGAGAGTTAGCCTTATTAGCTCTTAGGGGTGCTCCTAAGATAGACTTACCCTTATCTATGTTCTCACTAACTAATTCATTTTTAACTTCATTGGTTTTAGTTTCAACATTATTAGCAGGAGGAACAAAAAATTGTAGTACTAGTAGAAGCAATACTAGGAGAAGAGAAATCATACCATAAACAGGTTCGATTGAAAGCAGATTTCTGAAGACTGAGCATTTTATCGAGCTCTAACTTGGAATAGTTCTGCCTCAAGCTTCTTGATCTTCTCAACTAAGAAGTTTTTCTCAAACCTCAGTACTTCAATAGTCTGATTGGCTTCATCAAACTTTATGGAAAGCTCTTCATGCTCAAGCTCCACATCACTAAGCTTCTTGGTGGTCAACCTATACAACTTCTCATGCTTTTCTGAGACCTTGTATAACTTTGCATAGGTTGTGTGGATGTCATCTTATTCATCCATCTTCTCAAACTTGAACTCCACAAATTCCTCTTCTTCATCCACATTTTCAATAATCCCCTCAGTAGGATTGACAGTGGCAGTGAAGGCATTTAGGATTTCGTCATCCTCATTATCGGAATCATCTTTAGGCTCGGTGTCGCTCAATGTAGTAGCAAGTGCCTTGCTCTTCCCAATGGCCACGAGATATGTGGGGCACTCTTGTTCCATGTGACTGAAGCCTTAACACCCAAAACACTTTGGTCCTGAGGGAATAGTGTACTGACTGCCATCCCTAGCATCTTTCTTCCCCTTGTCTTGGCTTTTGAACTAAGAGGAACTAGATTGCCTACGGTCCTTGTCGAAGCCCTTCCCATTGGCATTCTTCATGAACTTCTTGAGTTGCCTTGTAATGTAGGACTTCATCTTAGAATCTTCATCACTGCTCTTTCCCTTCAATGCCATGCTCTTGCCCTTACCCGACTTACCAATTCTTGTTAAACCTAACTCATAGGTTTGTAGATTACTAACTAGCTCTATCAAAGGAATCTTGTCAATGTCCGTTGATTTCTCGATTGTGGTGATCTTGGCTTGGAATCTCTCAGGTAGAGATCTGAGCACCTTCCTCACAATTTTAGGTTCAGGAATGGTTTCAACAAGACTAAAAGCTGAGTTTACTATGTCCTTAAGCTTGGCATAGAACTCATTGAACGACTCATCCTCCTCCATTTTGATCTCTTCGAAGCTAGTAGTGAGCCTTTGAAACTTCGAGTCCTTGACAACCATTGTTCCCTCATAGGTTGTCTGGAGAACGGTCCATGCTTCCTTTGCAGTTTCAGTGGAGGATATCTTCTTGAATTCCTCATTAGTGACTGCATTGAACAAAGCATTCAATGCCCTACTATTGAAGTTTGCCGCCTTGATCTTGGCATCATTCCAATTGGCTGGTGCTTCCTTCAGCTTGGTCCAGCCTATCTCCACAGCTGGCCACGCTTTCTCAACTAGAGACTATAAGAAAACTCTCATGCGTACTTTCTAGTATGCAAAGTTAGTGCCATCAAATAAAAGAGGTATAATAAGAGACTGTCCTCTATCCATAACAAATAGGGGTCAATGGATCACATAACAAAGATTAACTCTAATCAGAGTGTGCCTGCTCTAATACCACTTGATAGGCCAAAAACGTATCAACCCCTTATGATGAATTAATTGATTAATTAGCCAAGTTTATTAATTAATCACATTAACATGCAAACGCGTGATAACATAAACAAATCACCAATAACTAAATATGCAGCGAAAGATAAATTGACATGGTAATTTATTTATGAATGGGGAAAATCTACATGACAAAAACCTCGCCGGGTGATTATAAGGTCACCATTCTCAAGAATCCACTATTATTACAACAAGCGATTACAAGTAAAAGAATCCTAGTACCTCATACCAACCTACAGTTGAACCCTTACCATAATACCCAATTGGACTTGTTCTATAGTGACAATCTCTCCTTGTAATGCATGGCTCCTAGTATGTGACTAACCTATTGCGCAAAACCCAGTACACAACTTTAATCACCAACTAGAGAAGGTTGTTGGCTACAAAGTTCTTTAGTTCATCACACAATGAAGATCGAGAAGCTCCTTGGTCACAAAACCCTATGGTACACAAACACAACAGCTTTTTCACAAGAAAGATGAACTAGGGCAAATTCTGTCTCCGATCACAATTTGCTTGAACAAATTTTGCTCAACACTTGTGCAACTTGTGTCTCCTTTGACGACTCTTAAAATAATCCTTTTATATGTCTAGGGTTGTGAGAAAAGAAAACCTAATCATACAATAATAGATTGAATGAAAAACAGTCCTAAAAAAGTGAACTTCATAAACCTCGACAGATACCCTATCTGTCGAGTTGCTGTCGAGCTGCTGTTGAGCCATGGGCTGGAACAGCTCTTTAAGGCTCGATAGATACTAGCTATTGAGCTTTAATGAACATCACTTTTTACACTTGATTCTTGGATAGACTTGCATGGCTTTAACACTTGAACTTGAAACAAGGTTTCTTGAAGCATCAAACACATCCTAGATCTATCCAATCACAAGTAAAGTGTGTTTTGTCAAAGGATTAGCCAATTACATAAAATAGTGACATATGTTCCTAACATGTGAAACACATATGTCCTAACAATTTTTTCTTTGGTTTGTCTGCAAGTTTTTTTTTTGGTTGCATGTACATGCTTGGAGCGAGGGTGCAACTTCCAAGACATAAGCTAAAAAGGGCCAAATGCAAGCAAGAAAACGCAAGCCCAAAAAGGGCAATGTTCAGTAGATAGGAAGCTTAGCCTCCCCGCATGGTTTCTTTCTTTCTCCTATCCTCTTATTTAGAATCTTGTATCTAGACTAGGCTTTCTTTTCCTGTACCTTGCTTACGCTGCGTTCCTTGGATATGGCAATGTTTTATTTATATTTCCTATACTTTGCTTGGGCCACGTTCCTTGGATATGGCAATATTTGATTTATATTTCTTGTAGCTTGCTAGGCCATACCCTTAGAATGTTGGCAATGTTTGGTTTATTTTCACACTCTGTATGCTTGCATCATGCATGATGTATGTATATGTGTGTGTGTGAATATATATATATATATATGTGTGTGTGTGTGTGCTTGTTTATGGGAGATTGTGCACTTTGTATGATGGACTCCAATAGTTAGGAAAGTGACCCTCTCGTGATTGTGGGTGCTTTTGACCTTGTGGTATGGGTATGCAATCAAGGCACTTGCTGTTAGTGCATGCCATATTGTGTGCATGATCATTTCGGTGTGATTGTTTCAATCCATGTCAGCTAAGTGACATTGGTTTTCCCGTGTATGTGACACACATCAATGTGTTTGATGCTATGGTAAGCTTTGGCTTGCCCTTACAAACACACTAATGCGTATTGTATACACAGGCATGAAACCTTGCTGGTGTGCCATAGTGCACCAAACACAAAACTCCACCATATTTTCACCGTGAAAATGGGGTACCTTTGTTGCCGTATTCTCACATTGAAAGCTTGGTGAGAATTGTGTTTTGTGTGCTATGATGCACGAAAGACGAAATGTTGCCAGATTTTCACTACAAAAATAACGCAAAATGCTGCTAGATTTTTGTCATGGAAATTTAGCAACAATTCCATATATGCTTGCAAAGCATTGATCATGACCACATCCCTTCCAAAAATCAAACCTCAAAGCTCAATTTATTTAAAACCCTGAAAGCTAACGCCAATAGCTTATTTTAACTGCCAATGTCCAAAAATTAAGATTTTACCAAAACAAAGGACTGTCTTCGGATAAGCATTGCGGGGTGCCCAACACCTTCTCTACAGGTAACTAGACTTCCGAACTCAAGAATCAAGATTTTTTACTTGTCCATATTAGATTAGGGAAAATGACATTTTCTTAGCCTAGGATTGGTAATAAAATCAAATAGAGTTAGGTGACCAATTACACCTTAGGAAAAACCCAATGAGTGGTGGCAATTTCATTACCTTTAGTAATTATAGGTTAAAATTGACTTAATTCAAGTCACACACCAGAGGTTCTATCCTTTTTCACAGCACACGACTCCGAGCCGCAGTTTAAGTGCACGAATGTCGCCGCAATGGGTGGTCGACTGCCACGAGGCATCGATAGACATTACATAATTTTTAGTGCTTAGACAAGCCTCAACTACAACCAAATGTGAATTCTGATATTTTGATCTATATAGTCTCATAAAATGATCAAACTAAGTCATTTCTAAAAGTAAACTGAAAATGGACCATAACCTATTTAGGTTTGTTCAACATTTTGAGAGATACAGAGATTCTTTCATGAAGGGAATAATTATCCAGGAAAGGTTTATGGATTTAAATGACTTGAAGGATATCTTCATTCCAGAATGCTTTGAAGGCAGAGGATGGGATAAGTTACTGGGTCACCTACCTACTGTGTGTGAGCCTTTAATAAAGGAATTCTATGCAAATGTGAGCATAAGGGAGGATGAGTTGAACTGCTAGATTAGAGGTCATGAGTTCACCATAGATGCACATCACATTGATAAGGTTTTAAGACTTGAGGGATTAGAGGATCATGAGTTCACCAATTACAAAGGCAGGATGCTATCTATAGATACTATCCAGACTCGGATTGGTGGTGTTAAAGAGGGGAGATGTCTCAATACTAATGCCTTCCCTATTGACATGAGGTGTCTGACCACCATTATGATGTCCAACTTGTATCCTATAAGAAATATGACTACTCTTACTACTGCCAAAGCTATCTTCCTCATGGAGTTGAAGGAGAAGACCTTTGATGAGATAACAAAAAATCACATCTATGGTTCGTCCAGATGGGTCGTCCATGATGAACGGTTAGCCAAACGACCAGGCCATCTCCTATTAGTCCAGACCTCTCGTCCTTGGGAAGTTGAACAATTGATTAAACTTTAGGGAATCAAGTCGAAAGAACTGTCCATGTGTAAGGCGCATGGACGACCACACAACTGTGAGACAAAGAGTCGTCCATGTGCAGGGCGCATGGACGACTACGCAACACTTAGCA
Organism: Quercus suber; assembly: GCF_002906115.3. Classification (NCBI taxonomy): domain Eukaryota; kingdom Viridiplantae; phylum Streptophyta; class Magnoliopsida; order Fagales; family Fagaceae; genus Quercus; species Quercus suber. Next base: position 538,068 of record NW_027069652.1, on the reverse strand, counting down.
AATTTTGGAGCGGTTAATCAACCCGTGTTCATCGCCGCCAATCCCTCCCACGTATGTAACTTCCAACGGCAGTTATGATTTCTATAGCCGTTGAGAAGGTTATGTCCGGATTCCAAGATTCTGGGGGAAGTTATTGAACTAGTAACTGCCCCAGAATACCCTATATAAGGACTGGTCTTAACCATAAAAAGGTACGAATTTCCTGAGATTTTATATTGGATAAAGTTGAAACTCCATTAGAAGGGAAGATACTAACTTTGTCATCGGAGGGTATTTGGCCGGTTCACCCCGGTCACCCTTTGATTATTTTCTCTCTTTATAGGCCTTTGCTAACGCCGTAGTCCACCAAAGCCGAAGTGTTCAACTAATTGCTTTCATCCATCATCAGTTGGTGCCGTCTGTGGGAAATGTGAATCGATTTGCAATTTGCTTTTTCTGGGACAAAAATTTGAATGGTTCGAACCAGATCGAGGGCTACTAGCCTAGGCCACCAAGAGAGTAGGGATGCTTCTAGCCATCCCCACTGAAATCACCAATCAGCGCCTGTCACGCAGTCGCCTTCCATCCAACACATACAATCCATGGCGGCCGCGATGGCGGAATTAACTCGCCAGAATCAAGAGTTGACTAAGGAGATAGAAAGGCAACGCCAAGAAGGGCATGCTGAGAGACAATCCCAGAGTCAAGAAGATAGAGGAGGAAATGCTGAGCCCGAGACTCTGTCAAGAGGCACCACTTCGCGAAGAGTGCCACATCTGGAGAAGGAAATGGATCAGATGAGGAGGGTTATGGACGAGATGAAGGAGAACATGAGAAGGGCAAATCCTGTATAGGATTTGGTTCACCGAACAGATTCCCCTTTCACGGCTTCCATCAATGGGCATCCCTTGCCGCCTAAGTTCAAAATGCCTTCCTTGGATTCATACGATGGAGCACGTGATCCTTTTGATCATATCGTTACTTTCAAGACTACAATGCATCTCCAAGGGGTTTCGGATGAGATCATGTGCAGAGCCTTCCCTACCACCCTTAAGGGACTAGCGCAAGTATGGTTCAATAAAATACCCCCGAATTCTGTAAATTCTTTCGAGGAGTTAAGCAAATTATTTGTCAATAATTTCATTGGGGGACAGAGACACAAACATTCCTCGTCCAGTTTGCTGACCATAGTGCAAGGAGAGAATGAAAGCCTGCATTCCTTCATCACGCGCTTCAACAGGGAAGCCTTGACAGTAGACGAGGTGGACGATAAGCTACTATTGGCAGCCTTCCACAATGGGGTTAACTCAGACTTATTCATTCACAAGTTGTATGAAAAAGAGCCCCAATCCATGGCTGAACTTGTCCATTCAGCCCAAAACTTTATGAATGCAGAAGACGCCATCATAGCTAAGAAGAGGAAGAGAGCTGAGAGAATGGAAGTCAACCCCCCGCGCCACTTTGATCAAGGGTCTCGTCCAAAGAAGGGACGAATGGAAGATAAGAAGGATCGAGACAGGGATAACAAGAAGGCAGGCCCATCAGTAAGGAGTCAGAATTATACACCCTTGAATGCCTCACTCGATCAAGTGCTCATGCAAATCAAGGATGATCCTTCCTTGAAGTGGCTAGAGAAGATGAAGGGAGATCCTAACAAGTGCAATAAGAATAAATATTGTCGCTTCCATAGGGATCATAGGCATGACACGGACGAGTGTTATGACTTGAAGCAGCAGATTGAGAATCTCATTAGACAAGGAAAGTTGAGGCATTTCGTTGGAAGGGATCATAAAGATGAAAAATCGAAAGCAAAGATGGAAGAGTCATCACGGCCCCCACTCGGAGAAATAAGAGTTATCATTGGTGGGACGTCGACAGGACAATCTTCCAAGGCAAAGAAGATGTATCTCAAAGCGGTGCAGAACGTCCAACTCTCTGGACAACCCCCAAGGACGAAGGAAACAGATAAGCCAACCATCTCTTTTACGGACAAAGAAGCTGAGAGGATCTATCATCCACATGATGATGCAATCATCATTACCCTACTCATAGCAGATTACAAAACAAAGAGGGTGTGGGTGGATAATGGAAGCTCAGCAGATATATTGTATTATCCCGCCTTCCAGCAGATAAGGCTTGGACGAGATCAGCTTCGTCCAGCATGTTCGCCACTGATAGGATTTGGAGGAATGAAAGTGCAGCCCGTAGGTACCATTACCTTGCCTGTAGTAGTAGGGTCATACCCACAGCAGTTAACTAAGGAAGTAAATTTCCTTGTGGTGGATTGTTCATCCTCATACAATGCCATCATTGGAAGACCAACCTTGAACAGTTGGAAGGCGGTAACATCTACCTACCATCTGTCAGTTAAATTCCCTACGGAGTGTGAGATTGGGCAAGCACAAGGAGATCAGTTGGCAGCCAGAGAGTGTTACCTAGCCATGTTGGCTGTGGACGAGCAAATGCAGACTATGAGTATAGAAGAAAGAAGAATTGTTGCAGAACCGACTGAAGTATTGGAAGATGTTTTATTACGAGAAAATGATCGTGAGAAATTTACTAGAATTGGAACAAGTATGAAGGGGAAGGCGAAAGAAGACCTCGTCCAGTTTCTAAAGAAGAATGCCGACGTTTTTGCATGGAGTCATGATGACATGCCTAGCATTGATCCAAGTGTAATCACTCATCGACTGAACGTGTCCCCCTCTTCGAAGCCTATTCGTCAAAAGAAGAGGGTGTTTGCCCCTGAGCGAGAGAAGGCTATCAAGGAAGAGGTTCAGAAACTAACCACAGCACAGTTTATCCGGGAAGTCTATTACCCGGATTGGTTGGCAAATGTAGTGATGGTGAAGAAGGCAAGTGGCAAGTGGAGGATGTGCGTCGACTTCACTGACTTGAACAAGGCTTGCCCTAAGGATAGTTATCCTTTGCCATGTATTGATCAACTGGTTGATTCTACAGCTGGCCATCCACTATTGAGCTTCATGGACGTCTTCTCAGGATATAATCAGATAAAGATGGACGAGGCAGACCAGGAAAAGACATCTTTTGTTACCAATCAAGGTTTGTTTTGTTACAAGGTGATGCCCTTCGGTCTGAAGAATGCAGGGGCAACTTATCAAAGGTTGGTGAATCACATGTTTTGTCCACAGATAGGACGGAATGTAGAGGTGTACATGGACGACATGCTTGTGAAGAGCTTAGACGAAGGAAGCCACTTGGACGATTTTCAGGAAACCTTTGAAACACTTAGGCGATACAAGATGAAGCTGAACCCAGGTAAATGTGCATTCGGAGTATCATCGAGAAAGTGTCTAGGATTCTTGGTTTCAGAAAGAGGAATTGAGGCAAATCCAGACAAGATCCAAGCCATATTGAACATGGAGCCACCGATGAACATCAAGGAAGTCCAATCCCTAACTGGATGAGTTGCAGCTCTGAACAGGTTTGTTTCAAAAGCCACTGACAAGTGTTTACCCTTTTTCAAAATTCTCAAGAAGGCATTTGAATGGATGGACGAGTGTCAAAGGGCCTTCCAAGACCTAAAGCACTATCTCACCACGGCCCCATTGCTAAGTTCGTCCGTGCTAGGAGAAGAACTATATTTATACTTAGCAGTGTCCCCACATGCCATAAGTTCAGCGTTGATCAGGGAGGAAGAAAAGGTACAGAAGCCTGTGTATTATACTAGCCGGGCACTGAGAGGAGCAAAAGGAAGGTACCCATTGATAGAGAAGTTAGCCTTCGCACTAATAACAGCTTCTAGGAAGTTAAGACACTACTTTCAAGGTCATGTCATCAATGTCATGACTGATCATCCACTCAAGAAGGCAATGAACAAACTCGAAGCTGCAGGACGACTAATTCAATGGGCAGTTGAGCTTAGTGAGTTTGATGTTCGGTACCAACCGAGGAATGCAATAAAAGCTCAAGCCCTGACAGATTTCATTGCAGAATTCACTCCAAGTTATGAGGACTTGGATGAGAAAGAAGATAGCAAAAGATGGGTCGTTCATGTAGATGGATCATCTACGCTGCATACAGGAGGTATAGGAGTTGTTTTGCAGTCACCAAAAGGAGACAAGCTGAAGTACAAGGTTCGCTTGCAATACCAGACAACTAACAATGAAGTAGAATATGAAGCCCTTCTTAAAGGGTTGGAGTTGGTCAAATCTGTAGAATTGGACTCAGTACTCGTCTTGGGAGACTCACAGTTGGTCATAGGCCAAGTAAATGGGACGTGTAAAGCCAAGGAAGATAGAATGAAGAAATATTTGAAGAAAGTGTTACGCCTTGTAAAGAAATTCAGGGAAGCTAACTTTGTTCAAATCCCAAGGGAAGAGAACATGGAAGCGGACACTTTAGCGAAGGAAGCCTCTGCCAATGAAGCAATGGACAAGTTTGATGAAATACGATACATGCCCAGCATAGACCTCCCAGAAATGTTGCAAATAGAAGGTGAGGAGAATTGGATGACCCCGATAGTATCATACCCGAAGGACGGAAGGCTTCTAGAAGGGAAGGACGAAGCCATAAAGCTCAAAGTTAGATCGACCAGATACATCCTCATGGACGAATTGCTCTACAAAAGAGGTTTTTCACAACCATACATGAGGTGTTTGGCCCCAGACGAGGCGAATTATGTACTGAGAGAAGTTCATGAAGGAGCCTGTGGTAACCATTCAGGAGCCAGATCACTCGTCCACAAGGTCATCCGTGTAGGGTACTATTGGCCAACCATCCATGCTGACGCTAAGGCGTATGTTAAGGTATGTGATCAATGCCAACGTTTTAGCAATATTCCTAGGCAACCATCAGAATACCTTACCCCAATGATGGCCCCCTGGCCTTTTGCATAGTGGGGTTTGGATATTTTGGGCCCCTTTCCAACTGGAACCAAACAGATGAAGTTTTTGGTAGTGGGGATAGATTATTTCACTAAATGGGTGGAAGCTGAACCCTTAGTGAAAATCACACAGCAGAATGTCAAAAATTTTGTTTGGAACAGCATTGTATGCAGATTTGGAGTACCAAGGGTGTTAGTGTCCGACAACGGACGACAGTTTGATAACACACCCTTCAAAGAATTTTGTAAACAACTTGGAATCAAGAATCACTACTCCTCACCCTCCCACCCACAGGCCAACGGGCAATCAGAAGTAGCAAACCGATCCGCATTAAAAATTATCAAGACTCGGCTTGAAAGGGCAAAGGGAGTATGGCTAGATGAATTACCAGGTGTTTTGTGGGCTTATAGAACAACAGTGAAGACTCCCACAGGAGAGACTCCTTTCAAATTGGCTTATGGGAGCGAAGCAGTCATACCCGCAGAAGTGCATATGGCCAGCCATAGGGTGATGAAGTATCAAGATGAAGAAAACAAAGAACAGATTCGTCTTAATCTCGACCTTATAGACGAGGTAAGGATGTATGCGGAGCAAAGAGTAGCAAGGTACAAAAACCTCATGGCAAGGCAGCACGACGCCATGGTGAAACCCAGGCGCTTCAACATTGGGGATCTCGTCCTAAAGAAGGTTTCTTTGGCCACCAAAAATCTGGCTCACAGAAAATTGGGACCAAATTGGGAAGGACCTTACAGGGTAATCAACTGCAAGAGGCAAGGATCCTACTATTTGGAAGCCCTGGACGGAAGGAAGCTAGAGCACCCGTGGAACGTTAAACACCTAAGGAGGTACTATCAATGAAGGGTGATCATGGACGAGCCATGAGATGGACGAGATCCTTGGACGTTTGAAGTAGTGTGTTTAATATTTTCCAGTACTTGCTTATTATTAATGTGTCTTAAGTAAATAAGTATTTTATGCTGCTCATGGACGAAGTTATGTTGTATTATGTATTTTTAATTCCCTAAAAGCACGAGCTCTTAAGCATGTGCCATGATTGTGGATGAATGATTACATAGTATGGATTTCTGAAAATATATATGATGTGTTTTAAATATATGTATGATTATATGGAAATCCTCCATTTTCTATGATTCAAAATGATCCACGGAAGGCGAAAGGTCAAAGACGAGTAAAATCCTTGGACGCAAGAAAGTATCGTCTAAAAGCTTTCCTTTAGATAAGGATAATGCAAGAAAAGGTATGTCCGTCTAAGCTCAAGGCGAGACAAACCTAAGTGCAAATCGTCTACACCATGGACGAACAATGTGCGTGTGAAAACACCGCAGGCCCATAGACGAATCTAACCAACTTAACAATCCAACCCATGGACGAGCATTCGTTGGGAAAATTTCATTAAGGACGTGTAAATAGTCGTCTTAAATTTGAGCAACAATTAAATCTGCTAAAAAGACGTCATTCATGGACGAACTTTACTTGAAAATGAACATCTCATGATGTTACAGGAAGGAATTCGTCCATATGATCAAGAGGAGATAAAACCTCAATAAAAGGAAAAATCCCACAACCACAAAAATAGTATGGACGATATAAATGGAACTTGTTCACAAAGCTCAAGGAATAATCAAACACAATGAACAATGATAAAGAAGAAGCATTCATACATTCATAAAATTTAAAGGGTAGACGACCACCGTCCAAAAACCCTTAAAAGAGTAATGAGTGCTTATCCATAAAACTCATCCATAAACTTGGACGAAGAAATTGTACTTGAATAAATTTAAATAAAAAAAAAAAGAGAAAAAAGTAAAGCCCCAAAACACTAGGGCACTTTTAAACAAAAACATAAAAAACTTTCTGAAAGATGAAGTGATTTTGCTGGGTTCGTCTTCGGATCGTCCTGGGTCACCTCGTTATTGGCATCGTCCTCCACATTTACGTCCTCAGAACCTGTCATAAGCAAGGAACTTTCTGTGGCGAGGGGGATCTTAAATACATCGAAGTTCAAGTCAGGGAATGCGTCCTTGGCATCAGCACGGAAGTCCTCATACCTAGCAGCATAATGGCTGTCTAGACGATTCTTGTATTCGTCAGACTTCTTGAAGGCTGATATGGCTTCTTCACGTGCCTTCTCCAAGGATGAAGTAAATTCTGAAACTTGTCCCTCCAGGTATGCGATGCGAGTATCTTTTTCAATAGCATCTACTTTAAGTTCCTCAACCTCGTCCTTTAGTTTCGTCTCAATTCCTACCAAAAGGTTGACTTCATCTGTCAGCCTGATCACCTCTCCCTTTTTCAGCAAAACTTCATTGCTCAGCTCTTTAGCCTTCTCTTTTGCCGTCTTGGCCTCCTCAGCAAGTTCCTTGGCCTGGCACGTTGCTGTATAAAACTTTGACATAGCCTGTGCATGGACGAATGAGAGTTAGAGAGATTCTAAAAAAAAAAAAAAAACAGCACAAGGACGAATTAAGGTCCTACCTTAAAGAGGTCGTGGACGCTAGAACGTTCAAATTCCTTCACTGACATGTTGTAACATTGGTTAACTTCGTTGTTAGTGACGATTCCTTTGAACGTCCTCCACGCATACCCCTCATCCAGCACCAAGTTAGAGGCACGATCTGATTGCTCTGACGAATGAGGCTTTCGAGAGGTCTTAGCTAGAGGTGGAGTAGGATCAGTCTGAACAGGATGAATTATCTGGACGGGCTCCACATTGGTAGGAGACTCGTCCAAATTCACCGTCGGAGGGGTGAATTTGGGGACCTTGGGAAGAGAAGTCTGAGTGGTTTTTGGTTTTTTAGGACCTTGATGACTAGGAAGGTCGTCCAGGTCCATAGCACTTGAAATTTTCTTGGACTTCCTCTTCCCAGGCTGGACGGTAGTCTTCTGGACGACTGGAGACACAGGAGCATCCTCGTCCCCACTAGTTATTGTTTTTTCCCTATTTTCTCTCATTGTAAGTATTCCTACAATGAAGGAAATTAGTTAAAAAAATAATAAAAAAATAAAAAAAATAATAATAATAGAGATGGAAATGGAGTAGAGATGGACGATACTTACTTTTATGAGTAGTTTCTTCGTGGCCTAGATTCTCAGCAGTTGGTTCTGGACCAAGACCCCACGTAGCTAAACTGCTGAGAGTTACTAAATCGTGGAAAGTCCTTCTAGGGAAGGCACGTACTTGGTCAATTCGATCCAAGTAAAACCTGTCCAAACATGGACGAGTAACAGCTGCATCAATAAAAGAAAGGTAGTTAGACGAATGAAAGTTGGAAAGTGTAAGGAATAAAATAAATAACATGAAAAGAAAACATACCCTCAGGACGAAGGCGACCTATGGGGCTGGTAAAAGGAGGGAAGGGGGCATTAATAACATCTGTTGGGTCCCTAGCCCAGTTTCCAAAAATGATAAAAAACTCTTGTTTCCAGAGCCTATCAGACGAGCTACGGCCCTTTATTAAGCTATAGTGAGAGCCTCTGGATGAGAACTGGTAAAAACCAGCTGACTGTTTTATTTCTGAAGGCTTATAACAGTAGAGGAACTCGTCCACTGTTATAGGACGTTCCCCTTCTAGCGCCTCACGCCATAATACTTGCATGGCAACTATCGTCCTCCAACCATTGGGATTAAGTTGATTAGGACCAATACCTAACCTATGAAGAAGAACTCTACAAAATGAATTTAGGGGAAACCTAAGACCAGCTAAGAGGTAAGATGAGTATACTCCCAAACCAGAAGAAGGTGAACAACACCACTTTCCTTCCTTGGGCAGACGAGGTTCAAACTCGATAGGAATTTGGTATCTATCTACTAATGTTTTTAACTTAGGAGTGTCTAAGGTGGATGCTACCTCAGGTGCACAGCTATATATGATGTTTTCCTCTCCCTCCTCCTCGTCCTGAGAAGGGCTGGGTGGCGCTCTGGACGAGCTAGCCCCAGCTCCAAAGGCCATCCTACGTTGCATTTCCTGAAATTATTCTAAGGAAATGCCAGGAACCCTGGACGAATACTGCTCGTCCGAGGAACTGCTACTAAAACTAGTGCTACCCTCACCACTCTCATAACTTCCAGACGAGACGTCCTGGTACTCATCTATTTCTCTCTCTATACTACTAGACGAAGACATAACTAAAGTAAAGATCAAGACGAAAACCTAAAAGGAAGAGGAAGTACCTGAGAACTAGAACGAGTGCTAGATGAGAATCTTGGGCGAGATAGCAGAAGGAAGTTTATGAGAAAGGTGGAGGGCAAGAAAGAGAATGTGCCTATTTATAGGGCTCAGGAGTAGGGTCAGCGAAGCGACACCATCCACTAAGAAAATGACACGTGGCAATCGCGTGGGGAAATGTAATCGATTTAATTGCTCAACGAATCAAACCATGACACGTGGCTATATAAAGGGGATAAAATCCCTATAATATCCCTGGACGACGCCCTGGACAAGGGGCAACTGATGGGATAACAAAAAATCACATCTATGGTTCGTTTAGATGGGTTGTCCAAGATGAACGGTTAGCCAAACGACCAGGCCATCTCCTATTCGTCCAGACCTCTCGTCCTTGGGAAGTTGAACAATTGATTAAACTTTAGGGAATCAAGTCGAAAGAACTGTCCATGTGTAAGGCGCATGGACGACCACACAACGGCGCGACAAAGAGTCGTCCATGTGTAGAGCGCATGGATGACTACGCAACACTTAGCAAATTTTGGAGCAGTTAATCAACCCGTGTTCATCGCCGCCAATCCCTCCCACGTATGTAACTTCCAACGGCAGTTATGATTTCTATAGTCGTTGAGGAGGTTATGTCCGGATTCCAAGATTCTGGGGGAAGTTATTGAACTAGTAATTGCCCCAGAATACCCTATATAAGTACCGGTCTTAACCATAAAAAGGTACGAATTTCCTGAGATTTTATATTGGATAAAGTTGAAACTCTATTAGAAGGGAAGATACTAACTTTGTCATCGGAAGGTATTTGGCCGGTTCACCCCGGTCACCCTTTGATTGTTTTCTCTCTTTATAGGCCTTTGCTAACGCCGTAGTCCACCGAAGCCGAAGTGTTCAACTGACTGCTTTCATCCATCATCAACCTTCATTGATATCAGCTCTCACATATATGGCACAATTGTGGATGAGACTAGAACCACCTCCAGGCCCAAGCTGATCTTTCCTAGTTTTCTCATGAGACTTTTCAGAGCAAAAGGGGTTGCAATTCCTCAAGATATCAGTCCCATGGCTCCCCTATTAGCCATAAACAAACTAACTCTCACAAGGATACAAGTTCATCTTTCAGGTGATGAAGAGGAGGGTGACCAAGGAGAAGGTGATCCTATGGAAACTGAAGCAGAGGCTGTAGGACAATCAGTCACACCCAGAAGCAGAAGCAAGAGGAGTAGAGCTTCAATCTCATCAGCTGCACCTTCAGATGCACTTCAGATCATCCTGGAGAAGATTGATGAACTCAGAAAAGTTCAGAATGAGCATACTAATAGGATGACAGCAATTCAGGATCAGCTCAACGTACTTTCAACCAAGTTTGACAATCTTAACTCCCAACAGTGACCCTTTGGCATTTCCGATCAAAAAGGGGGAGAATTCTTGAGGGGCAGCTCTTGAGAGGGAGTGCCATTTTGAGGGGGAGCATGCCATAAACAGTGTTTATTCAGTTTTACTTTAAGTTTCGTATGGTAGTATGTTTGGTTAATACTCTCTCTGTGGGTTTGTTACACTATGGTTAAAATGTTGGTTTAAAGGTTTAAAACTTATGGATTTGTTTGACTTTGAAACTTTGGTTTATTAATACTTAAGATGTTATTCAGTTTTTATTTACTATCTATACCTGTTGCTTTTGTAAGTTTTTAAGGTTTTTAGGTCTTTGTACCCATGCTATGTAGCTTTAGTACTTCATGTTAAATGTCACGCCCTTGTAGGATTTTGTTCCTGGATGCATATATGTTTTGTGCATTGGTTGAGTGTTGGACATACAAATGATACTTTGAAAATAAGCTTATTAGCTTGCAAGTCCGGATGTTCATTCCTTGAGTGAATGAGCATTGTGATCACTAGCATATAGTGATTGCAATTTTGGTTAAGTCATGGTTTATTGATTTATCCCATTTTGCTTGATCACATTTTGCTTGATCACATTATGCTTGCTCCATATGCATTACAAGTTTTCTTCGTACAATGAATTTATTGTGTTATTGTGTTTTAGGAGATTTTTTTGGTCATATGGTTTAAGAGCTTCACAGATTCTACAGTTAGGTGTGAGTGAGTTTTCCAACTGTTCCCAACTCACGCGTTAAGCCTAGAGTTTGTTGTAGGGCTTTGTCACAGAATAGCCAAAGGGGGAGATTGTAAGGTTGAATTTAATCGACCATATTGTTGGCTTTATTTAGTACCAATTTGCTTGTATTTTAGCACTTAGAAACCCTGTATTTAGGTAGGATTCATGTAAGGGTAGTGAGTGAGAGAGTGTGAAGAAATGCTCAAGATTGTGCAAGGATGCAGGGATTTACGGCTGGGACTCTGGGTGACTTGCGACTGGTAAGTCGCCAACTGCAGCACACGAGTGAAGTGTGCGAAAAGATGAACAGTCACGCCAGTTGGTGCACTACAAGACAAAAGGTCTAGCTTGGCCGTTTTGTTATCTCGCGGTTTGAACTCGCGACTCAGTCAAGTCGCGAGGCCAAGCTGCCAACCAGCACTGTTTTGAAAAACCTGACTCTTCGCATTCCTATCTCACCCTAGTATAAATACCCCTTATACCCATGAAACGTAGAGAGCTTCCAGAGAGAATTTTGAGAGAGAAACCCTAGAGAAAAACAAGATTGATTCATCCATAATCTTCATATAGAGACTCTTCAAATTCCTCTACTCTCACCCTCTCCATTGATACATCCTTGAGAGGTTCTTGACCAAATCCTTTTCTCACCATACCCACGTATGTGAGAAGGTCTTTTGGTGCTAAGGGAAGCAGTTTAGAAGGGACTAATAGTTATTGGTTGATGCTATGGGCTATAGCGGAATCTGATAAGCTAGAAAAGACAAAGGTTCGGCGCAACTTCGTTGGAGCAAGAAGTTTGGAGGGCTTAGGTACACTGGGTAGATTAGGCTTGGAGGGTCTATTGTTGTTCATGTATCCCAACTACATTTTCTAGTGGATTATTGACCGCTTGGAGGGTGGTAGAGAGGTTTTATGCCGAGGGTTTCGGTTTCCTCTTCGATAACACATCGCCGTGTTGTCTTTGTGTTTGCATCTCTCTTCCCTTAATCTTTACCATTTAATTTCTGCTGTGAATGTAATTTTAAATTGGTTTAGATTGTTTATCAATTCTATCATTAGCTTATGTTCATGTTCCGTACATTTATTGTTTGATAATAAGCTTGAATTGATAATTTGTAATTTGGGGGGTCTAAACGTTCATAGTGTTTTCAATGTTATTTGAACGCCTTGTGGCTTGAAAATGAGTCGACCACCCATAGCAGCAACGCTCATGCACTATCACACGCACATACTGTTGGAGGTGTGTGTGCATTACGGGTGTGTGACTAGAATCTGAGCCGATTTTATGGAAATTACCAAGGGTAAGTGAAGTTTCCACCAATCATTGGGTTTTTCTTAAGGTATGATTGGTCACCTGACTCTATTTGATTTTATTACCGATCCTAGGTTAAGAAAATGTCGTTTTTCCTAATCTAATGTGGATGGGAGAAAAATCTTGATTCTTGAGTTTGGAAGTTTGGTTACATGTGGGGATGGTGTTATGTACCCCATAACACCTGTCCAAAGGCAATCCTTTGTTTTGGTAAAATCATAGTTTTTGGACATTGGCAGTTGAAAACAAGCTATTGGCATTAGCTTTTGGGGCTTTAATTGTGTTGGGCTTTGAGGTTTGGTTTCGAAATAGGTATGGTCCTGATTGATTCTTTCAAAGTGTGTTTGAAGTCACTACCAAATTTCCACAGCGAAAATTCAGTAGCATTTTGCCTTATTTTTGTGGTGGAAATCCGCCAGCGCTTTGCCTTAGATACGTCATAGCATGCCAAACGCTATTCTCACCAAGCTTTCAATGTGAGAATGCGGCAATGGGCATGCCCAATTTTCAAGGCAAAAATCCGGTAGAGTTTCACGTTTGGTGTGCTATGGTGCACCAGCAGGGTTTTGTGTTTGTGTATACGGCCCATATAGACGTGCTCGTACCATGACAAGCCGAAGCCCTCCAAAATGTTAGAACACATTGGTATGTGTCTCATACATGGGGAAACCGATGTCATTTGGTGACATGGATCAAGACAATCACATCGCGATGATCGTGCACACAATATAGAATGAATATGCACCTATGACAATTGCCTCCATACTACAAGGTCAAGAGTTCTCATGACTAGAAAGGGTCGCTCACATAGCCACGAGAGTCATTCATACAAAGTGTACAATCACCGACACACACACACACAAGTAGATATACATATAACATGCATCATGCACAATGCTATCACACAGAGCATAAAAGTAAACCAGACATTGCCAACATTCCAAGGGTATGACCCAGCAAGGTATAGGAAAGGTAAAATAGACATTGCTATACCCACGGAATGCGGCCCAAGAAAAGAATAAGAGGATAAAAGGGGTGGTACATGGATGGGGACCCTGATACATGCTTTAGAGAAGAGGCTTAGAAAGGGGGAAAGAGAAGTTTACTTAGGAGGGGCTAGGCCCCCTAATCTACTGATCATTGCCCTTTGTGGGCTTGCATCCTTTTGCTTGCATCCTTGCCCTTTTTGCTTACGCCTAGGAAGTCACACCCTTACTCCTAGTGTCCTTGCTCCGTGTGTGTATATACAAAGACCAAAGAAACAAGCTAGCAGACAAGCAAAAGAAAGGAGATAGGGAAAGGGTAAAGAAGCATATAAAAGAGCAAACAAAATATTATCAAACAAAAGGGGGTGTCCTAGGAGGACAAATGTAGGTTTGGATCAAGTGTCCATAGTTCCATTAGATTGAAGTATGGACAACACACAAACTCATGCATGAACATGTAGGGAAACGTGCACGAATGCAAAGAAGTAAAGAAAGCCAAATGGCCACCGCAAAGAAAGCAAGGCACGCATAGAAAGCAAGGTACGCATATCAACATCGCTCAAAGTGGAGAAAGGTGTTGAACAAGCACACCAACACCTCATAAGTGTATCTCCAAGTGGTCACATCCAAACAAACCCTGGGAGGAACAGATGTAACCATGTAAGCACAAACCCACAGAGGGTACAAAGCATGGCAAAACTTAGATCTAGGGAGGCTAACATGAAGATAAAGCATAGAAGCAATCAAGAAAACATGGATATGCATAAAGCAAATGATCCAAACCCTTTAAGATAGGCCTAGATGTGCGGATGTAGGACTAGACCACAGGATCTAGATCTACACCACACCGGAAGGGCCAAAAAGCAAGAAAGAAAGATATCAAGGGACAACAAGTGCTAAAGTAGCACATAATATAGCAGCCAACCTAAATCTAAGCACACAAGCATGGCATGGAGCACATTAACGCATAGATTAAAGAACAAACATGTAGATATAAGCATAAACATGGAAAAGAACACAAAAGCATGTAGATCTAAGCATAAACATGGCAAGGAGCCTAACAACATGTGGATCTAAGCACAAATATGAAATTTAGACATATCCTAGACCAAGAAGGCTAGGTTAACAACGTCAAAGCGATAAATCATGGCAAAAAGCAAGTAGACATACTAAAAAAGCTATAAAACACGCTAGGAAGCTAAAACATGTTAGGAAAAGTGTTGGGTTAAAATGAATTGACCCTTTGCAATTAATTAATTAATTACCCAAGTTAATTAATTAGATCAAATTTCATGCAATAGTGTGGCAGCACAAACAAATCACCAATAAAACTTCCAGTAGTGGAAAATAAATTGACACTGGTGATTTGTTTACGAATAGGGAAAACCATCGAGGCAAAACCCCACCAGGTGAATTTCAGGTCGCCACTCCCAAGAATCCACTATTATCAATCGCAAGTGGTTACAAGTATAAGGAATCTTACCAAACCCTTTGGCCTATCCAGAAATACCAACCTACAACTAAACCCTTACCCCAATACCTAATTGGACTTGTATTGTAGTGGCAATCTTCCAGTTTAATGCACGAATCCTAGTACGTGACTAACCAATGATGCACGAATCCAAGTACGTGACTAACACCAACAACTTGAAGAAGATATTGGCTGCAAAGTTCTTCAGTTCATCAACGATAAAGATCAGGAAGCTCCTTGGTTACAAAAGCCTATGGTGTAAAGATGCAATAGCTTCTTCAGAGAGAATAATGAACTAGGTCACTTTCTGCATATGTTCTTCTTGTATGACGGCCTTTAAAAATAAGCATTATATATGTCTAGGGTTGTGAGAAAAGAAAGCCTATACAAATATACAAACATGGGCTGAAAATCAGATCTAGAAATTCTGATTTCGTAAGTTTCGACAGAAACAGCTTGTGTCTAGGTCACTTTCTACATATGTTCTCCTTGTATGACGACCTTTAAAAATAAGCATTATGTATGTCTGGGTTTGTGAGAAAAGAAAGCCTATACAAACATGGGCTGAAAATCAGATCTAGAAATTCTGATTTTGTAAGTTTCGACCGAAACAACTTGTGTCGAGTTTCAACATAAATCTCGATAGAAATGATTTTGTCGAGCTTTAATGAATAGCTCTTTTTCACTTGGTTCTTGGTCAGATCTTCATGACTTTAACACTTGACTTTAACAACATGTTTCTTGAAGTTTTAACCTAATTACAAAGTCACTCACTTTCCTCTCATCAGCCTTGCCTCTTGTTTCATTGGGCTTCGATCCATTTACAACAATACTCTCATCTTACTCTCTTAAGCTTTCATTATAATATACTTAGAGATTTTCAACCTTTTGTCTCAAACATGGGCTTACAATATATTCATCACCTTTGAGCTCTTCTCTTTTCATTTCATTATCATCATTTTTTTGAAGTAGCCCATTAGCTAGGATATATTGTAACCTTCCTCTTAAAGTCCATGAAGTTCTCATCATTTTGGGCCTAGGCATACAAGAAAGAGGCCCAAGATTAGGGAAATTCATATTAACTTTGTAGGATTTTGGATGCTAAGTCCATAGCATACTCGTTATCTTAGGTCCAAAGTCCTCTTTTTCAAAAGGGCCTTTTGATTTAGGCTTACGATAGTAATTAGGCTATGGTCTTATGAACCTTTCAAGTTAAGACATACCATTGGATTTAGGAATAAGCCTCTTACATGTAAGAACTTCTTTTCTTTTGTCCCATTTGTCTTTAGGGTAAGCCATAACTTTAGGGTCATCCCTCCTTTTTTTACCTCTTTTATTTGTCCTTTAAAATTAGGTGATCACAAGATATATGGTTGAACAAACAAGAGATATAAAGGGTACCCTCTTTTGGTAGGATCTAGTATCTCTTTAAGTGTGGGTAGGCCTTCCTAAGGCTAAAGGGATGGATAAGTAGGTTACTCACAACTTGGCGGGCCATTATTCTAACCGAGGGCCTAAGTGGACCTTTATGGATTGGTGGTAAACCGTTAATGTGCTCAAAGCCCATCGTAGGCAATGGCACACATTGTGAGTTGGAGGGATGAACTTTGAAAGACTTAGGCCTGAATGAAGCCTTCCATCTTCCCACTTATCACCAATCGAGGTAAAGGGAGAAAAGAACCATGTGATGTATGTACAAAAAAATATTGAGTAAGCCTTTATTAAGGCTAAGACATAGGACACATAGGAATTAAACTCACAATCCCTAGCGAAATTGTGACTAAGGACACGATGGGGGAGTCGCCACCTAGTTTTTGCAATGGCCTAGGAACCATATATATATAACATCCTCTCGAGGAAGGACCTTTTAATCTTACTACCAAAGATATGGGTTCAGGGTTAAGGTACGGTCTTGGAAAGGTGTTAGGCACCCAAAACCACCTAACCCTAAGGTTGGCTTCCCATCATTGTGTCTTATGTCTTGACCCTATTAAAGGCATACTCAATATGCTGGGAAATTTAGTTCCCGGTTGATAGAAATAATAATTTTAAACCCAAATTGCTAATTATATTTATTATAAATAAACCTTGTTAAAACAAATAAACACCAATATCATGTAAATATCATGCACAGTGGAAAAGTAAATAAGACAAGATATGATGACCCAGGAAAACCATTGAAACAAACTAGTTTCACAGTAAAAAACCTGGGCGGAAACCTTCCCAAAAAGCAATCCACTATAATAAAGAGAAGTTTTAGATCTAGTACAAAATATTTGTCCGTAGACTCTACAATCTCAATAGATGAACTTATAGCAGAAATCTTCCACCGCATCAGAACCTTTAAACTCTCTAGTATATGAACGCCACCGATGATGCATGGATCCCAGTACGTGACTAACTCCAGCAACTTGAAGATGTTATTGGCTGCAAAGTTCTTCACTTCATCAACAATGAAGATCAAGAAGTACCTGGTTACAAAATCCTAAGGCGCAAAAGAAGCAGTAACTTCTTTTAGAGAGAATAAGGCACTAGGTCACTTTTTGCATGTGTTCTCCATGTATAACAACCTTTAAAATAAGCCTTATATATGTCTAGGGTTGTGAGAAAAGAAACCCTACACATACATGTCAGTTGGGCCAAAACTCAAATCTAAAAATTCTGATTTCATAGATCTCGATAGATTCAGCTTTCGTTGAGCTTCATTCTTAAATCTCAATAGATACCGTTTTTGTCGAGGTATCTGTCGAGCTTTAATGAATAGCTTTTCTTCACTTGTTTCTTGGTCCAATCTTCATGGCTTTAACACTTGACTTGAACTATTGTTTGTTGAAATACTAAACCTATCCTAGATCTACCCAATTACAAGTAAAGTGCATTTTGTCAAAAGATTAGCCAATTACATAAAATATGTCCTTAACACAATACTTGTATCTAACTCATACACACACACACACACACACACACTAACATACATGTAACAATCAACATGGCATCAATCATCTCTAATCTTACATCTATCAAGGCAATCAACCAAAGCCTAGCATTTATTTAATCATGCTTCATCACAAACTCTATCATCATATCATATCACATCCAAGGCAGAAACATGTGAGCATCAAGATCAAAGGTAGAAACAAAGGCAACAAAACATGTCATCATTCAAGGCATCAAGATCACAATTATATCATAAACCCTAGCCAAGCATGTACATTTTGAATGCCTGACTTACCTTTTCTTACCTGGCAGCAACTCAACACCTATGGCATTATGCATGAAAATGTGAATTCATGTTCATGGCATTAAAACAATAAAACCCTAATTTTAACATGTGAAAGCAAACAAGCAATTAAACATGTGAAAAAAAAGCCCAAAAGTATGTATATATGAAAAAGGATCTAAAACAAAAGTATTACATGTGAAATCAAAAGCAAAAAAAAAAAAAAAAAAAAAAAAAAAATTAGGGTTTCTAGGCGAGTTCATGCGCACACATGAACAACCCTGCGTGCGTGTAATCAAGCCTGTGTGCATAGGCCAGATTATGCACACGTGGGAATCTACCCAGAAACCCTAGAAAAACAGCAGAACTTCAAAATGATAAATTTAACATCCTAACATACTTTTAAAACTTACAACTACATAAGCCTAAGCTAGATAAACATATTAAAACTTAAAACAACAAAAACTAAAGAGACAGAAAGTATAAAGAGCAGAAAAGAAAGAAAGTGAAAAAGAAAAAGAAAAGTTTGAAACTAATTCCTCAAACAAAAGCCCTTCAAGCTTGATTTTTGACCGTTCCCCTCAGTCAAATCTATTCACAATTTAATAAAATAGTGATTCGTAATCTTAAACTTAAAGACCAAGGCCAGAAAAGGCCCTAATCAAAAGAAAATTTACTTGAGAATGTTTTGTTAAAAACACCATCTTTGATTCACTATTTCTAGTGAATCTTAGTGTTTTCATGTGGGATTTCTGTGTGTTTTGAAAATATACCATGTAAGGCTACTTATAGTGTGAAAATAAGGGTTTGGAACGTTTCTTAGACAATGTGGGATTCGTTCCAAACGTCAACATTAATGCAAAAAACTTGCCTTGTATAGTTTTTGGAATTCACTATGCATGCGCAAGATTGGGCCTATGTGCGCCTGTAGAAAGGTACGTGCGTAAGCCGATTCTTGCGTGTGCATAGCGAGAGTTTCCTTGGCTTTATTTTCCCAAAAATAGATTTATTTTCTCATTGAAAGTTATATTTTTCATTCTAACATTTCTTAAGTCAATTTATCATCTGATTGGGCCCTAAACCAACCTTGGGTCTTAGAATTCAGCATCATTCGAGAACGGGAGCCAAAGTCGTAAAGCGTACAAAATGCGGTGTCTACACATAACACCATCTAGGTAATTTTTATACAAAGTAAACTTATTACCCACGAACCCCAAATCTAGCAAACCACACTCATCTAAAGCTTCAAGAAAATTTTGCATTTGTCCATAGGGCTGTAAACAACCCCCAAATTTTTCATGAGTCTTTAAGAGCTCATTAAAATTACCTACACACAGCCATGGTAAATCAAAACATCCACGAAGGTCCTTCAGCAAATTCCACGACTCCATTTGTAGATGAGTTTCCGGAGCTCCATAAAATCCTATGAAACGCCAAACATTCTCTCGACCTTTATTAATCAAAGCATCAATGTGATTTATGGAGGAAGACTCAATATGCAAATTGAAATCTTTCTTCCAAAATAAAGCCAATCCACAGCCATGAGTAATTTTTGAAACCCCATGATGATAACCAAACCACAAAGAATCATGAATACCAATTAGCCTAGCTTCATCTAGCCATGTATTGGCTAAAAACACCATTGTAGGATCTTGTGCCCAGACTAAAACACCGAGCTCATGAACTATCTGCCGGTTCCCAAACCCCCGATAGTTCCAACATAACACACTCATTGGTCCCGGCGGGGCTAGGAACCAGCCGCCGCCAACAACGCAGAATTTTCCTTCCCATCCTTCGAAACCAACTTCTTCTTCTTTGATAATTCTAGATGATTCGAACCCAACTCAGAGGACCTTTTAGAACCTGCTGAAATATTCAATTTTTCCTGTTTTCCTGATTCAATACGTGGGAGACGGGTCCACTTTGTCGCTAGAGGAGACTTTGTAACGCGTGGAGAAGCTTCATTCAATTCGGGAATATTAGTGATATTCCTTGAAGGAAGTATCAGGGTACTGGAGCTCACCAAAATCGGTGAGGAATTATTATTTGAGGGAAATAGGGGAGCTGAAGTTGCGTGCTTCTTAGAAATAATAGGTGGCATGGAAATAATAGGATCCTCTTTTGGAATAGGATCCTGCATGTTAATTGCCTTCCCCAAATAATCAAACTTTGTCAACTCACTATCAATCATATCATATTATAATTATAATTATAATATAATAAAAGTTGGGCTTAGACGCTGTGGTTGTGCCAAGTGGCGGCATCAAATTGTAGAAATTTTCATAGATTTTTAGATTTTAAGAAAAAATATATATAAGTTTTTGTCAACTATAAATTCTAAGTGGATATAATTTTTCTTCAATTATAATTTCTAAGTGGATAAAAATCTTAATTAGATTAAAGATAATTGAATAAAACTAAATAGACAATCTTATGAAAAATAAATAAATAAAAAAGAAGAAGAATTTGATCACAATTGGAATACTAAACCCAGCAGTATTGGGAGACCAGCAGACAAATAGTGCTAAATAGAAGGAAGGATTTTGATGAATACTAAACCATACTTCTTGCTGAGGTTTCTCTATCAGAAGCAAGGTTTCAAGAGGTAAAGAATTATGTAACTTTCTTATTTTTTAATTACTATACTACACGTTTATATATATAACCAAAAAAAAAAAATTGTCATGCATTGATTCTCAAATACCAATTTCAAATAGATAATACTAAGACAAATAAATAAATAAATAAATAATTCTACCACTAATCAAGCAAACGTTTTAAAAAAAAAAAAAAAAAAACTGTTTTACTAATAACCAAATATCCGAACCATGCATATTATACAATATACAATAATTGACCTATAGACTTATAAAAACAAAAAAAATAGCAGAGGAAAAATCAATTTATAACAATGTTATCTATTTCTTTTGTGTTTATCCAAAAATAAATAGAGGAAAGTTGATAAGACAAAGTAAAATTTTGTATTTATCCAAAGGTTAGTAGAGCAAAAGTTGATAAGAACAATTAAGATTTTGTATCTATCTAAAAAAATTGCTGCTATTTTCGCTTACCTTCAAGTGTATCTAAAACTTGCAATTAGATCATAGGGAATAAAAATCAATTGGAAAAAAAAATTATAAATATATTTACTCCACCTCCCTCAAACTTCTCATTCGGACTATTCATGAAGGTTATATTTTTTGTATTCTTAGTTTTTTTTTTTTTTTTGTATATATTTTTAGTTGGATGGTTTTGTTCTATAACGGAAGTACATATTATTTATACTACAACTAACTATATTGGAACTCTTTGAAGCTATAGAGTTTGAAGGGAACTTTGAAAAGCTTAGTTATTTTGACCATCTCTATTTGGCCATGGAGGGAGGCACGTACACTTTTGTGGAGTCATGGATGCTATTTTCATGGATCATTAAGATTTTTATTCCATAATTGGTAAGTATGATCAATCCTCATTACTTCTGGTATGTATTCTTTATTCTTTTGTCTAAATTTTTTTAGGAGAAAAAAATGGAAGTATTCATGTTATTAGAATTTTGAAAGTGATTATTTACAATAAGCTTGAATTGTTGAAACTTAATTAACTAGATCTTCATCAACCATAATCTATTGGAATATGATCACAACAAGGATTCTCAAGAGAGATAAAAACCTTAAAAATTAAGGGTGTAGTTGGCTTAGCAATATAGATTAGTAGGCTTAGCAATATAGATCTTCATTTACTCATAATATAGATTGTTGTTCACAAAATTAGCCAAGAAGGATCTGCAGACCTCACAAAAAGGTATTACTTTT
This sequence comes from Quercus suber, assembly GCF_002906115.3. Lineage (NCBI taxonomy): Eukaryota > Viridiplantae > Streptophyta > Magnoliopsida > Fagales > Fagaceae > Quercus > Quercus suber. The sequence goes on along the minus strand of NW_027069652.1, from coordinate 516,135 downwards.
TAATTCTTTTGACATCTCAATGCTAATGAAGCTATTTTCAATTATCGATGCAAAACTTATTGCCAAGGTCTTAACTCTTAGTATTTCTCAAAATTATTTATTGAAGTTTATATTTACACATTTGTTTTGATAGGTTGAAATTCAGTGCTTCCTCCCTTGCTTTCAAATGCAAAAATTCAATTCTTATGTAAATCTCACTACTTTTATTTATTTATTTTGTTTAGTAATTTGGGTTCTTTATAATTCTTAACTATTAAATTGAGTTTACCACTTAAATAAATGTTATTATTTAAATTTAATTTGTTGTAAGAATGTCAAGTTTAGAGTCCCATGAGTGAGATGCAAACAGAGAGAATGGGAGAATTAATCTGAGGAGGCTCACCTCCTCGGATGAGCAAAGCACAAATCAAATACATGTCCCATCATTCTAGGTGACTTCTATGGATGTTCTACTGACAGGGACGCGTATTGTGAACGCACAAGAGGGAAGGAAGCTCAGAAATATCTAAGGAAAAAATACTGTCACCACATTAAATGTTTTGCAACTAACTTTCTGGCCGCAATTATATGGAGAAGACCCCTGAACAATGCTGCCTTAGCTATCCCAACTCACAGAGAGTTAGGGAGGGTGTTCAATGGGACAAGCACTCAAGTAATGGCTTGGATGATCAACAAATGGAGGGCCAAATCATGAAGGGGGAGATATATAATGTAAGAGACCCTTGGAGGGAAGGGGATTGGAAAATCAAGAAAGAAACACTGTAACAATCTATAATCAAACTTGTAACCATATTTAAGAACATTATATAAGAACTAGTCTCCTCGGACATTGCTGAGGACCTTTTTTCTTCAATTTAAACTTGTTTATTTTTACTCTTTTGTCATCAAGCCTATCTAACTTGTTGTTTGATTAACTAAAGCCCAGTTTTCTAACCCATTATCTACAAATTCATTGTTTTGGGCATTTTGGGGTCTAAGTCCATTCATACCTTGGGCTAAGAACTCAAATCTGGTCTTTACAATTGGCATCGTCTGTGGAAATTATTGGTGTTATAGTAAATTCAACTTTGAATGATGATAGGTTCAGGTCCACACATGGCAGAGTTTATAGGGTCTCAACGTCAAGATCACTTTCGTGATCTTGAACGAAAAAGGGACTGGGAGGTAAGTGTACATACTACCTATACCAGTCAGGGCCAATCTCGGAGTAAAATCCACGTCTCTAATGAGGGGAATGCCAGAGCCATGCAGAAGGAGATTGATCACCTAAAGAGAAGCTTGCGCCATGAACAGCAAAAGCAAGCTCCCTCTAATCCTGACTTCTCTTCTGATGGTGAAGAGGATGGTAGCTATAGGTACAGATCAAGGACTCCTCCTAGCGAGTCTTTTTCATATGATGAGGACTACCATCATGAGCGCAAAAACAGAAATTCATCCTCGATAGGCCTAGGAAATGAGTAAGGCACTCAACTAGATTTTTAGGTCACCTTTCACGTGTTGGATTGAGAGAGGGAGGCTTCCTCAGCGGTTCACTTAGCCTACATTCACAATGTATAATGGTAGAACAGACCCTGTGGAGCATGTTAGCCACTTCAATCAGAAGATGGCAGTACACTCCAAGAACGAGGCCTTGATGTGCAAGGTGTTCCCATCCAGCTTGAGGCTTGTGGCAATGAGGTGGTTTGATGGTTTGAAGGCAAGCTCCATGGATTCGTTCAAGGAACTCACTCAAGCATTTGGATCCTATTTCGTTACGTGCAGTAGGGTTCCTCGACCTTTAGCTTCCTTGTTAACTTTGTCCATGAGAGAAGGAGAAACCCTGAAAATATATTCGGACAGATATTGGGAGATGTTCAACGAGATAGATGGTGATTTTGACGATCTAGCCAACAACACTTTCAAGCTCGGCCTATCTGCCAGGCATGACTTAAGGAAGTCCTTGACTGGGAAACCTGTTACCAGTATACGCCAGCTTATGGATCAAATTGATAAGTATAAGAGGGTTGAGGAGGACCAACAGCATGGCAAGGAAAAGAGCAAGGTTATCCCTCAGGAGAGGAAGGATTTCAAGTCGGTCCGCTACAACAATAATAGACCCGGAAGGGATTTTGCTGGGCAGTCTGCGCCTGCAACTCCTCAAATGGTTAACGCAGTGTTCCAAGAACTGGTGCATCAAGTTTTGAAGAATATTAAGAGCGAGCCATACTTCAAATGGCCGAACAAGATGAGTGGAGACCCTTTGAGGTGCAACTAGAGCCTTCATTACTAGTACCACCAGGAGCGGGGTCATACTACTGAAGATTACAGAACACTGTGGAACAATCTAGAGTGACTGGTCAAAGAGGGAAGGTTGTAACAATTTTTTTACCGGCCCAATAGACAAGGGAACCAGTCAAGGTTGGAGGCTCAGAGGAATGCTCCTTCAAGGACTTCGTTAGGCACAATCAATGTCATCTTTGCTGCACCCGGTAGAACCGGTTCCCACCCTTCCAGGGTGATGTCTGTAGCTAGGCAATTAGCCAAAGACTCTAACTCTGAGCTAAAGAGAGCTAGAATAGAGGTCTGACCGTTACCGAGTTTCTCAGACGAAGACATGATTGGAACCATCCAACCACATGATGACGCCTTGGTGGTCACCCTCAGAATAGGGGGTATGATGTGAAGAAAGTATGGTAGACCAGGACAGTTGTGCAGAGATTATGTACCCTGACTTATACAGAGGGCTGAACCTAAAGCTTGAAGATCTGACAGCCTATGATTCACCCTTAGTGAGTTTTGATGGGAAAGTTGTTATCCCAAAGGGCCAGATTCGGTTACCCGTACAGGCAGGATTAGAGGTAGTTAAAGTGGACTTCATTGTGGTGGATGCATACTCCCCATACACGGCCATTGTGGCCAGACCTTGGTTTTATACCCTAGGGGATGTCTCTTCAATGCTGCATTAAAAGGTGAAGTATCTGTCGGGGGATCAGATTGAGGAGCTAGTTGTGAGCCAATCCGTGGCTAGGCAATGCCTCGTGTTTACAATTTTGCACCAGCCTGCGGCCAAATCCTCGGCCTCTGCTGGGAGAGGATTATAGCAATCAAAACCCCCAGTATTACCAATGAAGGGGCTAGTCGAGGAGGTTAAATTTGAAGATTTAGAGAAGTTCGCTATAGGTGATGATCCAAAAAAGGAAGAGTTAGTGGAATTTCTTAGGAAGAACGTTGATATGTTTGCTTGGAATGTCTACGAAGCCCCGAGGGTGGATCCAAGTTTCATCTGCCATCATTTAAATGTTAATCCATTTGTCACCCTAAAGAAGCAACCACCTCGGCGCTCATCTAAGCATCACTCTAATGCTGTTAAAGATAAGGTGAATAAGCTCAAGTAGGCAGGGGCTATCATAGAGGTTTTCTACCCTGACTGACTGGCCAACACTATGGTGGTAAAGAAGAAGAGTGGGAAGTGGCATGTATGTGTGGACTTCACAGATCTAAATAAGGCTTGCCTAAAGGATTCGTTCCTTATGCCTAGGATAGACCAGCTAGTGGACACAACTATAGGCCATCCTCGGATGAGTTTCTTAGATACCTTTCAAGGGTACGACCAGATACCGCTAGCCCTGGATGACTAGGAGAAGACAGCTTATGCCACTCCCATTGGAAACTACCATTTTCGGTTTGAAAAATGCAGGATCCACCTATCAAAGGATAATGACTATGATGTTTGAATCATAGTTGGGCAAGAGTATTGAGGTCCATATAGACGACATGGTGGTGAAGAGTAAGGTGGTGTCCGAGCATGTAAGAGACCTCAAGAATATTTTGAAATTTTGAGAAAACACAAACTGCGACTCAATGCTTCTAAATGTTCTTTTGGGTTCGGATCAAGGAAGTTTTTAGGGTACATGGTAATACATCACGAAATTGAAGTTAACCCCGATCAGATTAAGGCAATCAACAGTTTGCAGCCATCTCGGAACCCTAAGGAAGTCTAGAAACTGACCGGAATGACTGCTACCTTGAATCGGTTTATCTCTCGGTCAGCAGATAGATGCACACCTTTCTTCCTACTAATGAACAAGTGGAAAGGATTTGAGTGGACCGAGGAGTGTGCTTTAGCCTTCTAATAGCTTAAGGATTACCTCTCTCGGCCACCTATCATGTCTAGTCCTAAGATGGATAAGGTCCTATTTGCTTATCTTGCTGTGGCCCCTCATGTGGTAAGCTTGGTCTTGATACGAGTTGATAGCGACATACAAAGGTTGGTTTATTATGTGAGCAAGTCACTACATGAGGCGAAGATCCATTATCTACCATTGGAGAAAGCCATTTTGGCGGTGGTACATACTACATGTAAACTCCCCCATTACTTTCAAGCACACATAGTAGTTGTCCTAACTCAGCTTCCCCTCAGAGCTTTGCACCGAAGTACTGATTGCACGGGGAGGATTACTAAATGGGGCATAATCCTAGGAGCTTTTGACATTAAATACATGCCTCATACCTCTATCCAGGGTTAAGTCCTTGTAGATCTGGTAGCCAAGTTTGCTGAATCTCCATTGGAAGTAGAAGCAGAGAAGCACAACATGGATGGAAAATTGGTTGGTATGGTTTCTTAACAAGATCCCTTGTCTTGGAAAGTGTATGTCGATGGTGTAGCAAATCAGAAGAGATCCAGAGTGAGGCTAGTTCTAATATCCTCTAAAAAGATTACTATTGAGAAATCATTGAGGCTAGGCTTCTCGGCCACAAATAACGAAGTTGAATATGAGGCTCTATTGATGGGAATGGCCATGGTTCAAACAATGGGCAAAAAGGCATTAGAGATGTTGTTGGACTCAAGATTGGTCGTTGGTCAAGTGAAAGGAGAGTTTGAAGCAAAAGATGGAAGAATGCAAGGGTACCTGAGTCAGGTTAGACACTTGCAATCAGGGTTCGAATATTTCAACTTATTGCATATTCCTAAAAGTGGAAAAATACACACTAATTCCCTAGCCACACTTGCAACCTCCTCGGTGCATAGGTTACCTCGGGTCATCCTTGTAGAGGATTTATATAAGCCCACAGAAGTGAAAAGAGAGGTGATCCATGTTCACCAAGTTAAAGTAGGGCCTAGCTGGATGGACCCCATGGTACTATTCTTGAAGGAGGATATCTTGCTCGAGAAGAAATCAGAAACTGACAAGGTATGAAGAAACGATTCTCGGTTCTGGTTGTCCGAGGACCAAAAATTATATAAACTTTTTTTTTCTACGCCATACCTGCTATGCATACACCCTGAGGCAACAGAATCACTCCTTGAGGAGTTATATGAGGGGATTTGCAGAAGCCACACTAAAGGAAAATCTTTGTTGCACAAAGCCATCACTCAAGGCTATTAGTGGCCAAACATGCAAAAGGAAGCACAGGAATATGTAAGGAAGTGCAACCAGTGTCAAAGGTTCATGCCAAACATACACCAACCGGAAGGAGTCCTTAATCCTCTATCCAACCCTTGGCCATTCATTTAGTAAGACTTAGACATTGTAGGCCCTTTCCCTAAGGCAACAGAATATAAGAGATACTTGCTAGTCCGCACGAACTACTTCACTAAGTGGGTTGAAGTTAAGCCCTTGGCAAATATCAAGGATTAGACGCCAAGAAGTTTTTCTAGAAAAACATCGTCACACAGTTTGAGGTCCCTCGTACCCTCAATTTCGGACAATGGCCTTCAATTTGATAACAAATCTTTCAGAAGATACTGTTGTGACCTGGGAATTATGAATAGATATTGTACCCTAACTTATCCCCAAGGGAATGGACAAGCTGAGACTATTAACAAGGTCATAGTGAATGGACTCGAGAAGAGGTTGGATGATGCAAAGGAAAAATGGGTGGAAGAGCTGTCCCATGTCCTTTGGACATACCGAACCACACCTCGCAGGTCAACAGGGGAGACCCCCTTTTCAATGACTTATGGAGTAGAGGTGGTTATTCCTTTAGAAACTGGCTTCCCAATGCTAAGAACAAGCTTTTTTAATCCGAGTGACAACAATGAATTACTAGAAAAGAGTTTAGACTTGATCGAAGAAAGGAGGGAGAACGCCATGGTCCAGTTGGCATATTACCAACACAAACTTAAGTAAGGGTATGACGCCAATGTGAAGTTGATACCATTAGCGCCTTGTGACTTGGTGTTGAGAAAGGTTCTAGAAACTGTAAAGAACCCAACATGGGGAAAACTAGGGCCTAGTTGGGAGAGCTATATCGCATCACCTCGGTGGCAGTATAGAAGTATATTACCTCGAAGACCTAGATGACCATGTAATACCATGCCCTTGGAATGTAAACAACTTGAAAAGATATTACTATTAATGAAAGTTTCTTTTGCCATATGCTTATTTATTGTTTAAATACATCGTACTTCCCATTATCATCTTCCTAAGTGTTAAATAGAACCTTAGACATGTCAGGCTCCTCAAACCACATGCTTTGGATAAATTAACACTCTATGACATTTTTCCTAAGTGTTAAATAGAACCTTAGACATGCTTAGCTCCTTGGACCACATGCTTTGGGGAAATTAACACTTTAGACATCTTTCTAAGTATTAAATAGAACCTTAGTCATGTCTAGCTCTCTGGACCACATGCTTCGGCTAAATTAATACTTAAGTGACATTTTCCTAAGTGTTAAACAGAACCTTAGACATGTCTGGCTCTTTGGACCACATGCTTTGGGGAAATTAACACTCCATGACATCTTTCTAAGTATTAAACAGAACCTTAGTTATGTCTGGCTCCTCGAACCACATGCTTTGGCTAAATTAATACTTAAATGTCATTTTCCTAAGTGTTAAACCAAACCTTAGACATGCCTAGCTCCTCGGACCACATGCTTTAGGGAAATTAATAATTCATGACATTTTTCCTAAGTGTTAAAACAGATCCAGGGTTATACCCAACTCCTCGAATTGATGGCCTTATGTAAGTTGAAGTCCTTATTTACTTATCTAAATGATGAGCAGGATGAAGTTCGTCTTGCCTTTTATTTTTTACAAAGTACATATTTATCTTCATTAGAATCAGCCTTCATTACAGAAGGTTCAATTCTCAAATACGAATATGTGATAGACCCCTTTATTGTTAATACTTGATCAAGTTACTTAGATTGTTAGTAGTGTGTTATTGCTAGTTTTTGTTGAAGACGGGGTAGCAACAATTCAATTTTGTTCGCAATAGTAATAAGCTTCAAAGCATATGAAGTAAAGGTGCAAGAGATAGAAAGAAGAGCATTTTCATTAAATAGAGGGAGTACATTTTATACGGTGACAAAAAGCCATTGCCAAAAAAATAAATAAATAAAAAAAATAAAAACAACAACAACAACAAATGAAACTACAAATTAAGTCCTAAGTGCTACTTCTTAGCCTTGGGGGGGTCTTCTTTTTGGCTCGGCTGGAAGGCAGGGACATCCTTGGCCTGAGGATCACTCTCTTTAGTCTTGGCCTCTGGCTCTTTTGCTTTGGCCTTAACAGCATCCTTGGCCTCTGAAGGGGGCTGAGACCCCTTACCCTTACCTTTGTCTTTGGCCCCCTCAACCCCTTGACTTTGATCACCAACTTGGCAGGGTCCTTTCAAAGTCTCAGAGAGGGGGAGAGCAACCTGTGCAGTTAGGTGCTGCTCTGAAGACTCAGGAACAGTGGCAGAGGAGGATAGGAGGCCAACCAGGATCTCACGGATCTCGGGGTGGTAATATACTTTCCCCGATTGCCATTACTTCGAGTATATAGGGACTCCTGCAATGTTAAGGGCTTCTGCCCATGTTGCATTGCAGTAATCCATGCATACCCTAGCCAACTTCTCAGTAAGCCTAGCTTGTGTTTCTTCCACGTTGAGGGTGTAGAATGCTTGTTTTTCAACCTCGGTTGCCTCCTTAGCCAACTGAGCTACCTCCTTAGCCTTCTACAGCTCTGCCTTTAGCTCCAACACAAGTTGTCTTGAAGTGGCCAGCTCTATCTCAATCTGATAAAGCAACTTGCGCTGGTCCTCAGCTTGAGTCTCGGCATTCTTTAACCTAAGGACTCTTCCTCTCCCTCTCCTCAATAGTCATCTTGGAGAGCAGCTCGTTCTCAGTCTCAAGGCGGAGGTGGACCTTGTTTTTAACATCGTTTTGGGCCTCATTGACCCAATCCTCGGCCACAAAGACCTCTTGGGTGATCTGCACCAAAAAAAATATATAGCAACCCCATGTGAACAAAAGGGAGAGAGAAAACCTATTAATACTTAGATTAATAAAAGGTGTGTGGCTGTGAACCTACCATGGCAAGGTCCCTTTTTAAAGGACATGAAGAGGTATTGCCGCTTCAGCTTCTTCACGGCATCCATATCCCTGGGTAAAATAAGTTGCTGCTGCAGGGTCTTAGCTATGTATGTAGAATGTCCTCTTTAGAAATCCCTAATTGAGGCATTCCAAGGGATGGCAACCCCATCTACCTCTAACTGAGGAGACTAGATGCGTTGCTGAAGGCCCACCTCAGCCACAGTTTGCTCTACCCGACTGTCCATAGAAGTGGACCTCTTGTCTTTAGGGTCTTTGGCCACTTTCTGTTGTTTGGTGCCCTTTTGAGTGGCCACCTCCCCTTTCTCAAGATCCTGCATTAGTCTTTTCTTCTTTAAATTTAGAATAGCATGCAACCTGAGGTCAATAGGGGGTAGAGGGGGAGGAGGTGGAAGAATGGGAGGAACTTAGGAGTTAGGAACTTATTTCGAAGTTAACCCCTTGTTCCCTGTGGCCATGAGCTCCCTTAGGCTCTTGTTGCCCCAGTTCAACGCCATTTCGTCTTCCTCTTCGAAGGTGCTGTCTGGACGGGCAATCACCAGAATCGAGGCGTGAACACCTGAGTATATGTCAAGCTCTTCCTCGGCATCCGAGATGTGAACCACCTGAGCCCCTTGAGTCTCCCCTTCTTCAAAGTGAAATTTGTCTATCTCCTCCTCTAGTGATAAGCATGAAGAGGCAGTCTCCTCCCTTGGCACTGCTACTGCTTTAGGAAGAATCCGTTGAAAAGGCAGTATGACTAGAGGAAGGTCTTCTTGGGCTAAGAAGTTTGGGCATGACACGTCAATTCGAGCCAGCCGGCGATCACCTATTCTTATGGCATGGCCTATCTCTTGATATATCTCCAAGATGGGCTTGAAGTCCAAGATCAAGGGGACAACTCGTAACTGCCTATCCTCACTTACGAAGATCTCGAATCTCAGTAAATAATTGAGAGCTGTAACGTTGGTCAAATTGAGCCTGGGCGCTACCTGCCTCTTGTCTGCAAAAATAGTCGAGGAGTAAAACATGGTTAGAGAGTCAAAATCCATCATTAGAGAAAGAAAAAAAAAGTAGAAATAATAACATAATTATGGTCAGAAGGTCTAAATCTCTTGTTAAGGAACCTAACTCTAAAGTGCCCTACCTGGCTTTCCCTCTCGAACGGGGCAGTGAAGGCCATTATGCCACACTTTCAAAGCTATCAGATAGTCGTCTTTCATACCTTTATTAGATTTGGGGAGGCATGAGACAAGCCTAACGATAGGCAATCTGGACTTGAGGTAAAACCCTGCGTTAGAGAGTGAATGACACTCGTACATATAGACCACATCATACTAGGTGAGCCCCAAACCCAGATGCTCGTTTAGAGCATCAACGCTGCCTAAGACCCTAAAAAGGTTGGGAGGGCACTGGTGAGGACACAACCTATGGTTAATGAGATAGTCTCGAGTTACTCTACCCATAGGGAGCATTATTCCTCCTTCTATAAAGGTTATCATGGGAATGACGACTTCCCCTTCTTCTTTATGAGTTAATACTTGGTCTGGAGCATAATACCGCAGAGCAACTCCCTGTGGTATGTGATATTTGGCCTTAAAGGCCTCTATTTTTACAGGGGAGTCTACAAGGTGCTTAAACCTACCCATTGGGACAAACTACAAAGGAACAAATGAAGTTTCAAGGGAAAGAATATGAATGGGAGGATTGAGGAGACCGGTCGAGAAGAAATGAACCTAGGAAAAGAAGAAACTTATGGAAGTCAACACTTGTGGTGCCTCTGGTACTTCTCAAAGGTTTAAATTTTAAAAGGAGAGGGTCGAGGAATCTTGAAGGTTTAAGAGGAGTTGAAGATTTGAGAGTTAGGAATCTCTAAGAGTTTAAGAGCTTATGAAATGAGGGGAAATGATTTCCCCGGCTCCCTTATATAGGGGATGGGATTGAGTGGAAATTATCCCGCTCAAAATTTGAGGAAAAATGTCAATCACAGGATCTGCGTCCCACCGTTGGATGCGGGGAATAGAGTGTCGCCTAGAGCAATTAATAACGCATTGCGAACTACGAAGCGACAGTGACGATTATGGAATGTGCAGAACTGTACTCCCGCACATGCAAACTAAAGAATTTAATGATCTTAACCCTTAACAAATCAAAACCCCACTTTTTCTCCTCGGATAAGAAGGAAAAATTGGAGTTTTGAGGGGCTATTGTCGGGACTAGGGCCTTGGGCCCAAAATTGTATATTGGGCCTTGGAATTTGTCCGAAGAGGTTGACTGGTCTGAGGACCAATAAATAGTAGTAAGAATGTCAAGTTCAGAGTCCCATGAGTGAGATGCAAACAGAGAGAATGGGAGAATTAGTCTGAGGAGGCTCACCTTCTCGGATGAGCAAAGCACAAATCAAATACATGTCCTATCATTCAAGGTGACCTCCCTGGATGTTCTGCTAACAGGGACACGTATAGTGAACGCATAAGAGGGATGAAAGCTCAGAATAATTTAAGGAAAAGCTACTGCCATTGCATTAAATGTTCTATAGTTAACTTTCTGGCCGCATTTATATGGAGAAGATTCCTGAACAGTGCTACCTTGGCTATCCCAACTCATAGAGAGTTAGGGAGGGTGTCCGATGGGACAAACACTCAAGTAGTGGCTTGGATGATCAACAAATGGAGGGTCAAGATCATGAAAAGGGAGATATATAATGTAAAAGACCCTTGGAGGGAAGGGGATTGGAAAATCAAGAAAGAAACAATGTAGCAATCTATAATTAGACTTGTAACCATATTTAAGAATATTATATAAGAACCAGTCTCCTCGGACATTGCCGAGGACCTTTTTTCTTCAGTTTAAACTTGTTTATTTTTACTCTTTTTTCATCAAGCCTACCTAACTTGTTGTTTGATTAACTAAATCCTAGTTTTCTAACCCATTCTCTACAAATTCATTGTTTTGGGCTTTTTAGGGTCTAAGTCCATTCATACCTTGGGCTAGGAACTCAAATTTGGTCCTTACAACTTATATTATAGATTCATTAGATATAAAATTCATATGTGAATAGTTTGATACATATAACTACAAATGATATTATAGCACAATTGGTATGTTAGAATATAATTTCATATTAAGGTGCTACATTTTATATTTGATGTTTGTTATACCAATGCAATTTATTCCTTTCGTTATAATCATTACTTATTTGGTTATAATAATTATATATATTCTACAAGTTTTAACATAAAACCGTGCAACGCATGGACATTACATATCATATACTATATAATAAAATTTGGGTTTAGAAGTCATGGTTGTGCCACGTGACTTCACCAAATTGTAGAAATTTTGTTAGATTTAAAAAAAAAAAAAATATATATATATATATATATATTGGTTTCACACTAATTGTTCATATCAACATTAATTAAAAAAAAAAAATCACAGTACACGTATACAACTACTAATATCAACCTTTAATTCTATTTTTTTTTTTTTAAACACCTCATGGATAGCAAAATTAAAATTGTTCTTATTGATTTTTTTAATACATCTCTATCAATTTTTAGATAAATACAAATACTTAGTTGTTGTTATCTTTTATTTAAGTTATATATGATTCTTAATTAAACGATGCATCGCACAGGAATAATACTAGTTTCATTTAATTTTTAAGCAAAAAAATCTCTTCTAATACGCTGACCCTTAAAACCCAGAGGCATATCCTCAACATCTCGAGAATCTTCGCCGACAAAAGGAATAAAACTAAAGGCTTGCAGAGACTCAGGAATTACCTTATCAGGTGAAACCACTGGAGGATTTGAATTTTCTGGATTTGAGTGCCCTGAGGAAGGAGCCATCAGCTGTAGCTTGATTTAGTTCAAACTTACACTTCTTGTAAAATCCAGGGACAACCACCTGATTTTTTGGCGGGTGGAGCTCACATCCATGCTCCGTATTGGCGTGACTCAATCAACAAAGTTCCCTCACTGTCAAACCACAACTCGCAAAAATGAGTTGCAGTGCGGTTCGGTGCAGATATGGTTTTAGCTAAATTCTAAACTGCACCGCACCATTCATATGATCGCAAAAATAAGGTGTGGTATGGTTATGGTTTTTGGCTAAACCGCATTGCAAAGTGTGGTACTAAAAATGGTCCAAAACTACACCGCACCGTACCACAAACACCCCTACTCGCAATCCTTGTCACTATGCGTAAGACAACCACACCAATAACAAATGTTTGGCAACCTTTCATACTTAAAATATACCCATCCATTAATCCCATCATCTAGCATAGTTTTTTGGCCGCAACTAAGAGGTTTGGATGCATCAATCACAACTCGGACCCTCATGAAAATCCCCCCTTCCATCTATGATTTCGCCGATGAACATACCTTCCCAATACCTGAGCATATTCCTACGGCCACTTCTTGATTCATAAACCTAATGTGAATGTCATGCACTTGAACCCAAAAAGGTACTAAATCAAAACATAAATCCCGTACATGCATTGATTTCTCATAATGTTGAATCGCAACTAAATGCTTATCGAAACTCACCGGTTGGCTTGCTAAAACCTGATCAGTTTCAAGTTTATTATCGAAAACAAAAAGGACAGTATGGTTTCCCATATCCTTAATCTTAAACCATTCCACGACCACCATAACTGTTTAAAATTTCTAGCCATTGCATCCGCGTTAATCACTCTCTTAGTAAAGAGATGGGTTCAATAATGATTTAGCGAGAGTAACATTGCACTAATCACAGTGCAAGACATTAACAAATTGTAAAGATTTTATGAAATCTGATGTGTCGATTGTGGTCTGTTAACGTTGACGATGGATTCGCACAAACGTTGATTGTGGTCACGTTTCAGACAGATATTTTTAATACGGAAATTAATAAAAGCATTTTTTTTTTCTTTACCAGAATAAAAGCATGTTTTCAGTTTTTGTACCTACTCTCAAAGGTGTTAGCCTCATTGAAAATTAAATAGGACGTCAATTTTATTAAGTACTATTTATTTATTTAGGTTTGAGAAAGACAAGACAAGGGGCGTCAATTATTGCAACGTGTCTCACGTTTTAAACGTTATTTAACAGCGTGGAAACGTTTCGTCTCTTTTCTGCTGGGTAAAGACAAAACCTTATCGCGTTCAGGGTAAGTTTGGATCCAGTGCTCCGGCTGCAATTACCCTATTTTCCTCTCCCACAAATTTTTACAACTCTCATTTTTTTTTTTTTTTTTTAACTTTAATTTTTTAACTTTTTTTCTTACTTTTTTTTTTTTTTAATTCAATAGTTGAGATTAAAAATTGCTTCATCCAAAGTTATTGTATTAGGTGTAATAACACCTTATCTAAATTCGGTCACCTCTAAGAGAGATAATTAATCCGGTGAGATTAATTTTTGGTACATGCATGTCAGGTATTTATTGAAAGAGAGAAAAAAAAAACATTCCACATCTCGAGGTACGGCAAAATGGAATTCTAGTTGGCGGTGGAGCCACAATTTGTTCAGTGGTTCAAATGAACACTTAGGGGTTATTTATTTATTATACATAATATTTTTAAAGTTTTTGTTTTGACCATCCTAAAATAAAATTTTGAATCCACTAAAAAAAGCTGAATAAAAAATAAATTCAACACCAAACGTTGTATTGCCTTTTTAAAACCAAAAAAAAAAAAAAAAATCTAAAATCTTATATAAAAAATAGCAACTCCAACAACAAAAATTAGTAATTTGTTAATCTTAAATTTCATAAAAAGAATTATTTTTTTTTTAGAGGGAAAGTTTAAATTGTAAACACTAAAGACAATAAAGTGTGAGATAGTGGAAGTGTGGTGTGGGATAGTGAAGAGTGAAGACAATTTATTTATTTATTTTTTTAATGATTGTGTTATTGTGTTGAATTCTTAATAGAGTAATGCAAAAGATACAACAAAAATTATTCTTAATGGATTACAAAGACCAATAAGTTGTGAAAATTGAGTTGAATTGTTAAATAAAAGAATTGAAAAGGATTAAAGAAAAAACTAATATATAATAAATTAAAATATTCTAAGCAATAATAATTAAAGTTCACTTAACAACTTCTTCTCAAAAAAAGAAGTTCACTTAACAACAATAATTAATAACTTCATTATTGTAAGTGATAATAGATGATTTCCAAGATTGAATTTTAGTAACACTAATCTTCATTGTACTAGGAAAAAATATGCCCAATAAACTTATAGTTTATCCTTTATTATCTTGTTGTACTATGGATAAATTTTTAATAAGGAAATCACATATACCACAACATTCATCTCCTACCTAAGATTCATTATCAGAAAGAAGTGTGTTGACTTGAAAATTTTTCGATTGGATCATGGGTTATGAAAAATCACATCTTATTGTCCTAATTATCAAGATGAAATAAAAAATGTTCTTAACAAAGAAGTTCTTATCAACCACTTTAACAAGAATTTGAATGACCTAGTGGCTATAGATAAAAACAAAGTACGTACCCATGAGCCTTATCTATCCTCCAAAACTCTTTCTATGTGTATGTAGTGCGATTTCATTCTTCCTTATTTTTTCGATGGATCAGAATGGTAGGCGCTTGAAGCGTAAACACCTAGAAAACCATCACAGCGCTAATTCCAGTGCTAAGGATCCCAATGACCAAGAAAAAGAAAGGGATAAGAAGCTTTGTGAGTTTGACGATGTGATTGACGGATTCACTGGCCAGTAGTTGCACTAGGCGGAGCATCCCCCAATCTCTATGATTGGTGAATGAAAAAATGCATCCTAGTTTTGAATTCATAACCTTTGCTAACCGATGGAGGAATTTAGTAGCTAAAGCAAAATGGAACATCAAAAATATTTGATGTCGTTCAATTTTCTAATGGAAATTTTAGTGTAACCAAAGTTTTCGTTCCACCAACAAAAGGAAAACAAGAACACATCAAAAGCATCAATAATATATAGAAAGATATGATTGAAACTAGGACAAAGAAAATTTGGTAAAATTCAATAATTAAAATCACTAGGACGTTAGAGTTTTGTCCAGCAATATTGTTAAGCATCCATTAATAATCCAATTTAGTACACAATCGGGTAAGTAAACACATAAAATATCCAATTGGAAGATTTAGAAATAAGCCTTATTAATAAAACTCTCTTTGGTTGATTATATTCATCAATTGTTCCAAAAATTGAGTCTAGAAAATAATAAATTTGCTAGAAAATGTCAACAGCAACGCATACTCTAGAGGCAATATTATGGCAAAAGTAATATCTAACAGGATTACCACGTTTTGCTAGTGGGAATATAAAACCCTACTCTAATAATAAGAAGATTCAATAATAGACTTATGAAAGAATTAGAAATTAAATATCAACCTAGCAAAACAATTATGAAAAGAGAACAATTAATTTCAATGATCAAAACGTGAAAAACAAACTTGGATTGAATAGTGGACAACTTACAACATTGGGGATTCACCTCTAACCCTAGCTTAGGTTCTTAAACTTTCAAAGAAAATAAAAACTCTCAGAAATTGATGAAAAATAAGGTCTCTCAACTGCCAAAAACTCGGCTGCCGTTGTATTCCTTTAAAATATAATATTCAAAACCCTAAAACACATGCTCCCCAAAAAGGAAAATAAAAAATGTCAATTCCCGTTTTTCAATAGCGGGTCAACTTCTAGGTCAGTTTTGGCTTTGAATACGGTAGATTTTGAAGTTTTGTTAAACAACAAAGTTTTAGATCGTCACTGATTTTGGAGTGAAAAGATATGGCCAAAATACCAAAACTGGTCAGAATATTTCCATGCCAAGATTTATTTCCATCTTTGGCTTAAATGAATTTCTCTCTTTCCTTTATTTTTTTCACACATCTTTGACTCATTAAATTCTTCAAAAGCCACTTCTCAATTGATCATCACTCTTGGATTCCTTTGGCTTCATTTTGCATGCTTAACTCATTAGTTTTAATCTCCTACAAGAGAAAAATACAAGTAAAAAGTATATTTAGAGAAACATGCAAACTCTCATATTACATGTAAGTGTGAGAATAAACACAAAATAGATGGATAATGCCTACCAAGTCTAAGATAATATTGTACTTTTAAGCTATTATCAATATCAAAGCCTTGCAAGAGAATGTGGTGAGTTCAGAGCAATGGGTGAATAGATAAGGGAATGTGGTTGCTCACACTCTTACTAAGTGGAGCGATTCTCATTCGTTTCAAGGCCAACTAGAGTATAAAGGCAACTAAGGCAATGGCCTAAGGCCCCTAAATAAAAGAAGATCCCCTATTTTAACTAATACTATAATATAATATATTTATGTGTACATTTAATTAATGCTTCTTTTGGCCTTTACCTGAGGAAAAAAAGGGATTTTTTGTTGGCAAATAAAATGCAACGTGTATTAAAAAAGGCCCCACTGATACTTACAAAACATAAAAGATGAGAGCAGATGGACAAAATTGAAACTAGACAAAAGCCCCCCCCCCCCCCTCCAATCTCTCCATCTTAATTCTTTGAATTCCATATTTTCTCTCACTGCTCACCTTAGCGATCTCCATCTTGATTTTTTCTTGCTAAGCTTTCTTGTTACTAGTAGCTCATCTAGGTGGACAGTGTGTGTGGTGTGCCTGCTTTGATCTTCAAGTGCAAGAGCATTAACATTAGTCTTTCTAAAATATTCTGTCTATTTTACACTAAGAACCAAAATTTTCTATTTTACACAATCACTTTGAAAGTTCAAATAGCGTTGAAAACACTATGAACGTTTAGACCCCCAAATAACAAATTACCAATTCAAGTTTTATATCAAACGATGTATGTGCAGAAAATGATAACAAGCTTAAAACAGAATTGATAAACAATCTAAACCATAAACTAAACAACACAGCAGTAATTAATGGTAAAGATAAAGGGAAGAGAGATGCAAACAAGGAAACACACAATGTGTTTCCAAGAGGAAACCGAAGAACTCTCGCAAAAACCTCTCCGCCGCCCTCCAAGCGGAATAATCCACTAGACAATCAGTTGGGATACATGAGTAAGCAAAGACCCTCCAAGCCTAATCTACCCAGGTACCTAAGCCCTCCAAGCTTCTTGCTCCAACGAGGTTGTGCCAAACCTTTTTCTTTTCTAGCTTTCCGAATTCCGCTATAAACCATAGCATCAGCCAATAATCAGTAGTCACTTCCAAACTGCTTTCCTTAGCACCAAAAGAACCTTCTCACAGATGTGGGTATGGTGAGAAAATGATCTGGTTAAGAACATCTTAAGGATGTATTAATGGAGAGGAAGAGAGTAGAGGAATTTGAAGAGTCTCTTTGTGAAGATTGGGGATGAGGCAATCTTGTTTTTCTCTAGGGTTTCTCTCTCAAAATTCTCTCTGAAAGCTCTTTACATTTCATGGGAATGAGGGTATTTATACTAGGTTGAGAATGGAATGTGAAGAGTCATTTTTTCACAAACAGGGTGTTTTGGTGACTTAACCTCGTGACTGGGTTGAGTCGCAAGTTCAAGCCGCGAGCTAACGGCTTGACCAGCCTAGGACTTTTGTCTTGTAGTGCAACAGTTGGCGTGACTCTTCAGCTTTTGGCATGCTTAGCACATGTGCAACTTTTGGCAGCTTGCAAGCCACAAGTCACCCGCGAGATCCAGTCGCGAGTCCCTGTTTCTTTGCACAATCTTGAGCATTTCTTCACACTCTCTCACTCACTACCCTTACAAGATTCTCACCTAAATACAGGGTTATTAATTGCTAAAATACAAGCAAATTTGGCACGGAATAAAGCCAACAAGATGGTTGATTAAATTCAACCTTACACACTTCTTAAAAATGCCCACATCAGTTTATCTATTATATATATATATATATTATTTTATTTAAATAATCAATTTTAAACACACATACTTAGATCTAATCTCTTTCACCCCTCTCTTATCCAAACCCATAATCTCTTTCTTATCTCTCAATCTCCGCCCCTAGCTATTTCTTCTTCTTCTTCTTCTTTGCTAAGATCACCTCTCCCTCTCTCCCTCACGATCAAACTGCCTCTCCCTTTATTTAAACCCCAAGCCGCCACAAGCATCCATCACCACAAGCAGTATCAAGTGTAGAAACTCCTTCCAATCAACCCACAAACTCCAACCTCCTTCACAAGCACCGTGACATGTTCCAATCGACCTCAAAGCACCGATCTACAACCAGAAGTTCACAACAATACTCTCTCTGTCTCTATTGGTATGTCTGTGTGTGGGTGTATTTGATTTTTCGTTGATTTTGAGGTCGGATTATTATGTATTGTAATGTTGTGGTGATGGTGGTTGGGTGGTGGAGGGTGGACAAATTGATTGGTTGTATAGAAAGAAAAAGTGAGATGGAGAAGAAGAAATGCAGTAGAAGAATGAAGAGAGAGTGTGTGGAGATGGTGAGAGAAAAAACTAATAAAATATTAAAATGCAAAGCTACAATAACCGTGTATATATGCACGGTTACCATAGTGTTTTTGCATATGAACAGTATTATAAACCCACTGAAGTGGGTAGTTTTTTTTAGCAAAAATGTGTAAAACTCATATGTTTTTGTATTTTACATTGACAGGTGTGATTGTTGAAACTCATATTGCAATCTAATCTAGTTTAATATATATATATATATATTTCTTTCCATTTTTAAAAAAATCTTTTTTTCATCCCCACAGACCAACTGACACACGTTTACACACCTAGTCTATACCTTTTATTTTACTAAAACTAAACTACTATCCATCATCGGCATCAACCCATTTGTTATTTTGTTAACTTTTTTTAAAAACAAAATTCCAATAATTTATTTCATTTGTATTTTTTAGGTATATTTTTATTAGTTATACTATAAAATAATTTACTTTGTATTAGTACAAATTTATTAAGTTATGTGACAGATAAATTTTTGTTTGTGTAGATTTAGAGTATAAAGAGATCACATCATTTAGTAAAGTTGCAATCTTACTTTTGATACATCAGGTTCTACTGTTCTATACTTTAAATTTTATTTTAGTTAAATTTTAATTTTTTTATTATAAATCTTGTTTTATTTATTTGCAAATATTTCTTATTAATATAAAAAAATTTTAAGAAAAGAGAACTTGAAAAATAAATTGAATCTAAAAAATAATCTATGGATAAATTTGTTACTACTATTAAACAAAACACAGCAAAAAATTTGGATGAAAATATTACAGATGAACAAAAAATTCTTTTTAAAAAAAAAGTTGAAGATAATTTTTATCTTTTATGAATAGAAGATAATGAAATTATACAACAAAAAGATAATAGTGAAAATAAATATTATTTAATTAATATTTACATATAAGAAAATGCCCTACTTAAAGTTTTTGCTTAAAGTTGTTGAGACAATCATGATTCTTTTATAGGCTTCTTTAGTCCAAGGAATTTTTCTCATTGGGTAATTTGGGTTTCTATCATATAGTGCTCTTAGAGAGGTCTTAAGTAATTATGTTTTGGTGTTTTGTTTGTTGATTTTTCTTTCTACTTGGGTAGGTACTTTGAGTAGTTGTCTCTTGGTTGTTTAATACAGTACTGTATTCTTAGCTTATCTTTGGCAGAAATACCATTTTTGTCCCTACATTTTCACCATTTTCCCACTTTGGTCCCTACTTTTTATTTTTACCGCTTTTAGTCCCTATTTTGCAAAACGTGTTCCATTTTGGTCCCTATTGTCATCTTAGTAATGGAAATATCCTATGTGGCAGATAGTGAAATAAAAAATTAATTAAGTAATCCTACATGTCACTGTTGCCCAAACCATATCGGCTTCTCGCTACATTTAGAGTCATGTGAGTCTCATTTGACTATCTCACAGAACTAACCCACTCATGTGCTTGCAAATACCCAAATTGATTGAGAGAAACCCTAATTTTAGAAATTAGGCACTCACTCATCAAACACAATCCACACCTAAATTTGATGCAACCTTAGATTGATGAAGAAATCGTTGATTTGAAAAACCAATTCGACCCACACTGAAGCGAAATGCCCACCCAAATCTGAAGAATTACGCTTAGGGCTGTTGTTGAGATCGTAATTCTCTCTCTCTGTCTCTCTCTGTCTCTCTCTCTCTCTCTCTCTCTCTCTCTCTCTCTCTCTCTCTCTCTCTCTCTCTCTCTCTCTCTCTCTCTCTCTCTCTCTCTAGAGCTTTGTGTGGTTGACACCTTTATTAGGGACCACAATGTTGACTTTGATAAAAAAAAAAATGTTAACTGTGCTATGTTGGTATTTGTATTATAGTGTTTATCTATTTCTTGTGTTGCTTTTTGTGTTTATATTGGTTCCTTTGCGTGGTTCATGTGTTCCCTATGCTACTGTTAGCATGTGGTATATTATTAGTTTATTAGCTTAAAAATAAATTTTCAGTTCAAAAGGGAATTTCTGTTTTGGCTGTATATTGCATGCAAGATGATTAATTTTTTACTCTGTATGTTCACCATGGTGGGTATTTCACTTAGAACCCTTAAGTGTATGTGGGAGGGACAATAGATCAAGTAGACAATTATGACCGTGATAGGTGGTCAAAGGTAGAGATTGAGAGTATATGTAGGGAGTTTGTGTACACTGCAGTTAGTAGGCTATGGTTTAAGATGCCTAGTGTGATTTCAAAGCATGCAAATTTGCACTAGATTGTTGATGATGATGATGCTATGTTCACGATAGACTTAGTGAATGGTTACGAAGAGATTCATGTGTTTATGGATCACTTAGTGGATAAGCCTGTTGAGGTAGAAGTTGAGGATATTGAGCCCTTAGATGTTAGAGAACCTAGTGTCGAACATGTTGGGGCAAAAGTTGATAATGCTCAAGCATTAGACGTTTTAGACCCTAAAGTTGTTGTTGATGACCATGTTGGTTATGCTGGATATGAAGATGAGGTTTATTTTGATGGTAATGAGAGTGATCATTATCATGATCATGCAGAGGATGAAGATGATGATCATTACAATTATGATTTTCATGATAATGATGATGAGTATGTACATGTTAATAATGACTACAGACATGGTTTTTAGAAGTATGGTGGACATGATAATGATGACCATAATAATCCGATTGAGGTAGATGCTGAATAGGTTTATTCTAGGAGGGCTAGTAAAGAACTAATGACTGAGTACCAACAATTAGGGATGGAAATTTTGCCCTGTCCTGCTTAACTCGTCCTTCCCCGCTTTCTCCCCACACGGGTTTTTCCTGCCTTGCAAAGGTGGTGGGGCAGGGATGGGATAAGATTTTAGTCCCGCACCATGGGGCGGGGTGAGGATGGGTTTAGACTTTTTAGACCCTCCTTGCCCTACCCCTTCCCGTCCCCGCCCCACCCCACCCCGTGTTGCTAAGGGTTATAACTGTAAAGTTTTCATACCCTAAAACCCTACTATTTAAACAAACATGCCAATATTAGCTTATTTTATTCTACCCAATGTGGTTCTTTGCCTTTGTTTTGTTATGTGTTATACTATGAGGTTTTTTTTTTTTTTTTTGGTGATTATCTTATGAAATGCTTGTATATATTATTCAATTTGTTTTTCTAAAAATTGATTTGATTTGATTGGATAAATTTAGTTGTAATTTCAAGTATATTTTTATTAATGGAATAGGTTTCATTAAAAAATTGTACTAGTTATAGGACAAATTAATAAAAAGTAGAGTTTTATGGGGTGGGGCGAGGCTTCGCGGGGCCCCAAGGGCCAGGGATGGGGTTAAAAAATTTTCCTCATCATGCGGGGCGGGGCGGAGATGAGGCAAGACAAAACCATGGGGGCAGGGATGAAGACCCCATCTTTCAGCCCCATTCCGCCCCATTGCTATCCCTACCAACAATAGGAACAGATGATGGCCCAGTAGAGGATAGTAGTGAGACTGGAGGAAGTGACATAGAAGAGGAACCAGAACTGCATCCAACTAGAATGAATATTGGTGATAGTTGGGACACTGAAAATATTGAGGTTGAACCAGTCCAAATAGGTGTTGGTGTATTGAATTCTGATTATGGGAGTGATGAGTTGCTTAGTCTTGATGAATCATCATTTGACAATGATCATGGTGATGATTCAAGTGATGATGACAATCCTGCTGCTAAGGTAGACAACTCTCTTAAGAGGAGCAAATTTCCAGTCTTTAGGCGATAGTTAAAGCTGAGCATATTAGGATTGAGAAGGATATGCTATTTATCTCACCCAAGCAATTTAAGAAGGCTATAACTGAGTATGCAGTTCATGGAGGTTAGGGTATAAGATTTGTAAAAAATGATCTGGTAAGAGTGAAAGCCTGTTGCCAACCAGGGTACAAGTTTGTAGCCTACCTTGCGAAGGTAACAAGGGAGATGAGTTACAAGTTAAAAAAACTAAACATGGACCACACATGCACCAAGAGTTTTAAAAATCCAAGGTGCACTGCAACATACAGTGGAAAGAAGTTGGTGAAAAAGGTTAGGAGTATTGTGAAGAGTTGAGAATGTGTAGTCTTGGGAGCATAGTACTAATGAAGGTGCATGTTGGGGTTTATACCCTAAAATCCAATTTATTGGCATGTCATAAATAATTAAGTTGTTTAATTATATGAGACTATCTATAAATGAACTAATAGGACATTATCTTAGTCCATGAGATGCATAGTATGTGATTTATATGAAAAGTCATAGAAGATATAAATCACAAGTTATTTGTAAACTCAGAATTTTAATTCGTAGTCGGTGATGAAATTGGGCATTTCATCTGCGAAGACTATAACATATCAACTAAGATGATTTGTCTTGATCATGGAAGTGGAAACTTCTAGTTGATATGTTGATATATTTTAAGAATTAAGACATATTGAACTGGACCGCTGTGAGATTTATTATTCTCCTAAAGACTATCAAATGAATAATAAATCTCAAAACTTCTATTTACATCAACTTTAAATCCTGAGAGAACTATGGACCTAATCATGAGATGTAGGTTGCTTTGATATATCAGGAGTGAGATCTATAAGTTATGGTGAAAACCTCAGTATGTTGGGCAACCACATTTAATGTTGATGGAACATATATTCTCAAGATGGAATTCATAATCTCTTAATGAAGATATAAAATATTCCCTTGAGATAAGTTTAATGGGTTTGGTTATTCAGAGTGTTAGGCCCAACCACTTTAGTAAGGAGTTACTAAAGTATATATTTATGAAATTGAATTTCATAAATATATGATAAATAATATAAAAGATTAAACCAAGTGCTCAAGGATTAAGATGTAGTAATCTTCAAAGTGGCAGTCAATATTTAAGACTTTGTATTACTACAAATATTTTAATGAAGGGGTTGCATGTATAATAAAGTCTTGGGATATAATTTATAGATAAGGCCTAGAGTGCAATTATATTCTTATAGTGGTATTGAATATAAATAATGGTAACTTTGAACTTGTCAAGAGTTGGCGGAAAAGCCCAAGGCCCATTGGAGCTAGTGTCTTATTGGTCCCTTTTGGTCCCACTCCAAGCCACACACTAGAGCCCAATTGGAATGGCCTAAAAGACTATCCCAATTAGATAATCAGTTGTATAAAAAGGAGGGAAACATACAGAATTGAAAGCTCGAAAACGTGTTGAAAAACACAAGAGCTGTTTAGACCCCTGATTAAAATTACAGCTCGATAGATTTTACACAACTTTAATATAAAGTGCGGAATAGTGTAAAAGCGAGCGGATGAACAATATAGCTACTCTAATCCATAAACTAAACAACACAGCCGTGTAATGGAATATAAAAGAGTAGGGAAGAGAGATGCAAACACAGAAAACACCAAGACGTGTTTTCGAAGAGGAAACCGAAGAACTCGGCGAAAAACCTCTCCGCCGCCCTCCAAGCGGAAATCGATCCACTAGACAATCAGTTGGGATACATGAGTAAGCAAGAGACCCTCCAAGCCTAATCTACCCGATGTACCTAAGCCCTCCAAGCTCCTACTCCAACAAGGCTTCTCGGAACCGTGTCTTGTCTTAGTTATCCGGATCCCGCAACAAGCTCCATGTTGCATCTGCCATTCCAGGCTTCTTCCAATGCTTCCCAGCAGCACCAAAACGTCACACAACACTCTCAAAAGGTGTGGTAAGTGTTTGGGCTATCAACCTCTCAATGGTGTGGAAATGGAGAGGGAAGGGTTGAGGAGATACCACAAGCAAGTGTATAGAGAAAGGTGGGGATGACAATCTCTAATTACAAATGTGTTTGGCTAGGGTTTTCTCTCTGAAGCATTCCTCAACATTTGTGGGTAATGGGGGTTTATATAGGATAGGTGCAAAATGTGTGAGTCAGTCAGTACAGGCTGGCAGAACAGCATGTCTCGCGGGTGTCTCGCGGGAAGGCCTTACCCGCGAGATACTCGCGAGAGACAGCTGTCTCCATCTGTCATGACTCTTCGCATTCCAGCATGTGCAGGGCACATGCTTCACTTCGCGGGAAGCTTAGTCGCGAGATACCCGCGAGATTCCATCAGCTTCCAAATTGCTTGAGTCTTCACACACTCTCTATCACACACCCCTTACAACAATTCCCACAACAAATACAGGGTATAAACAATTGATAGTAATTACAATCAAATTTGGCACGGAATAAAAGCCAACAAAACACATAGTTGTAAATCACAACTTTACAATCTCCCCCTTTGGCTATTCCGTGACAAAACCCTAAAACAGACTCTAGACTTAAACGTGAGTTTGGGAACACAGGCAAAACTCACTCACACCTAATTCTAGATTCTGATAAGCTCTTGAAACATATGAACAAGTAACTCCTGAAACACAACAACAAAATATTATCATTGTATGCAGAAAACTTGAAAAGCATATGGACCAATAAGCACATGATCAAGCAGAATGAAATAGAAACACTAAATCATGGCAAGATCAAACGAGTAATCACTATACACAAGCAATTACTATGCTCATTCACACAAGGAATGAACATCCGGATATGCAAGATGATAAGCTCATATGAAGAGTACCATTTGCACATCCAACACTCAACCAATGCAAAATACTTGAAGAATTTGCATCTAGGAACAATCCTACTAGGGCACAAGAGTGTTCATCACTCAACCAATGCATAGAACGTATATGCATCTAGGAACAATCCTACACGGGCACAAGAGTGATGTAGTGAAGTAAATGTATGACATTAAACTTCAATAGCACAAGCATAAAGGCTGCATAAGCAAAGTATTGCAAATACATGGCACAAACCATAAAAGCCTACAAATCATGCAATGAAACAAAACAACCCTTAAAGCTTACAAAAGCAACATGGGTACATGCAAAGAGTGCTACAAAGCATAGAGAATATCACAAAAGAAACATCTGAAAATAAATACTTAAATAAAGCATAGTATCAAAGCTTTAAACACAAAACAAGTAAACATTGAAACTGTTGACTTCTTCTCCCCCTATCTCCATACTCCCCCTATCAATGACATCATCTCCCCCTTTTTGTCATGGAATAGCTAGTCATCCCCTTCTAGCTTCCGTTGAATTTCGTCCATCTGAGTTTGGAGAGATGTGAGCTGTGAATCAAGACGTCGGTGGTGAGTGTACATGATAGTCGCAAATCCGGACATCTTTGTACTCATCTCTTGAAGAGCAGTAAAGATATTGTTGATCTGTTCATCATTGATACGAGCTGCAGAACTCGAGGAACCCGATGGTGCATGAGTTTCTTGCTTGGTGTTCTTCTTGGCATGGCTCATACTAGCATGGAGAGACCGAATGTTGATTGGACTTGGCCTTGGATATGGACGTTCATCATCCAATGGACGGACACCTTTGAGCTTCAAAATCTTTGAAATAAGGCGAGAGAAAGGAAGACAATTCCTTGAAGCAGTGCGGTCAACTGTTTTTGCCAAAATGTGAAAGATATGAGAGCACACATCAATCTCGACATCCGTGATCAGATCGTTCAAAAACAAAGCTCGACCAAGGTTCATATATCCGGTGCTGGACAAGGGATAGAGATTGCTACACATGATCATTGAGAGAAGTCGTAGCTCGGAAGAGAGAGATGCCACATTGATTGACTTCTTAGTGGATGAGAATTCCAAATCAGCTCCTAAAGACTGTCTGAGATATTCTTCATCGGGGTTCAGCTCATCATATACCGGCGGTATGGGGAGTATTGGCCGGTTAATGTGTAGAATTTCCGCCAAGTACATTGGTGTGACAGAAAAGCTCTTTCCTCGAACCCAACATTTAATCTCATCGCCGACGACACTGGCATTGGCATAGAATTCCTTAACCATGTTCTCGAATGTATCCTCGAAAGTTGACAGCAGATAGTTCCAATCTTTCGTGGCAAACCAAATAGGTATTTGTGTGTCTTTGAGTGATGGCTGGTCAACCCCCCTTTCAACTATCAAAGGAGCACCCTGAAAGTGGTTCTTGAAGGATTCAAAAGCAGCATGAGACTTGAACAAGTGAGGATCAAAAGTTCCTGTTGAGCCACGAGTTCGCTTCGGTCTAGGTGAATCAGCATCAACATCAATGATCGGTTCTTTCCCTTTGTCGCGGCCTCCTTTCACAGCTGAAGTCTTGAATGGAGACATCTGTGCAACATAGTACACAAAACACACAGGAGACAAGAGCACAACCCATAGACCACAGAACACAGAACTTGATTAGAGTCAAGTTAGGTCAAAGCAGAAGTAACACTGCTGAATGCATAGACACAATGCATGGAACAAAGCAAATGTGCATGTGTATGTATGTGTGAGCAAGTGCAAGGTGCATGAGACACACTATCAATGACCAAATTGAGTGAAATAAGGTCAAACATGTGAAAGTCCATGGATTGAAATCACTTGATTCCGAATTAGCACAAAAATGTCACTCGGACATTTTGACAAACACCTAGCATGCACAACATCAAATAAGACATGAGCAATGCATGAACATGGGAAAATCTACCCTCAATACAAGATAAAATGCCACAAGGGGCCAACACAGAAGCAGAAACAACCAATGGGACACAGCCCAATCAAAAATATGAGAAAAATTCACCCAATTTTGAAAACCAACCCAAAGTTTCGAAAATCCCCAATTTTGAAAACCCTAACAAAAATTCTGCATAATCTAAGCAAAAACTTAAAAAGAAATGGTTAACAAACATACCTTGAAGAAGAAAATGCAGAAAAAATGCTTGGATTGAAGGGAAATGAATGGAATAGTGATTTTGGGTTGAGAAAGTTTGAGAGAGGTTGAGCGAGGGAAGTTTGATAGTTTTGAAAAACTGTCACATCAGCTATATAAAAACTGAAAACACGCGTTTTTCGCGGGTTATAGAGGGGCGAGACAGTCGCGAGAAGTGCCACTGAAGCACAAAATTTTCGCGAGAAGCATTAGGTCGCGAAACAGTCGCGAGACAGTCGCGGTAGCTTCTGTCTGAAATTGGAAAAATCCAATTTTAGCCAAACAGCATTTCGCGAGAAGCTGTTGGTCGCGAGACAGTCGCGAAAGTTTCTGTGTGACATGATAAAATAAAAAATTTCCCTCAACTCCTTTTCGCGGGAAGCTCTAAGTCGCGAGCTTCTCGCGAAATTTCCCCTGAACCTGTTTTTGAAGAGACACAAAAAATGCAATTTAATCAAAAACAAAAGACAAGAAAGTATAAAATCACTTTCAAAAACAAATAAAACACTCAAAAATCTTTTTGGGTTTGATCAACAAAGATTAAGCATGTGAAAAACACATTTAATCAAGTACAATCACACAAATGAATAAGGCATTCATTGAACATAGACTTGTGTGTTGTGTGTGGATATCACAAATGAGATAGTCCTTAGTCCAATGTGAAGCTTCAATGATCAATTCAATCAAGGCATACACAACTAGCCCTAGATTATGTGACCTATCTCAATTATAGAAACATGCATATATGACCTCCCACACGAACTTGATAACAATTCATTGAAGCTTTTCATTTGGCTCCATATTTAACATATCATTTGCAACTTTTGAGCAAAGAGAATCTCATTTAGAGAAAGATGCCTGAAATTTTTGATATTTCATTTGATGAGTTAGCCTTTGGCTTTTTGGGCATCATACATTTTATTTTGGTCGCTTTCCCTTTTTCCTAGTCGAATACTAGTTTGTGCGACAGGCTTTTGCAGCTCTATATCTCTTTTCATTTGGAGATTTACAATTAGAGAGCTCTTTTAAAGCAGAAAATAAAAGTGGGAAGATATATAGGCATGAGTCTATGCATGTCTCAAGATCAACAAAACCATTCACTAATCATTCATGACAAGGTTGAAGATCTATTTACAACAGTCACATAGATTTTAGGATTTCTTCCACAATGATATGAGTGCATGAGAGACAAGCTAAGCTCGTTAAATGCACAAAGCCATAAGTACAAAGGTACAAGGCAAAACATGCTTTGAGACAAAACTCAACAAAGTGATCAAACTTTTTGGATTTTCTATTTTTTTTTTTGTGTGTTTTTGAATTTTTGAACACACCCAAAAACAGAACAAGAGAATAAAGATTAACAAAAACAACCGGTACAAAACACCAACAGTAAAAATAGAGCAATGCATGAAACGATGCAACAGCAAAAGTCCCTAAACATTGAAAGAATTTATGCGTGGACATGTTATAATGCTTATGCATGAGTACCCCTCTTCACCCACACGTCACGTGCGTTTGGGGTGATATCCTTAACGGATTGGGTACGAGAATTTGGACTGTCAAACCTTCTGGTGAAACTCTCCAAGCAAGTGGTGAAGGCACCAATCATTTTCATCACGTCCATCATGCCAGGATCACGATTCTGACTTCTCGGTTGTTCACCACCCCAAGACCTCATGTCATTTCTCCTTCCTCGTGACCGAGGTGCGCTTGAGTTGTTGTCTGATCTCAGCTTTTGACAGTTAGGTCTGGTATGTCCTTGCATTCCGCAGTAGTGACACACATAGTCCGTTCTGGGACCCCGTTGAGATCTTGGGAGAGATCTTCCTCTGGTTTCATGTCTACCTATGGAATGATTTCGGGGCTTATTCACCATCCGTTGCTCACTCACATTCTTCTTCTCAGCCTTAACATTCTCAAGAATGGGCTCTTCTACAATAGGCTCTATGGCCTTTACAAATTTCACTTCTTTGGTGGCTTTGGCTGATGAGCTGCTTCCTCCGGTGTATCCTAACCCGGACTTGTCTGAAAAAGGTTTTTGAGATGAGATAACATCATCTAACTTCTGGGAGGAGACTCTTTCTATCTTGGCATGAGCTTGCACTACCTCTTGCTCAAGAAACCTCACCTTCGTATAGGCTTCAGACAACTCGCCATTTAGTGTCTCAATCTCACACTTAGCCTCTTTATATCTGATCAAGAGACTTCTATAATCTTCCTCAGCTTTCTTCATTTTCCTTACAGCCGCCTTGGCTACTCTGGTATACTCTCCCGACTTCTCAAGTAATAAGGAGTAATTTTCTTGAAGATTAGCTGTATTCTCTTCTTCTTCTTCAGCATCTGATTCTTCCACATTCCCAATAGACTCTGAATCAGAATGCTCACCAAGCTCCTTCACAAGTGCACCCAAATCATCCGATGACTCCACATGAGCAATGGTCATGAATGCGGAGTAGTTTCCCTCTCCGTCACAACTCTCTTCCGAGTCAGAATCAGAGGAGTCTGAATCACTGAGTGTCGTGGCATAAGCTTTGCCTTTTCCCCTCAGAAAATTTGGACACTCCTTCTTTAGATGTCCATGGCCATTGCACTCATAGCATATAATTTCTGAAGAAGGTTGAAACTCCCTCCCTTCTTTCTTTGTAAACTCTTTCCTATCACCTCTTGAAGATGAAAATTTTCCTCTGTTGAATGGTTTCCCACTGTTCTTCATCTTCAGAAATTTGCGGAAGTTTTTCGCAAGAAATGCTACCTCCTTCTCCACCCCATCTTCTTCGGAGGAATCACCCATCCTTTCGGTGATGGTTTTAAGAGCAAGTGATTTACTCATCTTATGGGAAGGCAGTCCCATCTGATATGTTTGGAGAGACCCAACTAATTCTTGAATCTTAATCTCATCCAAATCCTTGCTTTCCTCTATGGCTGTAACTTTTGCTCTAAAACTTTCAGGCAAGGACCTCAATACTTTTCTCACCACCTTAGCATCTTCAATCTTCTCCCCAAGATTGAGTTTAGCAATTACAATTTCATTGAGCTTCCCATAGAATGAATCAAATGGTTCATCATCACCCATCTTGAGCTCTTCAAATTTGGTGGTAAGCATCTGAAGCTTTGTGTCCTTAACTTTCTTTGTACCCTCATAAGTGGTCTCCAAAATCTCCCAAGCTTCCTTAGCAACTGTCATATGAGAGATCCTGTGGAATTCATCAGGTGACACAGCACAGAATATAGCGTTTAAAGCTTTACTATTTGCATTGGCTGCTGCGAGAGCTGCCTTATCCCAATTTGCCTTAGGAGCTTCCGGCTTAGTCCAGCCGAGCTCTACCGCATCCCAAACGGTATCTTCTATAGAGCATAAAAATGCTCTCATTCTGACTTTCCAGAATGCGTAATTGTTCCCATCAAAAAATGGTGGAACATTGAGCGATTGAGACCGGTCCATCTCAAATAGGGTCAAGGATCACACTAAGGTATTTAAACCAAGCAAGTGTACCCGCTCTGATACCAATTGAAAGCTCGAAAACGTGTTGAAAAACACAAGAGCTGTTTAGACCCCCGATTAAAATTACGGCTCGATAGATTTTACACAACTTTAATATAAAGTGCGGAATAGTGTAAAAGCGAGCGGATGAACAATATAGCTACTCTAATCCATAAACTAAACAACACAGCAGTGTAATGGAATATAAAAGAGTAGGGAAGAGAGATGCAAACACAGAAAACACCAAGACGTGTTTTCGAAGAGGAAACCGAAGAACTCGGCGAAAAACCTCTCCGCCGCCCTCCAAGCGGAAATCGATCCACTAGACAATCAGTTGGGATACATGAGTAAGCAAGAGACCCTCCAAGCCTAATCTACCCGATGTACCTAAGCCCTCCAAGCTCCTACTCTAACAAGGCTTCTCGGAACCGTGTCTTGTCTTAGTTATCCAGATCCCGCAACAAGCTCCATGTTGCATCTGCCATTCCAGGCTTCTTCCAATGCTTCCCAGCAGCACCAAAACGTCACACAACACTCTCAAAAGGTGTGGTAAGTGTTTGGGCTATCAACCTCTCAATGGTGTGGAAATGGAGAGGGAAGGGTTGAGGAGATACCACAAGCAAGTGTATAGAGAAAGGTGGGGATGACAATCTCTAATTACAAATGTGTTTGGCTAGGATTTTCTCTCTGAAGCCTTCCTCAACATTTGTGGGTAATGGGGGTTTATATAGGATAGGTGCAAAATGTGTGAGTCAGTCAGTACAGGTTGGCAGAACAGCATGTCTCGCGGCTGTCTCACGGGAAGGCCTTACCCGCGAGATACTCGCGAGAGACAGCTGTCTCCATCTGTCATGACTCTTCGCATTCCAGCATGTGCAGGGCACATGCTTCACTTCGCAGGAAGCTTAGTCGCGAGATACCCGCGAGATTCCATCAGCTTCTAAATTGCTTGAGTCTTCACACACTCTCTATCACACACCCCTTACAATAATTCCCACAACAAATACAGGGTATAAACAATTGATAGTAATTACAATCAAATTTGGCACGGAATAAAAGCCAACAAAACAGATAGTTGTAAATCACAACTTTACAAGAATTAATATAAGTCTTTCAAGTGGTTTTTCATTAAGATCATAGAAGGAATGAAATGATGTATGTAAGTGTTGGACACTCTTTTATTCTCTCCTTGGAAATTGATTGAGAGACCACACTTCTTAGGCATCACGTGAAATTGGAGTGAAGATTAAAAGTATACCCAAGTGCTTCGATCTTTGTTTTGAAATTCACCGCTTCAAGGTATGCTCTCTTATACTCAAATTCTAAAATTTACATAGTGCATGTTATAGATTGAGAATGAAGTAGACCCGTTAATTTTTCCGCTGCATACTTGCATATTTCCTTCAAATGGTATCAGAGCGGTCTTCAATTTCCAATCTGTTTAACATGTTTTGTGATTTTTGGAATTAGAGATGATGGTTTCATATTGTTAGAAGATTATGTTTTTTAATTTTTTTTCATGTTGTTGAAACTATGATTTGATGAAAACTGAAATTGATGTTATGATGTTGTTTAAATTTAAATTTAAGTACGTTAAATTAAGTTTTAAGGCTATAGCATCAATAGAATTCAGTTTTGACATCAATCTCTGTTTGTAATGTTCATATGTTGAATGTTTATTCATGAAAAACGAAGAAAACTGCCTTAGAAATTTCTGGAAATTCGAGTTTCACAATTTTCGATCGATCAAAAATCACTTTTGATCGATTGAAAATCACTTTCGATCGATCGAGTGAAACAGCGATCAGACTTTTTAAATAGATTGATTTTCGATTGATAGTCGATCGATCAAATTTGTTTTTCGATCGATAGAAAGGCAATCGAGTATCGATCGAACAAGTCAGGAGGTCAAGTTCGAATTTTTTAATTTTTTCGATCGATCGAGGGCCACATTCGATTGATCGAAAGAAGGAAAATCAGAAATTTTTCTCAATGTTTTCGCATGTATAAAGACAATGCAATGTGTGATTAGATTACACAAGGTTCTAACTAAAAGACCTAATGAGATCAAAGGTATTAGTTAAATAGAACTCTTAGTTCTAAATAGTTTGGGACTTGTCTTTGAAGAAACATTCTAATGAGATTAGAATTGTTGTATGATTAAAAGTCTTTAACTTAATTTATTTTAATTAGAAGTTTTAATGAGATTAAAGCTTAATTAAAAGGTATATAGTTTCTAATGAGATTAGAATACTTTATCTAGTAAATTAAGGATAGAGTTCTATATAACTAATTTTTGATTCATTAGTGTTTAACGAATCCTAAATAGTTTAGGACTTCCATTTTAGTTAGTGATTCTAATGAGATTAGAGTCTTCAACAAGTGCAAGATTATTAGTTGTGATGGGATCACAATTATTTAAGAAAAACCCCAAATAACAAGTGGGAATGCTGAAATAGCCCTTTTGTTAAGTTTATTGTAATGTGAATAGATACCTTGTCTTGACATTGAGTCTTGCATTCCATGCGAAGGGTATTTACTTCACGGATTACAAGGTTAAACTTCTTTGTGATTGCACAAATGTTCGTCACATTATTGTGACATGACTTAGTAACATCACATTGAATTTAAACACATTTAATGGGTAGGGTTAAAATTGTGATTAGATCACAATGATTTCAAGATAACCCACTTATTTTAAAATTTCTAGTGGGAGAGAGATACAAGGGTTGGATCTCACGGCCTTTATTGTTGGTTCATAGTGGTGTGGGGTAAAGATCTCGTCTTGGCCTCAAGCCTTGTGTTCCATGCAGAGGATGTTTATTTCATGGTACTACAAGATTGAATTTCCTGGTTTATAGTGGTTTGATCAAACACCTTGTCTTAGCTTCGAGCTTTGCATTCCATACGGAGGGTGTTTTTATCATGGTACTACAAAATAAGCCTTTTAAAGGAATGAAATGTGGCTACACATGATTCTAGGCAATGGTGTACACTAGACTAAGTTTGATGGTATCCTCTATGCTGAGTTCTTGCTATTATTACTTAAAGGCTAAAGAAAAAACGGCAAATTATTTTTGTTTGGTAAGAGTTACCATGATAGCATTAATAATGAGAATAATTCTCGCCTGATCATAGTGGTTGATATTCACTCTATGCTGAGGAATATTAATTGCGGGATTAGGTTGTCATTGCACCTAATATAGTATGGTTTTTGGGTTTCATATTATATGGTTATGGATGCAAAATGATAATGTCCTTGTAATTATGTTCATAGTCTCAACATAAAGTTGCCATAAATTTTGTACTCTAGCTACTATTTTAGTTGAATCACGTCAACTAAGAAATAATTTTGGACATGGTGCTTAAAGAAGCTGAAGTACATATTTATGTTTCGATTCAGCATTGTCATAATTTCTTATACATGATGCATTTATGGAAGATAGCTTATGATGTAATCACAGTCTCCATTCAAATGCTAAAATGTTACATTGGCTTCTATCTCAATTGTGCTACAGCATGAGATGCAAGAGTTAGTACTAGACTTAGACTTTGTATTAAGTCTGAATGAGACGTTTTGGTATGAAATATCGTGCTACTAGACAATATTCGATATAAATTATATTGAGAGCTAAGAAAAGCTTAAGGAGTTCCAATTCTATGTCATTTTATGAAAATATATATTTTTTAAATGAATTGGAATTCTTGGATGTAGAGATTAATTGTTAATCTCATATGGATATGATCCACAAGTCCTTGTTAGAATTATTTGATCAATTCAGATTGTTTTGAAAATAAATTCTTTTTATATTATCTAAATTTATAAGTGAATTCTACGAAATGGAAGACATCCTAAAAGCTAAGGCTAAGATCAATATGATTTAATTCAAATTTTTAGCCTGAATCGAAAGGTAACGGTGGTAAGAAGAAGAATTATAATACCAAATAGTTGGGCAAGCAAGTTGCCCTAGTAGTTGCCAAAAGGAAATTAGACTCAAAAGTATGACCAAAGGAAAGTGTTTCTGGTTTGGTTAAACTAAGCTTTGTCCACGATTGTTTTCTAGATGGAGATTTACATGTTTTACTTTTTAAAGAGAAAGTTTCCATTGTTTGTTATTGTATGTTTTGGCACTTAAATCTAGATCTTATTAATCTAAATGATATTCAAGATTGGTGAAAGATGGACTTTTAGAACAATTATTTTATTATATTCCCAATTTATGAATTCTATTTAGAGGATAATATGATCTAGGACACCTTTATTGTAAAGGAATATAGTATTAATGACTTCTTTAAGTCAGTGCATACATGAAGGAGGAATAAGATTCTTTTAGAAATAGTAAAGTACATGATAAGTATTTCCATTCGCTTATTTCTTTTGGAGATATACTCTAATAATTACTATACATTTTCTAAAATTGATTTGAAAAGTTTGTTCCTATGACATTTACCAAATTGTGGATTGGGTGAAAACCTAGTATATGATACTTTCACTTTTGGAGATGTCCAGCACTTGTGCTAGAAAGGAAGTCTGACAAATTGAAATCAAAAGGTAGAAAAATGTGTGTTTATGATAGGTATCCAAAAGGAATTGCATAAGATTATTTTGGTAGTCATAAAGTTCTTACAAGATGTTTGTAAAGTACAAATACAAAGTTCTTGATGATGACTATGTGAATAATCTTAAAGAATTGTTTTAGAAGAAAATGTCAGATTTTTTTTTGTAAGACAACTATAAAATACATTTAGAAATGAGATGGTTGTATTAGATACACCACAAGGTATAAAATATATATATAGCTAGTACACCAGTACAATATCGTAGTTGGAGGATTGTAAATTCATATTTTTGGGATAAACTTTTGAAGTCATTCCACAAGGATATGAATTTGATCCTTGGTCCTATGTAGAGGCAATAGTTGATATGAATATGAATTATTGGATCAAGGTTATGTGAATAGAATTAGATTCTATTTAAAGTCTAGAACTTGTAAAGGCGCTTATTGGCATTGAGCCTATTGTTATCAAATAGGTCTACAAGTAAATGAGATTGATAGATTTGAAGATGCAAACCTTCAAAGTCAAGACTAGTGGCGAAAAGATTTATTCAGAAAGAAATGGTTCGATTATGAAAAGATTTTTTCACCTATAGTCAAGTTT
Organism: Quercus suber; assembly: GCF_002906115.3. Taxonomy (NCBI): domain Eukaryota; kingdom Viridiplantae; phylum Streptophyta; class Magnoliopsida; order Fagales; family Fagaceae; genus Quercus; species Quercus suber. The sequence continues at coordinate 480,003 of NW_027069652.1, read as the reverse complement.
GACTCTATCTTGATTCTCTTAGCATTTATATTTCATTTGGATAAAATAGGGCAATGGATATCAAGAAAGCTTCTTTTAGTTGCAATCTTGAGGAAGACATCTATATGATGTACCTAGACTTGTACATAGTAAAGAACCAATAGTGATTAGTATGCAAGTTGCTTAAAGTTCATTTATGGACTAAAGCAAGCATATGAATCATAAAATATCATCTTTGATCAAGCAATCAAATTATTTGATTTTGATCAAGTATTAAAAGGCCTTAGGTGTGTAGAGCTATATAGAATAATAAATCTCTTAATTTATGTTGATGACATTCTAATCATTTAGAATGATGTAGAGTTATAGTCATAAATAGAGGTTTTGTTGCCTAGTCTAGTTTGATATAAAAGTACTTGGGAAAGATTAGTCACATCCTAAAAGTTAAACTTTGTTAAAATTCAGAACTTAGGATGTTGGGGTCTATCTCAAATTGCTTAAATAGATTAGATTCTAGCCAAGTATAGCATGTAATACTTCAAGAAAGGATTCTTTCCTTTTAAGTTTAAAGTTCCTTTATAAAGGATTATGGTCCTAAGACATATAAAAGGAAGAGCATATTAAGACGATTCCTAATATCATATCTACTGGGAAGTCTTTATGCTATGCTATATACTAGGCTAAATATCTATTTTGCGATGGGCATGGTAAGCAAATATCAATTGAATCAAAGATCACTTAATTAAGTGGGAGTAAAGCATATACTCAAATATCTTAGGACAATGAGGGATTATATGCTTGTCCACCAAAGTGCGGTTTTGATAGATACTGGATGTATAAATACTGACTTAGAGTTTGATTGTGATTCATGAAGTTGAACTTCAAGATATGTGTTCATTCTAGGTGATGAAGATACGCATTAAGCGTAAGTATTATCTCATTAGAGAAATATGAATACGTGAGAAATAGTAGTAGAAAAGATAATTTATACAATAAATTCAGCTGAAACTTGTTTCCAAGCCTTGCCTTAGAGTGACTATGAATTACTCTAAAAAGGGAGATAAGTGTCGATATATATATAGTAAATTATCTTTAAGGGCAAATGGGATATTGTTGGGGTTTATGCCATAAAATCCAATTTATTGGCATGTCATAAATAATTAAGTTGTTTAATTATATGAGACTATCTATAAATGAACTAATGGGACATTATCTTAGTCCATGAGATGTATGGTATGTGATTTTGTAAACTCAGAATTTTAGTTCGTAGTCGATGATGAAATTGGGCATTTCATCTGCGACGACTACAACATATCAACTAAGATGATTTGTCTTAATCATGGAAGTGGAAACTTCTAGTTGATATGTTGATATGTTTTAAGAGTTAAGACATATTGAATTGGACCGTTGTTAGATTTATTATTCTCCTAAAGACTGTCAAATAAATAATAAATCTCACGACTTCTATTTACATCAACTCTAAATCTTGAGAGAATTATGGACCTGATCATGAGATGTAGGTTGCTTTGATATATCAAGAGTGAGATCTATAAGTTATGATCAAAACCTCAATATGTTGAGCAACCACATTTAATGTTGATGGAATATATATTCTCAAGATGGAATTCATAATCTCTTAATGGAGATATAAAATATTCCCTTGAGATAAGTTTAATAGATTTGGTTATTCAGAGTGTTGGGCCCAACCACTTTAGTAAGGAGTTACTAAAGTATATATTTATGAAATTGGATTTCATAAATATATGATGAATGACATAAAGAATTAAACCGGGTACTCAAGGATTAAGATGTAGTAATCTTCAATTAATGGATTTGGTTATTCAAAGTGTTGGGCCCAACCACTTTAGTAAGGAGTTACTAAAGTATATATTTATGAAATTGGATTTCATAAATATATGATGAATAACATAAAGGATTAAACCGGGTACTCAAGGATTAAGATGTAGTAATCTTCAAAGTGACAATCAATATTTAAGACTTTGTATTACTACAAATATTTTAATGAAGGGGTTGCATGTATAATAAAGTCTTGAGATATAATTTATAGATAAGGCCTAGAGTGCAATTATATTCTTATTGTGGTATTGAATAAAATTAATGGTAACTTTGGACTTGTCAAGAGTTGACGGAAAAGCCCAAGGCCCATTGGAGCTAGTGTCTTATTGGTCCCTTTTGGTCCCACTCCAAGCCACACACTAGAGCCCAATTGGAATGGCCCAAAAGGCTAGCCCAATTAGATAATCAGTTGTATAAAAAGGAGAGAAACATACAGAATTAATATAAGTCTTTTCAATGGTTTTTCATTAAGATCATAGAAGGAATGAAATGATGTATGTGAGTGTTGGACACTCTTTTATTCTCCCCTTGGAAATTGATTGAGAAACCTCACTTCCTGGGCATCAAGTGGAATTGGAGTGAAGATTAAAAGTATTTCCAAGTGTTTCGATCTTTGTTTTGAAATTCACCACTTCAAGGTACACTCTCTTATACTCAAATTCTGAAATTTACATAGTGCATGTTATAGATTGAGAATGAAGTAGATCTGTTAATTTTTCTGTTGCGTACTTGCATATTTGCATTAGTGCATACCTTTAATAAAGGTGATTTGGTAGCTGAGATGGGCTTGGCAGTTGGGTTACCTTATTTTGAAAGATTGTGCATAGGTTTGGATGGTTGCAAGAGGAGCTTCTTGGTTGGATGCAGGCCAATCATTGGACTGGAAGCATTCCATTTGAAGACCAAGATAGGTGGCCTGTTGGTTAGTGCTATTGCTAGTGACCCTAATGATGAGTACTTCCATTTTGCATTTGCAATGGTTGAGGTTGAAACCATGGACTCATAGACTTGGTTTTCGAATTTATTGCTTGTTGCCACAGGTGATGGCAAGAGAGGGGTATTCATATCTGATCAACAAAAGGTATGTACTAAATATGACTTTTACATGCATTTATTGTTTTTTCATAAATTTAAAAAAAAAAAAAAAAACCAGTTGAATATATGTAATAAATTTTTTTTCTTGGTAGGGATTGGTGCAAACCTTTGTTGACAATTGGCCACAATATGGGCACAAAATTTGTTGCAGGCATCTATACAATAATTTGAGGAAAAATCACCTTAGTGTGCTTATTAGAAACTTGTTTTGGAAAGCAGCCAAAGCTACATATCAATAAAAGCATGAGAGGGCAATGAATGAATGGAAGGAAGTTCATGAAGATGCATACAACTGGTTGCAGTCTTATTCAACAACTATCTGGGCTAGGCACATGTTTAATGTGGATGGTCAGAGTGACACAGTGCTAAATAACTTGTGTGAAATCTTCAACAACAAGATAATTAAATTTAGGAGTAAGCCTATAATCAACATGATATGCCATCTAAACAGTTGAATGATATAATTTTCTTGAATATATGTGCTTTATAATTGATAATTTCCCTATTTCTATGTGCTTATAGCATGAGTGCATTAGGTTGCATTTAATGACTAGATTTCAAGTGAATAGGATACGATTTTGAAGGTAGAGTCAGAGTTGTCCTAAGATAAGGAAGAGACTGTATAAAGAGAAGTTGGGAAGCAGCAGGTGGCTAGCATGTTGGGCTTGTCATACCAAGTTTGAAGTGAAAAATGGCCTTGAAAGTTTCATTGTGGACTTGGTTGAATCTAAGTGCAGCTGTAGGAAGGAAGTGGGACATAACCAGTATACCATGTGCCCATGCCATTTCCAGCATATTTTTCAATAGGAAAGATGCTGAAAAGTATGTTCATGACTATTAAAAAGTCACTACGTACCAGGCTTGCTTTGAGCCACTTGTAGATCCAATCAATGGGTAGAATATGTGGCAACCCAATGGTCTTCCACTTGTGTAGCCTCTTATCAAAAGAAGACCTCTTGGCAGGCCTATGAAGAAGATAGCTCAACAGCCTGATGAACCAAGAAATCACAGGAAAAGCAAGGGAATAGGCATTTCCAAGCAATGCACGGCCTGTGGCAAACTAGGGCACAATAGGAGAAGTTGCAAGGGAGAGGTTGGAGGGAACTCCTCCCTACCTAGGAATGCAAACCAAGCCAATAGGACCACTAATATGGTCAATTATAAATATGGCTTATTTACTGTATTTTTGTATTTTTTTTTTCCTGATTAGTACTTAATTGGCTATTTGTAGACTACCAAGAAGGGTCACGAAACCAACTCAATTGTTGGACCACCTATCAATGAGCCAATTCTACATAGTGCACCACCAACCTCCAATGCTGATGTGTTCATAGATAGACCTCCACCCTCAATTGTTAACATATCCAATCCAAGACAAAAAAGATAGAAGAAGAGAAGGGCAGCCACCTTTAAGACTCTCAAATTAACTGTTAATGCAGCAAGGTACATGGAGGCAATGAGGTTTGCTAAGAGCCAATCTTTTGTGCATAGTTTAGGGAGATAAGCAAGCTGATGGTGGCCTTTTTCTATGCTCTATATTGAGAGCCATTTTTTGTGTTTCTATTAAAGCCCTTTTGTTTATCTGAAAAATCCTTTTTTTCTTTTCTTTTCTTTTTTTTCTTTTTATTTTTTTATTTTTTGGTGGTAATGGTTGAACAATGGCCTTTTTGGTGTATTTATGTAATGGCTAAACAATGTCCTCTTTTTGGTAATTGTTTTGGTACACCAAAACTTGGCAGTAGTGATCAATGTATCTTTGAATTTCAACTATAATTTGAAAGTGATGTTATTTACAAGAATGTATGTTTTCAAGTTAAAATGTGGCAATGATCAATGTATTATTGTTGTGATTTAATCAAAGTTTGAGAAGTGGACAGGTCCAAACTTGCATACCATAACAGGTCAAAAACTACATATCATAACAGAACATAAACATCACAGCAGGGCCTAAATTGAGAACCTAACAACACATCAATTATTAACATAAATTGATTCACACATCACATTAACAAAAATCAAATATTCCATTGCTAAGTCTTTCAAATTACAGATACAATTAGGTGTTCCAATGCTAACTAGAAACACATTACCAAAACATACCAATTCCTACCAAACTACCAAAAACTACAAACATTCACAAAAATTCTGGCTTTTTCACATCACTATTTCATCCCCACCTATCTAACCATTTTCACTTCACCTATCTAACCAACCAAAGATAGGATCGTATGCATGTAGATCCCACTAATCATCAAAAACAGTGCCAAAAACATGGTCAAATACTTCTCTCTCTTCTTGTAGCTTGCAATCTCATCCACAAGTGTTAAAAACCAATGCCATTGCTCCGGGATTAGCACCTTGCCATGCTCACAGATTTCATCATCACGCCATTAGTAAAATTTACACTTGCGTCCAACCTAAAATTCAAAAGCTAGATAGAACCCATAAGGTCTTCAACCCAAAATTGTAGAAATTAACTTGAAATTACCCAGACATTACTTAAATATAAGAAATTACCTAGAAATTGGGACACCCATAAAGCCTTCTGCCAGGGTTGTTAGTTGTCCACGATACCACTGCACAGGTTTTTCAAATTAGAAGCATGTGGTTGGGGCTCTTCTCCTCAGGCTTCCACTAGTTGATACAAAACTTGATTCCATGAGCTCAGATTGATAGGAGGTTTGGGAAGTGATGTGGGAGAGGAGCTAAGATCGGGGGTTAGGGATTATAATTCCTAAATATGTTGGGAGCCTTTGTTTAGGTGTAAACCACATGTGTGACTCAATCACGTGAGGCTCACGTGACTCTAATTATGGTAGGAAGCTAACATGGTTAGGGCAACAGTGATATGTAGGATTACTTAATTAAATTTTTATTTCGCCGTCAACCATATAAGATATTTCCATTATTGAGATGATAGTAGGAACCAAAATGGAACACATTTTTCAAAATAAAGACAAAAAGTGGTAAAAATAAAAAGTAGGGACCGAAGTGGAAATATAGTGAAAATGTAGAGACGAAAATGGTATTTTTGCCTTTTTCTTCCAATGAAAGGATCCAATTCAGCCATAAAAATTTAAAAAGTTACCCAAAAAAGAATAAATCTAATGACACAACTTTTTGCATAAATTGGTAAATTGATTGGTTGAGTGGTAAATAAAAAAAAGTGTTATTAATGTGAATTTATGAAAAAATGATCACTTATAACTTTCAACAAACAAAAAGTTGTCTCTAGCAAAATTGCTGTAGAAAGTAGAGATTGCAAAGAATCCAAACTTACTATTTTAGATTGTGTGGTCCTAGATTGTTTTCTTTAGGTTTGGACTCTCAAATCACATCAAATTTAAGAAATTTGATTTTGGACTCTAATTACTTGACTTCCAGTGTTCCATGCATGGTTGTCAAAATCGGGATCCTACGTAAGATCGTGAGAGGTAGGTGGGATCGTGGATCGTAGGATCGGATCGTGAATCGTAAGATCCTACATTATTTAAGAAAAAACAAAAAAAAAAAAAAAATGCATCCATTTGATGTAATTACCATGCATCATTACATCTATTTGTAAGCATCATTTAAGATGTCAAAAATCTCAAAACGTAACACTCTATTGGAATGTTATTTTTTGTTTATTTTCAACTAACACTTTATCTCGCTACATTAGAATAGCAAAACTTAATCTATTGAAATATTATTTTTCATTTGGGTCAAAATGAACCTTCTGTTAAGTTAAAGAAGATTACAAGAAGCCAAAATCATTTGGAATCGTTAGAATCGTACGATCCTGAACAATCGCTAAGATCCTTGAAAGATTTAGATCGTTTTGGGCAGGTGAGATCATAAAATCGTAAGATCGTAGGATCTAGATCGGGATTTTAACAACCATGGTTCCATGCACAAGTCTATATACCTTCCTTTTCCCCAAACGAAATATACCAAACAAACATGAGTGTTTTGGTAGGTTTCTCAATTATCGCACCTGTGTCTCTTCTAATTCTAATCATCTTCTTCATTTTATGTCACCATTGTTCCAAGTTAGATTGTCTAACAATCATAGCTACGCAATTGAAATGGGCATGGGATTTGTTGCTTTTCCATTCTTTCTCTTTCCCCAAGCATTGTTGTGAGCATGAGTTGCCAAATATGAGTGAAGAATTAAACATAGTCTGGTACGAGTTGATGCAAGGGTCCTCATGTGAAAAAGAAGAAGTAGAATGTGCTGTCTATATATGTAAGGTTGAAGATAGAGAGGAAGTTAGAGAGTTAAGATGTAACCATATTTTTCATAGAGTTTGTTAGGACATATGTGAATCATGTTAGGAACATATGTCAATATAGAATTGGCTAATCCTTTGACAAAACACACTTTACTTGTAATTGGGTAGATTTAGGATATGTTTAATGCTTCAAGAAACAAAGTTTCAAGTCCAAGTGTTAAAGCCATGCAAGTCTGTCCAAGAATCAAGTGAAGAAGTGCCGGATTTTAAAACTCGATAGATAGCATATATCGAGGTTTAAAAGGCATTTTAGACCGATGCACGACAGCTGCTCGATAGATACCCTATCTATCGAGGTTTAAGAAAATCAGTTTTTCAGATCTGATTTTCACTCCAATCCCTGTATAGATGTTTGGGCTTTCTTTTCTCACAACCCTAAACATATACAAGGATTGTTTTAAAGGTCGTCACAGCTGATGCACATCAATGCAAAAGTTTTTCACAAGCATATTGTGAACTAGAGACATATGCCCTAGTTCATCTTTCTCTTGAAGAAGCTGTTGTGTTTGTATGCCGTAGGGTTTTATAACCAAGGAGTTTCGTGATATTCATTGTGTTGATGAACTAAAAAACTTTGCAGCTAACATCTTTTTCAAGTTGGTGTGTAAGCCGCGTACTAGGATCTGCGCATCAATTGGTTAGTCACATATAGGAAGCCATGCATTGAAAGGAGAGATTGTAACTATAGAAAAAATTCAATTGGGTATTGGGGTAAAGGTTTAACTGTAGGTCAGTATAAGGTACTAGGATTCCTTTACTTGTAACCGCTTGTTGTGATAATAATGAATGCTCGGGAGTGGTGATCTTAAAATCACTCGGTGGGGTTTTTACTATGCAGGTTTTCTCCATTCAAAAACAAAATACCGTGTCAACTTTATTTTCCGTTGCATGTTAGCTTAGTTGGTGATTTATTTGTGCTACCACGTGTATTGCATGCTAATTAACTTAATTAATTCACTTGGCTAATTAATTTGTTAATTTATCACAAAGGGGTCAATACATTCTTGGCCTATCAGAGTTTGCTTAGACAAATGGGTTGATTACAAACACTTAATTTGTCCCCTTTGTCGGGGCTCTCTACTTCCTCGTTTTACTACTATTGGTAATGGTGAGTTCGAGATAGAGCTACATTTATTCAAGTTTTGTTCTTTCAACTCCTGTGACCATGAGATCTAGTGGCTACGGTAAATTATTAAGAGGTCGTTTAATGTGTGCCCTTAGGGCACACATTAATCATCTATTTTAAGAAAGTTTTTTATGAAAAATTGAAAAAGCTATCAAAGCAGTAAATTACTTTTTCATTTTTTTATAATTTTTTTTAAATTGATTACTAATATATACTCTAAGGGCACACGTTAGTAAATCCCAATTATTAATAGATTCTGCAAGCAAACTATGCTAAAACTAAGCTATATATATATATATATGATGTGATTCTCATTCTGTATGAGTTCCCTTCAGTCACTGTCAATTAAGTGTTAAGAGCTCTCTCTCTCTCTCTCTCTCTCTCTCATTTCCCCTCACTTGTTGCAAAATCTTTATTTACAAAATTAGTGATATAAAATGCTTGGTTAATATAAAGGCCAATTCATGCATATGCCACGGACCTGGCTGGCTAGCACAGGACAACGACAGACAACAGTACAATGTTTCACTTTGTATATGGTGGATCAGTCTATGCCAAGTTAAATTTTAGACTTATTTACCCCTACTTGCCAAGTGCATAGATTAGTGGCTTTAATGTTTTTCTTTCTTTTTTTATGAAAAATAAAAGATTTTTTTATTATTATTATACATAATTCGTTAATTATGAGAGGAAAAATTTAAACATTAAACATTTTTTGTTAGGAGTACAAAAAAAAAAAGAATTGGTCCATGAGCTTAAAAATTTCGGAAACTCACATTTTAAGGAAAAAAAAAAAGAAAAAAGAAAAAAAGAAGAAGCTTCTAAAATCAATGATATCAAGTTCATAGCCCATGTTAAGTACTCAATCATTCCTCGCCAAAGCACAGATCTACTTTTTTTTTTTTTTTTGGTCCTTCGTATGTCTCGAGAAATCTAACTATGTATGAAATATGCAGTGGCGGTTTTAGGAATTTTTTTTCTTTTTAATGGTCGTAACTAAAAAATTTAAATTATACAAAATCTAATAAATAAATAAGTTAAATATATCAACGTCACAAAAAAATCACACAAATACATGAAATGTTAGAATTTTTCTGTACTAACAAAGTGAAAGAAAAAAAAAAGACTAATAAGAAAGAAAGTGGAAATTGAAAATTGAAAATACTGAAATGAAAACAATAAAGTGACCACAATATTTTCATAATAAATCTTATGTAACAAACTGTTATTGGTAGGTAAAATATGTCAATGTTGAGCCTAAATTAGAATTAGTAACAGCTTACCATATAATACTTATTGTGAAAATATTATGAATGAAGCAATACTCTTATTTTTGTTGAACTCAAATTCTTGTGATTCTCAGGTCAAAGTGTTTAACATTTTTATTAGAGTAGTCAAAATAGGTCAATTTAGTGTATAATATTTTTTTTTGTAAGTATATATAGACATTTTTTTTTTTCAAGTCAGGGTAGTCACAAAATAGATTAGTTTAAACTAATCATTTATATAATATTTTTTGCTAAGTAATTAAAAAAAAAAAAAAAAGGGTTTGGCAAGCGAGGGTGGTCCTCACATGCAAGTGGAGCCACCACTGGAAATATGAATACGTGATAAACCAACTTGAATTTTCGCCATACAATATAATGACTCCATTTTAGAGAAAATTCGCCTGAAACTTGAGACAAAATATCATCCTTGGAATTATTTCAAAAGTTTTCTTAACAAACTTCAATCACAGTTTGGGGAGAAAAAAATAATTCGACATTTAATTTCGATGATATGAAATTCACGCCTTATGTCAATTTCTCGTGCTCCTCGGAAGAACGCAAATCACGTTTTTCATGTCAGCACATCACGTTTTTCATGTCCCGATAATCTAACCGGTTTATGTGGATGAGCTATATTATATATGCAATAGGATTTATAACAAATTTCACATCCATGAGATTATTATTGATTTTCATATATGATCCTAATATTAATATTACTTTATTATTATTATCGTACATTTTTTATTTTGATGATTATTTAACAAGTATAAATACTATTAGAATGTAAGAGCAATAAGTGACGGAGTTTAAGTCTTTAGCTAAGGAGTTTCACACACATATATTTAGATTTAGTGGTGGCTCTAGAAATTTTTTTAGGGGGTTATTTAGAAATTTAAATTAAACAAAATTTAATAAAATAATGAATATATTGATTTATCGACACCAAAAAAAAAAAGAGTCACAAATACAAAAAAATGTTACAATTTTCTTCTACAAGTTTTCATATTTTGGAATTATTACAAGATAATTCATTATCAATTGTTATTATCTATTGTTAATGTGGGTATATATGACCATTTTATTTTGTTAAGTTTGCATAATTTTTATTTTTATGCAATTGTTACTATCTATTTGTCATTGTTTTTATAGAAAACCTTTTTAACTAAATGGCAAAACTCAACCTACTTGCACTGTATGAAATATAGACTCACATAGCCACATACATCCATACATTAAGAATACACTCAGAGTCTACTTAACTAATCAAATGCTTGAATTTCTCTCATGTATCTTATCTCATCTCTCTTCTCTATTTGAATATCTCAATATCTTTGATTTTAAAAGTAAAGAATAAGTGTTTCTTAATTGTACACTTGTGCGTATGTATTTGATATATACTTTTTTTTTTCTTTGTTATAAAATAATATGTGTGAATATATAATTGTATAGTGTAAATATAATTTAACTTTTTGCATAACTTAGTAAATTGATTGGTTGAGTGGTAAAAAATAAAAGTGTTATTAATGTGAGGTCATGTAAAATGATCACTTATAACTTTCAACAAACAAAAAGTTGTCTCTAACAAAATTGCTATAGAAAGTAGAAACTGCAAGTATCCAAACTTACTATTTTTGGTTGTGTGGTCCTAGATTGTTTTCTTTAGTTTGTGGTAGGTCTAGGCTCTCCAATCACATCAAATTTAAGTAATTTGACTTTGGACTCTAATTACTTGACATCTGGTGTTCCATGCGCATGTCTATATACCGCCCTTTTCCCCAAACGAAATATACCAAACAAACATGAGTGTTTTGGTAGGCTTCTCAACTATCGCACTTGTGTCTCTTCTAATTCTAATCGTCTTCTATATTTTATGTCACCACTATTCCAAGCTAGTTTGTCCAACAATCATAGCTACCCAATTCAAATGGGCATGCGATTTGTTGCTTTACCATTCTTTCTCTTTCCCCAAGCATTGTTGTGAGCATGAGATGCCAGATATGAGTGAAGAATTAAACATAGTCCGGTACGAGTCGATGCAAGGGTCCTCATGTGAAGAAGAAGAAGTAGAATGTGCTGTCTGTCTATGTAATGTTGAAGATGGAGACGAAGTTAGAGAGTTAAGATGCAACCATATTTTTCATAGAGTTTGCTTAGACAGATGGGTCGATTACAAGCACTCAATCTGTCCCCTCTGTCGGGGCTCTCTACTTCCACGCTTTACTACTGTTGGTAATGGTGAGTTCGAGAGAGAGCTACTTTTATTCAAGTTTTGATCTTTCAGCTCCCGTGACCGCGAGATCTGGTGGCTACGGTAAATTATTAATGGGTTCACCAAGCAAACTATGCTAAAACTAAGCTATATGTGTGTCTGTGTGTATGAATATATGATGTGATTCTCATTCTGTATGAGTTCTTTTCAGTCACTGTCAATTAAGTGTTAAGAACTCTCTCTCTCTCTCTCTCTCTCTCTCTCTCTCTCTGTGTTCTAATTTCCCCTCACTTGTTGCAATATCTTTATTTACAAAATTAGTGATATAAAATGTTTGGTTAATATAAAGGCCAATTCATACATATGTCACGGACCTGGCTGGCTAGCACAGGACAACGCCGGACAACAGTACAATGTTTCACTTTGTATTTGGGGGATTAGTCCATGTAAATTTAAGTTTTAGACTTATTTACCCCTACTTGCCAAGTGCATAGATGAGTGTTTTTAATGTTTTTCTTTCTTTTATTTTTTTTGAAAAATAAAAAATATTTTTTTATTATATATAATTCGTTAATTATGAGAGGAAAATTTAAAAATTAAACATTTTTTTATATATAAAAGGGGAGTATTACTTTTTTTTTTGAGAATGTAAAAGGGGAGTATTACTTAATTATATATAACGTCAAACAATAGCAAGCATTACAACATTTACATTACACATTCTAGTAGTTCTAATATGTTTTATATCCCATACAAAAGCCCTATATACAAAAGCGGGACAGATAATATAGGTTTCCAAAAGACACTATTGTTGATTTCTCCTATTTGCTAGAACATCCGCGCCACCATTAGCTTCATGGAATATGTGGTACACCTGGACGGTTTAGTCTCGCTCCATAAGGTTCCTGTAATCACATAATAATGAGTTAAAAACTGGTGAGTTATCTTTATTATTGGTTAACTAGGAAAGAACTGTCATAGAGTCCATTTTAAGATGAATAAATCTGAAACCCAAGTTCCATGCCAAAAGAAGGCCCTGGCGAATTGCACCTTGCTCAGCGATATTATTAGAAGTAATACCCATATGTAGTGGAAAACTTGAAATCCAATCTCCCAAGCTATTGCGCAACGATCTGCTTGCACTAGCTAAACCAAGATTACCTAATGAGTTGTTATATGTGTTTAATTTTATAAAAGGTTCTGGCGGAGCAATCTATTTAATAATCCTAGGAATTCTAATTTTAATATTCTTTGCTGGGCATAGTAAAAAGAAGAATTCAGTAGCGCACTGAACCACTTTGTGTATAATCTGATCTTGAGAGCAAGATTGATTTTTAAATATACGTTCATTCCTTGCCAGCCATAAGTGCCAACATAGGAAGGGAAAGTAAATTTTCCAAGGTAGTTGATAGTGGAGGATAAGAGAATCTGATGTAGCATTGGTATGTACCCATTTTTGAAGTGGAAGGTGAAAAAAAGATAGGGGCAAAATACTTGGAGAATAATACCATATCCTCTTAGCCCAAGGACAATCTCTTAATATATGAATAGTAGTTTCAAGATTGTTACACCTAGGACATCGGTTATTTATTTTTGGGATGGGAAATTGTTCAATATGTGTTAGGATGGGAAATTGTAATATTTCTAACATCCAATTATTATTGTCTCGTAAGGAACTTACTAACCTTTGTTCTTCATTGGGTAGAAAAGGGCCATGAATATAACTTCGTAGTGGCCCTCCAATTATCCAGTGATCCTCCCAAACATAAATGTTCTGTCTGTCCCCTAATACCCATTTCATACCTCGTTGAGGCCATCTTATTCCTACTAGTAATGCTTTCCAAATATGAGACGCTCTAGGGTTTATGCCACTATCATATAGGTTTGTACGGGGAAAGTATTTGGCTTTTAAGACCTGAGCCCATAGCATGGATGACTTCTATTGAAGCCTCCAGGCCTGATTCATAAGCAAAGCCACCTTCATATGACATACAGTTTTTAGACCCAACCCGCCCACATCTTTAGGAGAAGTGATGGTTTCCCAACTCACAGTATGGCAGTGTTTGTGGTTGGCGGTGTCTCCCCATAGAAATTTGCAATTTAGTTTATCCAACTGCTGACTAATTTTTTACGGGAGAAGGGTGGTTTGTATAGCATGAATAGGGATAAGTGTCGAGGTGGAACTGATTAAAGTTACTCGGCCCGCAATAGAAAGGTATTTAGCTTGCCAGCCTTTGATCTTTTTATGGATATTATCCACTATATATTGATAAGCAGATGCCTTTTGACTGGTAGTGAAAATAGGAGTTCCTAAATAAGTTTCGAGTTGAGTCGTAGTGGGGATGTTAAAGATGCCAGCAATCAGTTCTTTTGCTCGCTTAGACAGGTTTGGTGAAAACCAAAGACGTGATTTTTGTGCGCTAATAATTTATCCAAAACACTGATAGAATTTTTGGAGAATGTTTTTAAGATTTTGGCTCTCCATGATTTTCTCTTTCAAGAAAAGAAAGATATCATTGGCAACGAAAGGATGGGAATTTTTAGTTTGACCCCTAAATGTAACAGGTTGAATAGCTCTATCTCGAACTGCCTCTTCCAGAAGGATGGATAATCTTTCCAAACATAGAATAAATAGGTAAGGGGGTAAAGGATCTCCCTGACGTACCCCCTAGATGGAATAATAGTTGATAAAGGTGTACCACTCCACATAATATTAAAACGAGTTGAGGAAAGCATATTCATAATAAGTTGAATAAGTTTAGGGGGAATTTGGAAAAATTCAAGCGTTTTCTGAATAAACGACCATTCAAGACAGTCATATGCTTTTTCAAGATCAAGTTTGAGAGCCACGTGTCCCTTGGGTCCAAACTTTCTGACCATCGTACGAATAATTTCTTGGACAACAATAATGTTGTCGCTTGTTTAGCGACCCGAAACAAATCCTGCCTGGCATGGAGTGATAATATCCACAATATAAGTATCAATTCATGAGCTTAAAAATTTCGAAAACCCACATTTTAAGAAAAGAAGAAGAAGAAGAAGAAGAAGAAGAAGCTTCTAAAATCAATGATGTCAAGTTCATGGCCCATGTTAATTACTCAATCATTCCTCACCAAAGCACGGATCTAATTTTTTTGTTTTTTTGGTTTTTCGTATATTTAGAGAAATCTAACTATGTATGAAATATGAATACGTGATAAACCAACTTGACTTTTCCCCATACAATATAATGATTCCATTTTAGAGAAAATTCGCCTGAAACTTAAGACAAAATATTACCCTCGGAATTATTTCATAAGTTTTCTTAACAAACTTCTATCACAGTTTAGGAAGAAAAAAATAATTTGACTTCTAATTTCAATGATATGAAATTCACGCCCATGTCAATTTCTCGTGGTCCTTAGAAGAATGCTGTTAGGTTTTGAATATTTAGGATTAAATAGAATCATATTTTATTAGTGTAGGTAAATCAAGAATGAAACATGTCTAGTCTATGTGTTAGGCAATGCTTAAAGGTGTAAGTTTCAAGCTTCAAGTTCGAGCTGACTGCAGAAAAAGGGAGTAACGTTTTGCCAAGCTCGATCGATCGAGAAATTAGACTCGACCGATTAAGAATTGTAGAAATCAAATTCTGTAGAATGTTTAAACAAGGCCCCCACGAGAACGTTTAGGGTTTCATTCCAACTTGTCCACATATAAAAGGAAAACCCTAGCTATGTTTTTTCAGACTTTTAAAAGACTCGTGTGTTACTCTTTGTGAGATCTGAGCGGTTTTGTACCTTCTAACTACAAAAGAATCAACCGGAGTAAGATCTACAATCAAGCGATGGTAGAACCTAGTTGCTGCAACAAGATCATTATTGTTGGTGATTTGAAACCTTAGAGTGGGATCTCAAAGTCACAAGCAAGGGTGCTTGTGTTGTTATAAATCCAAGAAGAGAAGGAGTTCGTAGATTCGAAGCCCGGGGATTTGGAGCTTGCACGTGGTCATATCAATAAGTTACTACATGAGGTAGCAATAGATTTAGGGTTAAATTTTATTGTAAAAACTTCAATTCTCTTATAGTGGATTTGCTTTACCTTGAGGATAGCTAGGTCAAATACTCCCTAGGTTTTTACCTTGAAACGGTTCGTTTCATCAATTTTCTTGGATTATCATATCGTGGTGTTATCTACTTTTCCGCATTTGTGCATGATATGATATATGCTTGTTTAACCTAGATCTAAATAATAAACTTATAATCAACTTGGTTAATTAATTAGGTTAACAATCTGGTTTAAGAGGTCTAAACAAACAAACAAGTGGTATTAGAGCAGGTTTCTTAACCTAGAGTTGATCCTTGACCCCTGTTGTCATGGAACATGGTCACTCTCTTGTGATCCCTCCACATAGTGATGGGAATAAATATGCTTATTGGAAGGTTAGGATGAAAGCCTTCTTGAAATCTATTAATGAGAGAGTGGTGGTTATTGTAGAAAACGGTTAGGAAAGACCAACCACGGCTATAGGTGAATGGACCACTACCCAAAAGGAAGTAGTAAGCTTTAATAGTAAGGCTATGAATGTGATATTCAATGCTGTTTCTATGGAAGAATTTAGGAGAATCTCAAATGTGGAGATTGCTCACACTACTTGGAAAATCATGCAAACAGTGCATAAAGGCACTAAGACAGTAAAAATTAATAAACTACAGCAGTTGACCTATAGATTTGAAAGTATTAGAATGTCTGATGATGAGTCTTTTGATGAATTCTATGCTAAGTTGAATGATATTGTCAATTCTGCATTTAATTTGAGTGAAGTTTACGATCAACTTAAAATTGTTAGGAAGATTATAAGATCATTAACTAAGGACTTTAGACCTAAAGTGACTACCATAACTGAAAGTAAAGACGTTGATTCCATTCCTATAGATGAACTTGTAGAATCTCTTTAGTCCTATGAATCTGACTTACCAAAAAATAACAAATCAAAATCAATGGCTTTGAAATCTGTTGATGATGTTGATGATTGTGGATTTGATGATGAATTCTTATCTACTAAGATTGCTTACCTTGCCAAGAACTTTAGAAATTTTTTGAGAAATAATAATAGAAGGACAAGAAATAGAAACAATGTTGACTCTAAGAATGTAAAGAAGAATGATACAACCAAAAAAAAAAAAAAAAAAACAACCATGAAAAATCAACATATAAAGTAGGTCAATCTTCTAACAGTTCTTTAGGACAACAATGTTATGGTTATCAGGGATATGGTCATCTAAAATCTGAGTGTCCAACATTTTTGAGATCTAAAGGTAAAGCTATGGCTGTTACTCTAAGTAATGATGAAGTTTCTGATCATGAGTTTGAAAGTGATCAAGAAGGAAACTTTATGGGTTTCACTGCTGCTACTTTAGTAAGTGAAATTGAGACTGTTGATGAGAACCCTTTTGATAGGGAAATCTTTGAGAATGCTAACTTGTAAGAGGCTTATAACAAGCTATGCAAGATTGCAGCCAAAGATGCCATGAGTGTTTATCTAGGGCTGAAAAAGATAAACACTCTTGAACAAGAAAAGAGAAATTTGCTATTAAAATTGTTTGATGTTAATGAACTCTTGAATTCTGTTAAGATTGAGAACATGACTTTGCTTGAAAAGGTTAAAAGTTTAGAGTTAGAATTATTTGTTGCTAGAGAACAAATAGATAGGACTTCTACTTCTAAACTGGATGAAATGCAAAATGTTCAAAAATCTATTTCTATTAGGGTTTGTTAAGAGTGGATCTTCTTCTGTTGTTCATCCTCCCAAGTTTGTACTTACTACATCTTCTTCTTTTGTTCATCAATCTGTGTTTGAAGCTAAGGTACATAGGGAAGAAGTTCTAGCTTCTAGAAGATCTAGGGTAGATCTAGGTGAATTAAAACCTAAAAATCCCAATCAATCTGGAAGCAAGAAACAACACAAACCTCAGTAGATTTTTCATTTTTGTGGTGGAGTTAGGCATACCAGGCCAAATTGCTTTAAGTTACAAGCTTCAAAGCAAGGATTCACTCAAAAAGTGCCTGTGTCAGACGCACAAGATCCAATGGCACTTGTCCATGAACTGGTAAAGGTTCTTAACCTTTATGCCAATACCAGAGTTGAAATTAGGGCCAATTCTAATAGAAATCCCAACTCCAAGTTTGCATCTATTAGTCTAGGCATTGCTATTTTGAGTTGATTATGTTCTGTTTTTGAGTGTTTTACTTATGTTTTGGACTAACTTGAATCTAATCAAATTTTGTGTTCTGTTTGTGTTTGTGCATATGTTTCTTTTCTGTTCTATGTTTCCTTGTGCATATGTCTCCTACCAAACATTCTACGACCAAGAAATCCACAAAACATGCTCACACAGATGACAACTTCAAGTCTATGGAGTCAGATTTGAAGTACAATGACTACTACAAAAGAGCAATAATTATCATGGAAAGGGTTGTCAAGTCAGCTACCTTTGAGGACACCTTCATACCTAAAGTGTTCAAGGAAAGGACATGGACAAAGCTCTTTTGGAGTTGTCTACTCGGAGATCATAAGAGAATTTTTCTCAAATGCTATTGTGGAAGGGGATCATATAGAATGTTGGGTGAGACACAAAGAGTTTATGATTACTAGGGAAAGCACACAAGAATTTTTGGAAATTCGTCCTCAACTTTTACTTCTCCATTTCCATACCATTGAGAGGTTGATAGCCCAAATACTTACCACACCCTTTCAAAGTGTTAAGTGAGGTTTTGGTGCTGCTAGGAAGCATTGGAATAAGCCAAGGATGGCAGATGCAATATGGAGCTTGTTGCGGGATCCGAAGAGCTAGACAAGACACAGTTCCGAGAAGCCTTGTTGGAGTAGGAGCTTGGAGGGCTTAGGTACATCAGGTAGATTAGGCTTGGAGGATCTCTTGCTAACCCATGTATCCCAACTGACTGTCTAGTGGATCGATTACCGCTTGGAAAGGGGCAGAGAGGTTTTTCAATGAGTACTTTGGTTTCCTCTTCGATAACAAATCGGCGTGTTATCTTGTGTTTGCATCCTTCTTCCCTACTCTTTTACATTACATTTTACTCTTGTGTTGTCATGATTATGGATTAGAGTAGCTTGTTTGTTTATCCGCTCGCATTTACACTATTCCGCACTTAGAATTAAGTTAGTGTAAAATCTATCGAGCTGTAACTTTAATTTAGGGGTCTAAACAACTCTTGTGTTTTCATCACATTTTCGAGCTTTCAGGGTCTATGCCCCAAAATCCAATTTATTGGCATGTCATAAATAATTAATTTGTTTAATTATATGAGACTATTTATAAATGAACTAATGGGACATTATCATAGTCCTTGAGATGAATTGTATGTGATTTAGTCACAGAAGATATAAATCACAAGTTCCTTGAAAACTCAAAATATAGTTCATAGTCGATGATGAAATTAGGCATTTCATCTACAAAGACTATAACACATCAACTAAGATGGTTTGTCTTGATCATGGAAGTGGAGACTTTTAGTTGATGCGTTAATGTGTTGATGTGTCTTAGTGTTAAGATATATTAAACTGGACCGCTGTGAGATTAATTATTCAATCAACAACTGTTACCTAAATAATTAATCTCACGACTTCTAATTTCATAGAATTTTAATCCTAAGAGGATAGTGAACCCAATCATGAAATGTATGTAACTTTGATATATTAGGAGTGAGATCTAACATTGACGATCAAAACCTCATTATGTTGGGTAACCACATTTAGTGTTGAGGGAACACATATTCTCAAGATGGAATCCATAATCTCTTTTTATAGAGACACAAAATATCCCCTTGAGATAAGTTTATTGGGAACTGGTTATTCAGGGCGCCCACTTTTGTAAGGAGTTACTAAAGTTTATATTTATTGAAATCAGATTTCAATAAATATGAATAACTAAAAGATTAAACTGGGTACTCAAGGATGAAATAGTTGTTTACAAAGTAACAGTTCATTATGACTTTATTCACTATGGATATTTCATGTAGGGGTCAAATGACATCATTAGAGTCTTGGGATATAATTTATTAATAAGGCCAAGAGTGCAATTATATTTATATAGTGGTATTAAATATAATTAATGGTAACTTTGGACTTGTCAAGAGTTGACAGATAAGCCTAAGGCCCATTGGAGCTAGAGTCTTATTTATTCCCTTTGGTCCCATCTCAAGCCACAAACTAAAGCCTAATTGGGCAGGTCCAAAAGGATAGCCCAATTAGATAATGGGTCCGCATTGAATGTATGCCCTTTTAGGACCACTCTCACCATTGGCCTAGATGTGGACATGATCATTCCCTCCCCTTTAACCTCTAGGGCATATGACAATAATTCAAGGAAGGTTACGTGAACTTTCAAGGCTCTTTGCAAGATTGGTCCATTGGAGACGATTGTGGAATTCCACGTGATGGACATCACTCCTAGCTACAAACTTCTCCTGGGAAGTGCATGGCTTCATCCCATTTTGAGCTATTCTTTCTTCTTTACACCAAAAGATGAAAATCGCATAGAAGTGTGGTATTGCTATGATAATTGGCAACGGTGAGATCCTAGCTCCCATTTGTGGACTCGAAGAAGGAGGAAGTGAGCCTCAAATGTGTGGCTTTGAGTTTTTGAGCATGAATGACTATGGATCGAAGGATGAAAGGTATACTATGAACTTGCTCCCATATTGTAGCCATGAGGTGATTGCAACGATGAAGAACATGGAGTATGCCTAGTATGGGTCCTGGAAAAGAAAGAAAAGGGGTGGCTATATTCCCTAATTTCAAGACTCAGCTGACCAAGGAAGGTTTGGGATTCATTGAAGGTTGTGTTAGAATCAAAAAGAACCTTGGTACCCTTAATGGAAACTTTGTAAAGGAAGGAAGAGACTTTCCTTTTTGTGGCTTTCCCAAACTTTGGGTAGGTAAGGATGGAAAAGTGTATTCGGGTTCGGAGATATTCTTCAACAAGAAGCTTACTTTCAAGGAGAAGCCTATTGTGGTGAGCAAGTAAGTTCAAGAGGAAGTCAACTGGGTGGACTACATGGATGCTGAAACAATGGAGACTATGTTGAAGATGGAGGGCGACGTGTTCGCCATCACCAATGAAGAGCCAAGTGATCATTCTACCTTCATTGTGCCTTTTGAGGGGCACTTCAGTAATTGGACTTAGGTTGGGTTGTCTAAGAATGGGGAAAAGAAATTTTGTAATGCAAGTTCCAATGTACTTTTCAACATTTTCAATAAGATGAATTCTTATTTGGCTTATTTAGATGTGTCTCATAATATTGAAATTTTGCACTTAAATGATTCTAATGAATTTGAAAATGAAATTAATAAAAAAATTGGAAAAAAAAAATTTGAACCTATGGAACCAACTTTTGAAACTATTAATTTGGGCAATGATTAGAATCTACACTTAAATAAAATTGGCTCAACCCTAAATGAAAGAGAGAGAAAAGATCTTAAAAAGCTTCTCACATAATTTCAAGAAGTATTTGGATGGTCCTATGAAGTATGCTTAGCATCGATCCTAAGATAGCTCAACACCACATTGATACTCATGCTTGCATGGTAACTATCAAGCAAAAGTTGAGGCGTATGAGAACCAAATGGCTTCTAAAGACCAAAGAAAAGGTCACTGAGCAGTTGAAAGTAGGGTTCATCAAACCTATGCACCAAGCTAAATGGATGGCCAATGTTATGCCCATACCAAAGAAGGATGGAAAAGTAAGGATGTGTGTGGATTTCAGGGATTTGAACAAAGCTTGCCCTAAGGATGATTTCACTCTTCCCCACATAGATGTCCTAGTGGAGAATACAGCCGGTAGTGCCTTGATGTCTTTCGTGGATGGTTTCTTAGGATATTGTTGTGAAATTTTAAAATACTCGCAAGTGTACAAACTGTATTGAAGTATAGTTTGACAAGAACGAGGTCAAACCCACAGGGACTTGAGTGAACGTAGGAAAATTAATTAACCCTTAACCAAATTAATCCTAATCTAGTTTAATAAAAATTGGTTGTTTTGAAATTAAATAAACTAAGCAAATAATAAAATTAAGCAAATAGTTAAACTAAGCAAAAGATATAAAGAAATAAAAAGATGTAAACAATCAAGGGAAAGAAATTAAGGTTTTGGAATCCGCCTTGTAAGTCATATCAGCATATATTTATGATCATTAATTTTTCCCAACTCACTACATGATAATCTAGAAATCAATCTTGCTATCATGGAAAATATCATCATTAAAACTTATATTTAAAAATCTAAAGCATGTTCTTCTTCGCTTCTTAAGTATTAAACCAAATCATCAATTGTATCTGTAGCCAAACAAATCACAAGATATATCCAATTCTAAAAATCAAATCATAACTTGTATCCATTGACAGACAAATCACAAATAATATCCAATTTTATAATCAAGAATTAATAAACCAAGCATTCAATTAATTAAGACAAATTCTAAATCATGAGAAAAACATAATTGAACTCATATCTAGAATCCCATCTTAGTCAATTGACATGAAGCAAGAACAATTTAAATCATTAAAGAACAACTATTGTGGGAAAAATCAAATCAAATAAATATTACTAATAATCCTTAACAAGGTTTCATCCTCAACACTAATTATAAATTTAGCTACTCATGGTAATTGAAATAAAACAAAAGAATAAAATACTAAACATTAAACTAGACAAATAAAATAGAGAAAGAAATAGTCACAATGCTATCATGGAAAAAAGCTATGGAGAAGCCACATGCGGCACTGCCACTTGCTCCAATTTTCTGTTTTGCATCTCAGCCCTAGCACTAGTCTCCCTGAATTTTTCCCTAAAAAGCCTTTAAATAGGTCAAGGAATCCTATTACAAGTTGAATTCCCGTTTGGAGAAAATCCCAGATTTTTAGGCTTCATTTAACCAACAATTTTGGCTTAATTAATATCAGAATTCGGGCTTTTGGTAAGCTACAAAGTTGTAGCCCTTTAAGTTAACTTTCCAGTCCAACTTGAATCATCTTGATTGGACATCTGAGCTGAAATTTATGCTGAAAATACTAACTGATGTGCAGGTTGAAATCCTAATCCGAATTGGACTTGGATCTGGTGCAAATTTCCTTTGATTCCTTGCTCCAATTGGACTTAAATTTAATTGGGTTGGTCTTCTCTTGAATTCATGCCTGGCGGGATGTAAGTTGGCTTGATTCAATTGGCCTAGCCCCACTTTACATGTAAAGCCCTTGTTACCTACAACACAAAGATATTATATAATCAGTCACAAAATAATATAAAAGGAATGCTAACTATGAAAATTTGATGGTACTTTATTGTATATATTTCATGCACATCAGATATAATCAAATCAACATGGCTCCTAAGGATATGACTAAGATTACCTTCACCACAGAATAGGGAATCTATTGTTACACTGTGATGCCTTCAGGCTCAAGAATGCGGGTGCAACTTGCCAAAGGATGGCCATAACTTTGTTACATGACATGTTGCACAACGAGATTGAGGAATACATGGATGACATGATTGTGAAATCTAAGGATAGAGAAGGTTACATCATTAACTTCAGAAAGTTCTTCGAGAGGATTAAGGAGTGTAGATTGAGGTTAAATTCCCAAAAGTGTACCTTTGAAGTAACAGCTAGGAAATTGCTAGGCTTTTTAGTAAGTGATAGAGAGATAGAAGCTGACCCATCTAAGATCAAAGCCATATTGGAGATGCCTCCACCCAAGAGTGAGAAAGAAATAAGGGTATTCCTAGGTCTACTACTGTATATCAGTTGATTCATTGCCAAACTCACTTCCACTTGTGAGCACATCTTCAAGCTTTTGAGAAAGAATGAACCCCATGGATGGAATGATGAATGTCAAAAAGCCTTTAAACTTATTGTTAGGATATATGTGGTTTCACTTGTTAAAGAATATATGTCATTCTTTTATGTAATTGGCTAATCCTTTGACAAAATGCACTCAACTTGTAATTGGGTAGTTCTAGATGTTTTTAATACTTCAAGAAACAAGGTTTCAAGATCAAGTGGAGAAGTCATCAAGTCTGTCCAAGAAACAAGCTGAAGAAGTGCTAAATCATTAAAGCTCGACACCTGCTCGATAGCTACTTGAGAGCTTCTATCTGTCGAGATTTATAAAATCAAAAATTCTGATCTGATTTCTTGGGATTCGTGAATGTGTCTTTGGGCCTTCTTTTCCTCTAACTGTAGGTATATAAAATGATTGTTTTAAGGACCGTTAAAGTGTTCACAAGTTGCATAAGAATTGAGAAAACCCTGTTCAAACAAATTGTGACCGAAGACAAAGTTTTGCCCTAGTTCATCTCTTCTGAAGAATTTGCTGTGTATGTGCACTTTTGGGTTTTATGACCAAGCATCTTCTTGATCTTTATCATGGATGAACTGAAGAACTTTGCAACGAACAACTCTTTCTAGTTGGTGATTAAAGTCGCGTATTGGGATCCATGTAATTGGTTAATCACGTATTTGGGAGCCGTGCATTAAAAGGGGGAACTATCACTACAGAATAAGTCCAATTGGGTATTGGGATAAGGGTTCAACTGTAGGTTGGTAAGGTACTTGGGATTCCTTTACTTGTAACTGCTTGTTGGGATAATAGTGGAGTTTCGGGAGTGGTGACCTGAAAATCACCCGGTGGGGTTTTTGCCGTCAGGTTTTTTCCCATTCATAAACAAAACACCGTGTCATTTATTTTCTGCTGCATAATTAGTTTATTGGTGATTTGTTTGTGCTACCACGCGTTTGCATGTTAAATTGATTAATTAATTACTTGGCCAATTAATTAATTAATTTAATCACAAAGGGTCAATATGTTTTTGGCCTATCAAGTGGTATCAAAGCAGGCACACTCTGATTAGGTTTAATCTTTGCTGTGTTGATCCATTGACTCTTGTTTGTCATGGATAGAGGACAGTAATTAATCATATCTCCATTATTTGATGGCACTAACTATGCATACTGGAAAGTATGCATGAGAGCTTTCTTGCAGTCATTAGATGAGAAAGTGTGGCAAGCTGTGGAGATTGGCTGGACCAGGCCAAAAGAAGTGCCGGCCAATTGGGATGAAGCAAAGATCAAGGCAGCAAACTTCAACAGTAGAGCATTGAATGGCTTATACAGTGCAGTCACCAATGAGGAGTTTAAGAAGATATCCTCCACAGAAACTACAAAGGAAGCATAGACCATCCTCCAGACAACCAATGAGGGTACAAAGGCTGTCAAGGATTCAAAGCTTCAAAGGCTCACTACAAGGTTTGAAGAAATAAAGATGGAGGAGGATGATTCATTCGATGAGTTCTATGCCAAGCTCAAGGACATAGTGAACTCAGCCTTCAATCTTGAGGAAACCATTCCTGAACCCAAGATTGTGAGAAAAGTACTCAAATCTCTACCCGAGAGATTCCATGCAAAGATTACAGCAATCGAGGAATCAAAGGATATTGACAAGATTCCTTTGACTGAGTTGGTTGGAAACTTGCAGACCTACAAGCTAAAACTATCTAGGATTGGCAAGTCGGGTAAAGGCAAGAGCATGGTCTTGAAGGCAAAGAGCAGTGACACAGATTAGGCCTCCGATGATGAAGATTCCAAGATGAAGTTCTACATTACAAGGCAATTCAAGAAGTTTATGAAGAATGCCAATGGAAGGAACTTCGACAAGGACCGCAGGCAATCCAGTTCTACCAAGTTCAAAAGCCAAGACAAAGGGAAAAAGGATGCAAGGGGTGGTGGTCAGTACACTATTCCCATAGGACCTAAGTGCTTTGGGTGCCATGGCTTCGGTCACATGAAGCAAGAATGCCCCATATAAATCGAGACATGTTTCGAGCTTTAATGAATCTCGATAGATTGAGCTTCTATCGAAGAGGTATCAAGACCTGTAGATTGCAATTTTCTTGAGCAGTTCTTGAGTAATCTTTATGTCTTCAATGTAACCACTTGTAATGATCATCTTGAACCTACTTAGATTTACCCAAATACAAGTAAAGTGCGTTTTGTCAAAGGATATGCCAATTACATAAAAATATGCCCTTTACATCAACCATCTCGACAATCTTCTACTCAAAGTGGGTTTCTCAAAGAGATATACCTCAATGGTCCATTCTTGCTACCACCTATATTTGGAAAGGTAAGATGATATGTCTCAATTTTTGTATGGCCCAAACAAGTGCGCAAAGCATGACTTTTCTATGGGAGTGTACCTAGCCTTATAATCATGGAACCTCTTGATCAAATAGTATATGTCCTCTCGTTCTTGTCATCGCCTTCTTGTGCAAGCATACTTCCAATCGCATCCCCTATGATGGAAAGGTATAGGAGTAAGGTTTTTCCATGTTGTGGAGACATTAGGATAGGTGGGTGGAGGAGATATCCTTGATAAGTTCAAAGGTTTTTTGGCATTCATCGTTCCATATATGTGGTTCATTCTTCCTTAGGAGTTTGAAGGTAGGCTCACAAGTAGAGGTGAGCTTGGAAATGAATCGACTAATGTATTGTAATCGACCTAAGAAACCCCCTATCTCTTTCTCACTTTTGGGTGGAGGCATCTCTAATATGGCTTTGATCTTGGATGGGTCAACTTCTATCCTTCTATCACTCACAAGAAAGCCTAGCAAATTTCTGATAGTAACTCCAACGACACACTTTTGTGGGTTGAATCTGAGCCTATACTCTTTAATCCACTCGAAGAACTTTCTCAAGTTTATGGTTTGGCTACCTCTATCCTTAGATTTCACTATCATATCATCAACATACACCTCTACCTCATTATGCTTCATATCATGTAGCAAGGTTGTATCCATCCTTTCATATGTTGCTGTAAGGTTGAATTTAATCAACCATTTTGTTGGCTTTATTCCGTGTTAATTTGCTTGTAATTCAGCATTTAGAAACCCTATATTTAGGTGGGAATCATGTAAAGGTAGTGTGTGAGAGAGTGTGAAGAAAAGCTCAAAAGTGTGCACTCAAGCAGGGTCTCGCGACTGGATCTCACGACTGGCTCACGGCTTGCAAGTCACCAAAGGAGGCACACGTGTGAAGCATGTAGAGGAGTTGAAGAGTCACGCCAGCTGGAGCACTACAGAACAAAACTTCCAGTCTGGCCATTTTATTAGTTCGCGACTCAGTTAAGTCACGAGGCTAAGTTGCCAGACCACTGTTTAGGAAAGATTGACCTTTCGCATTCCAAACACACACCAGTATAAATACCCCTTATACCCACATATTGTTGAGAGCTTCCAAAGAGAATTTTGAGAGTGAAACCTTAGAGAAAAACAAGATTGACTCATCCACAATCTTCATCATTGTTTCTTCAAATTCCTCTACTCTCACCCTCTCCATTGATACATCCTTGAGAGATACATTAGCCAAATCCTTATCTCACCATACCCATATCAGTGAAAAGGTTATTTAGAGCTTGGGGAGCAGTTAGGAAGGGACTAATTAGTATTGGTTGATGCTATAGGCTATAGCGGGATCTGATAAGCTAGAGAAGACAAAGGTTTGGCGTAACCTTATTGAAGTAAGAAGCTTGGAGGGCTTAGGTACACTGGGTAGATTAGGCTTGGAGGGTCTTTTGCTATTCATGTATCCCAACTTCATTCTTTAGTGGATTATTGACCGCTTGGAGGGCGGCAGAGAGGTTTTACACTGAGGACTTCAGTTTCCTCTTCGATAACACATCGCTGTGTTGTCTTTGTGTTTACATCTCTCTTCCCTTAATCTTTGCCATTTAATTTCTGCTGTGGTTGTGATTTTATTTGGTTTAGATTGTTTTATCAATTTTGTTTTAGCTCATCTTCATATTCCGCACATACATTGTTTGATAATAAGCTTGAATTGGTAATTTGTTATTTGAGGGTCTAAATGTTCAAGGTGTTTTACACACTAATTGAACATTCAGTTGCCCCAATATTCTTGAGGCCAAATGACATTATCGTGTAACAATAGATCTCACATTCGATAGTGAAAGTGGTTTTGGTCATATCTTTGGGAGCCATCTTGATTTGGTTGTATCCCGAGAAACCATCCATGAAAGACATCAAGGCATTTCCTGTCATGTTATCCACTAAAACATCAATGTGAGGGAGAGGAAAGTCATCCTTAGGGCATGCCTTATTCAAATCCCTAAAATCCATACACATCCTCACCTTCCCATCCTTCTTTGGTGCGGGCATAACATTTGCTATCCATTCGGCTTGGTGTACGGGTTTGATGAACCCTACCTTTAATTGCTTAATGACTTCCTTTTTGATTTTTAAAAGCCATTCAGTCCTCATTCTTCTCAAACTTTGTTTCACGGGTACCATGTGATCATGAGTATCAATGTGATGTTGAGCTTGTAGAAAAAACACATGTTTGTATCGCATACAAAACATACACAGTGAAAAATTAACGGATCTACTTCATTCGCAATTGATAACATGTACTATGTAAATTTCAGAATATAAGAATAAGAGAGTGTACCTTGATACAATGAAACTCAAAATCAAAGATTAGAAGTACTTGTGAACACTTTTAATGTAACGTCCCAGTCAGTCAGACAAAAAAAAAAAAATCAGATTTTTAAGTTCCCACGTGCCTCCCAACTACCCCACCTACCCCACCCATTCCCACCACTCATTTTCACTTATCATTTACTCTCTTTGACTGGCTCCTCACTTCTCCTTCTCTTTTTTTTTTTTTTTCCTTCTTTTTCATTTTCGGTAGAACAGTCCTCTTCACTCCTTCAAACACTCCCGCTAGTACCTCCATGTCACTATTTCCACCATCATTTTTCGGCATGACCACCGGAAAAATCCTTAGGAACCCCTAAGCATCATCATCCCTTTTATTTGAGGTAAAATTTTCTAATCTTTTTGGTGGGTTTTACACTTTTGCTTGAGGTTATTTTTTCTAAGCTTTCATAATGATACCCATGTGATTTATGAGCATTGGAAGTGATATTTATGTGCTTTTATGTATGGGTTTTGTATTGATGGAATTATTTGATGAGTGGATATATAATTTGTGCTAATGATGACTACTTAAGGTTTTTGTATGGTGGGAAATTTAGGGGTTTCAAGTTATAACATGTGATGATTGGTAAATCTAATTTTTCCATTGCCATTGGGTTTATTTGGAGTTAGTTGAAGTCCTAAATTTTTTGTCTTGGAGGATATTTTGATTTTGCTTTCATGAGCCTCTTAATGATGTAGTGTAAATTTTATGGAAGCTAGTCATAATATTGGAGATGATATTAAATGGGTTTACTTTATAAATTGGTGTTTATGCCTTGTGAATTAATTGTTAAGAAACTTTGGAAGTGAGATATATTAATATTGATGAGGTTAAATACTAGGCTTGCCTAATTAAGTGCTCATTTGGCAATTCCTAAATTGTCGCTAGATACAATTTCAAGCTCTATGCTTATTGTGATAGGTTTATTGATATTGTTTAGGTTCTAGCTAATCTCCTTGGAGCTTGGAGAATTAGGCTTTTGTGGTTGCAAGGTAAGTAGCTTTTTAATGAGATTTTAGAAAAACAACCATATTGCATAAATGTTGTTTTTGGGTTAGACACGCTTTTAGAAACTACTAATGGAAACTATATTTTTCCTAAAAACTATCGTGTCGTAACCTTAATATATATATATATATGTGATTATATATGAAAATGCATCATATTTGGTAATGCATTTGGGGAAATACATGAATTGTTGATATGGAAAAATAAGCATCTTTTATTTAATCTTTGATAAGGAAATCATGGATTTTACGGTATATTAGAAAATTTAAAGATGCTTATCTTGTCTTGTTATGTGGGAAATTGATAGAAAATATCTTGACAAGAATGAAGTTGAAAACCTCACAAACTTTGTGGAAGTTAGATTATTTAAGATTTTTCTAAAATTACCTAGACATAAACTATGTGTTTCAAAGTATATGTAACTTGTGAGTTTTATATTGTTTTAACACCATGCCATGTGTGATTTCCCGGTGATCACCCGATTTGGTTTCCGTAGTCTTTGTGACAATGGAATCAAATCTAGGTCAGTGCCCTTTCACTTTGGAGGATGCGTTTTCCCTGCTTCACATAGGGGGAAGAGGGTCCTTGATTGTGTGGGTAAGGCTACTACCCATAAGGCCAAGAGACCACATACAAGAGACGTCCTATTTGACGCGCACTCCCTACAGCCTATGGGGGGAGAGAAAAACCTTGAGAGTATGGGTGAGGCTGCTGTCCATGGGGCCAAGAGTCTGCATACTAAAGAGGACAATATCATGCCAGTTGTGAATGGGTGGATCCCTTGACCGGTCTATGTGGTAGTGTGGTATATTTGTGATAATTCACCTTATGTTAGATATTATGGCCTTGGAAATTATAATGTTGGTGCTCACAGATTATAGTATATAGTTTCAAGGTATTTACTTTAAGAAACTTTGTGTTTCATTATTAAATGTCATATTATTATTATTATTGAAGATGAAACTTGCATTTCCCCCACCCCTATTAATTATGCTATTTACTAGGCTCTGTCTCATTCCATTATTTTATAAACTTTTCAGAGTAGGCAACAATCTTTTAAGACAGCTTTTTGGTGGCTAACAGTAGTTAGACTAACTACTGATGGAGGTTGTGATGGAAATTAGAGATGAGTGCAGCGGAAAATAAGTTTTAAACGGATCTACTTCATTCGATATTGATAACACGTACTAAGTAAATTTCAGAATTTGAGAACAAGAGATCATACCTTGAAGCGGTGAATTTCAAAAACAAAGATTGAAGCACTTGGGACTACTTTTAATCTTCACTCCAATTCTACTAAAGCCCAAGATGTGTGGTCTCTCAATTCGTAACAAACGGATGACTAGTGAGTGACAAAAACTCACATACACACCACTTCACAATGGTGTTTCTTACTTCTGAAATTCTGAACGTTTTTCCCTTTGTATCTAACCAATTTATCTAATTGGGCTGGCCTATTAGGCCTTACCAATTGGGCTTAAGTGTGTGGCTTGGAGTGGGACCAAAAGGGACCAACAAGACACTAGCTCCAATGGGCCTTGGGCTTTTCTGTCAACTCTTGACAAGTCCAAAGTTACCATTAACTATATTTAATACCACTATATAAATATAGTTGCACTCTATCCCCCCCCCCCCCCCCTCTCCCCCATAGAGAAGAGCTTGACATTCCAGCCAACTAGCTTCTTCCCAATCCTCTCTTTTAGGATAGAGAACACTTGCATCTTCGATCTTCCAAGAAAGAAGGTAGGCCAAGGTATTTTGAGTGTCTAGAGTCTTACATAGGACCTAGGGTAGCAAAGATCTCCTCCTTGACTTCTAGAGCATTATTGGGGCTGAAGAAACTTAAGGATTTATCAGTATTGTTCTTCTAACCCGAAGCATCCTCATATTTCTTGAGTAAATACTTTAACTCCCTGCTTTCCCCCGCACTGGCTTTGCAGAAAAGGATGCTATCATTCGCAAAAAGAAGATGGGTAACTATTGGATAGCCCCTACAAATGGAAATGCCTATCAAAAGCTGGTTTCAGGTTGCCTCATTGATAAGAGCTGAAAGCCCCTTAGTGCAAATAAGGAAAAGAGTCGGGGAAAGGGGGTCCCTTTGCCTAAGCCCTCGTGTAGGCACAATGTTACCACAAGTAGCCCCATTTATAATAACTGAGTATGAGATTGAAGTGATACACTTCATTACAAGGTTTACCCACCTTGAGCTGAATCCTAGTTTCTCCATAACCCCCTGTATAAAGCCCCACTCGACTCTGTCAAAAGCTTTACTCATATCTAATTTGGTAGCCATAAAGCCATCATTCCCTGCATTTTTGTGATTCAGAAAGTGCATTAACTCAAAACCCATAAGTACATTGTTAGTGATTAATCTGTCTGGAGTGAAAGCACTTTGATTCTTTGAGATGATATGAGGGAGAATAGCCTTAAATCTATTTGCAATTGTTTTGAGTTTATATACTACATTACACAGACTTATGGGACAAAAATCAGTCATCTTTTTGGGGTTATTTACTTTAGGGATAAAGGCAATATTGGTTTTATTGAGACAAGCTAGAGATATTTCACTATTAAGAACATTTAGAACCATATTAGTAATGCTACATCCCACAATAATCCAATATTTTTGGTAGAAAATGGCAAACATACCATCGGGGTTGGGTGCTTTTGTGGGATAGATCTATTTGAGAGTGATGGTAACCTCCTCCCTAGTGAAACACCTGTTAAGGCTTTCATTCATATTTTCTGTCACCTTTGTGGGAATAGTGGCAATTACTTCATCAATCTGTGATGGGGAAGTCGTTGTATAAATGTTGACAAAGTAGTCAATGGCCGCTTGAGCAGTACTATCCTTTTCATCACACCATCTGCCTTGGCTGTCCCAAATTCTGAGAATAGTGTTCTGCTTGTGCCACTCAGAAGCTTGGGCATGGAAAAACCTAGTAATTTTGTCACCCTCCTTGAGCCAGTGAGCTTTGGCTCTTTGTCCCCAATAAATTGCCTCATCATCTAGAAGGTCATTGATTTCCCTTCTTAAACTATTAATCTCAGTGCTAAGCGTTCCATCCTTGTCTTGTAAAGTCAGAGAGTTCAAGGCATTTCTTTTTGTCTGGATCTTCTTTGGAATCTGTCCATACACATTAGAGCTCCAACTCTTCAATTTCGTAGCATAGCTATTAAGATTATTCATAACCCCTTCCAGAGTACTGAGGTCAAACCCCATCCCCCAAGAATTTTCGATAATAGCCTTACAATCTGCATTTTCTGTCCACATTGCTTCAAAGTGAAAACCATTTGTACGGTTTTGGTGATGGACAGCTCAATCAGATAGGAGCAAGGCAATGTGATCAGAAGTTGAGTCTTCCAAATGATACACTTTCTTTCCCCCAAATTTTTCAATCAACTCAAGATTGGCAAAGGCTCTATCTAATCTCAAATATATTCTGTTTTCATCTCTTTGTATATTACACAAAGTAAACTCAGAACCACAGTATCCCAAATCCTAAAAACACAATAATCAACCACCTTTCTAAACTCATCCATTTGTTGTTGAGTCCAGATAGCCCCCCTAAATTTTTCAGAACAATATTTCATTAAAATCTCCTAAGCATAACCAAGGGAGGTGTTGTTAATTATTCCGAAAAGCTAAAAGGTGCCAGGATTCATACCTTCAATGCGTCTTTGGATGGCCATAGAAGCCTGTCAACCTCCATTTAATGCTTTTCTCTGCATCATTGATCATAGCATCAATGTGGTTCTACGAGTAACTCTTGATTTCCAAATCTATCTCCCTAGTCCACAATAAGGCAAGTCCCCCTTTTCTGCCTACACAGGGAACAATAAGCCCAATTTATGCTTGTTTCTATCTCACCAAAATGGTTTGTCATTTACTACGCCTTTCCTAGTCTCTAGTGCCGAGGTCATTCATATAAGTTAATCAATCTTTAGCAACAGTTTATATGATCTTGTTCAAGGGGAGGGATAGAACTACCTTGTCCCATTAGGAGGAATATATATATATATATATATGATGCCAAAAAAATCACCAGTGAGCCACACAATTCTCGCACAGAAATAACACCTACACAACAAAAAGAGAAGACCTAACAAAGGGCTCCATTGTGGTGCCGGTCAAATACCCTCCAAAGGTTAAGTTAGAACTTTTCTCACAACTCCAAAGTGTTAGAGTGGGGGTAAATTATGTGTACCTAGGCTAATGAGGGTTTTGGGACTTCTATAGTAGTATAGGGTTGACATCTCTTTTTTGATTCAGAAGTCTTTTCCTTATAGGAGCCCTCATGAGCATATTTTGCGGAATCCTTTCCTTGTAGGAGTCTTTTCGATTAATCCTAAGCATGGGGTACAAGATATTTCCGTATTCACGCATGTGTGGAGGCCAAGTTAAGGTTATATCAAAGCCGTCAGTCTCGTGCATTCCCTTTAGCTTAGTGTCATCATCTTTCTATCTCTCTTAAGTTGACCCTGTTAGCTTAGAGCTGTAGATGCCCTACTGTTGTCACTTGTCAATGGACACGAGTAAGACCTACGGGTTTGTTTGGAACATCGCTCTATGCCTTTCCATCAGTGAATGTTCATATTTACAATTTTATCCTTATCAGCTACCCTCTACTCTATAGCTTCGTTAGCTTAAGCTGACAGGTTATGGAGTTGAATTTTATTGTTAATTTTCTTTTGCTCAGGAGAGAAAGAATCTTTTATGCTCGAGTAGCATTTATTTAATGCTTGGACACGTGGCACAACTCTATTGGCTTTGCTTCTGGACGAGGGTGTCGCTTCATCTTCTGTGCATATCCTCCCCTATATATACCTTGCCTCCTTCCTCATTTTCTTCTATTTTACTATTGTTGATTGTCAGAGTGAACCCATCATTTTAAGAACTTTGCTTACGCCATCGCGTCTTAGCCTAGACCGTCATCTTTCAAGAGCCCATCAGTTTTACTTGGTAAGTGACTTGTTGCTCACTGCTTTTTATTTTTTACTTTTATCTTGGTTGATTAGTGAACCTTTTTTAGAGAGGGCATCAACTTAGGTTCTTAGAATACCTCCATCAGTTGTAGGTAGTCAGATGTCTAGAGAAGCGACGAGTGAACAATCGTCACTCTGTAAAGAAGCAGGCTACGACGAGGTCTTCCAACCAGGTTATGAACTTGAGGAGAGCTTCTCTTGGTCGTCAGAGAAGGAAACATCAGCCCAATCTTCTAACGAGGAAATAGAAAATTATAGAGAAGAAGTTGAGGTAGTAAGTGAGGATGGAGATGAGGATGACGAGGAGGAAAGAGGATAGAGTGACGTGGAGAAAAAAGACAATGATGAGGAGGTGATAAAAAGTACCTCAGGAAGCCGAGGAGATGACCATCCCTTCATTCTCCCTGAAGAGTGGACAGTTAATGAGTTTCTGCCGACGATGTCGAATAAAGGTTTTAAAACTTTACGTGCCCATTTTCAAATTTCAAACAATAAATCCATCCATCTTCCTAGAAAGCTTGAAAAGTGTTATACAAGAAAGATCATGGATGTCGACATGTATGATGCCATCTTCGTGGTAGGATTAAGACTGCCCCTAACAGCACTTCATCGTTAGTTAGGCAACTTTTTGGAGTTTTCCATTAGCCAAATTACCCCTAACGCTTGAAGGATATTCATTGAGGCTGAGATTTTGTGGGGCCGTTTAGTGGAGGGAGCCGTCAACTAACTCTTGACGAGTTCTTCTGGTGTTATCGTCCTCAGCATATTATCTGGTCCAAACGAATTTATCATTTCTCTGCAAGGAAGAAGGAGCTAAGGCTGATATCTGATATGCCTGATTCCAATAAGAATTGGAAAGGCATGTACTTTTTAGTTAAAGAGACGAATTAGCTATGTCATCAAGAAGAGTGGGAGACGATGCCCCATGGTTTTGACAACACCTAGGCTTATGTTAAGGATTCAGGTTAACCCCATCTGCTTTTTTATTTTATTTTTTTTGAATTTCTAACATCATCTATTTTTTTTCTTCTATTTCAGTTAGTGTTCGTCCGCATATCATAGGCGAGCAAGAAGAATTTATTCGCCGAGTCACAGAAATCCCGTTGAATGAGTGGAAGTGTCGGGATCTCATCACACTTGACACTTTGCTCGCTTATTGTGGGGTCCTGAGCCAACACTAGAAGCCCATCGCCTCAATGCTTACTCCCGTCGTAAGTTAACCATTCTAACTCTCTATATTTTCCCGTCGGCTTGTCTAACGTCGTTGCTTGTCTTAATACTCCTTATTTGCTTTTTTGTAGAAATGGAGGCAGTTAAGCTGAGAGCGTAGGTAAGGGCTACTACTGCACACAAGAAAGAAGAGGAGAAGGCCAAGGAAAAGGAAGGGGCCTCCTCGTCAGCCACTAAGGTCATCGGTAAAGGGGCGCTGAAGAGGAAAGCTGACAGGAAGGACGACCGCCTGTCTGAAAAGGTACCTCTAACTCCCGAGGAGGGGCCTCCTAAGAAGCCTTTGCCTCCTAAACATAGGGCAGGCAAAGGACTGATGACGACATCCAGCCTCGTCATCCAGGAAACAGATCGTGGTCTTCTTACACATAAGGACTATGCCATTGAGATGATGAAGTCCATCATTAAGGACAAGGATGTAGACCCTTGTCCTGAGCAAGGGACAGAAGAACTGGGGTCGTCAGGACTCTTTGACCTTGCCCGGGTATGTCCCTTCCTTACTTCTCTCAACTTATTCATTTTTTATGCTTAAAAGCTGACGGAAGCCCTGTTCTATAGGCAATGGTTCGTATGAAGGCACTACATGATAGGGGCGTCGCCAAAGAAGGGGTGATCACCCGTCTACATAAGCGCATCAAAAACATGACCAACGGGCAAAAACAATACAAGGAGGCCCATTGAAACTTAACCAGGAGGTGAAAGAGTTGAGGGAGAAGCTAGAAGAGGAGGGTCGTCAAAAGAAAAAGGAGCAAGAAGCTAAGGAGATGACGGGGAAAGAGTTGGCGGCCCTCTTAGGTCAGGTGGAGACTGCCAAGACTGATGCCATGAAGGAATTTAGGACGTCACAGTCATTCGTTGATTCCTGTGCTGACTACTAGGATTGCCTTAAACAGATCAAATCCATCTACCCTCACCTGGATTTGTCTAAGGTTTCAATGGATGACCCCTTACCATTAACACCTGCAGGTGATGCTACTTATGAGGAGAATGACGACTTCATTGAGTCTAAGGCAAATCCAAAGGATGATGGTCTCGTCCTTGCTCAGCCTGCTACTATGGATAAGCCCGTCATTCTTCTGTCCCTATCGACTAATACTCCGAATGCTAAGGATCCTCTAACTCAAGAGGCCCATAGGTCATTGAAAAGGGAGTCTCCCCCGTCAACCTACGACAGGTAGTCTGATATGTCTAAAGGATATGTGGAAGCTCATCCACCCATTTGCCCTTTGCATCATCCAACCGCTTCTTAAGTCCGTTTACTATAACCTTATTGACAATCTCAGCCTACCCATTCCCTTGGGGTAGGCTGGAGTGGAATACCTATTCGTGATACCCATATCACAGTAGTACCTTCTAAAAACTTTGCTATCAAACTGAAGTTCGTTATCCAAGATAAGGGTATGGGGGATCCTAAACCGATTTTCTTCCACACAAACCTTTTGGCATCCACGTCCTTAATGTTTGCTAGTGGCTCAGCTTCAACCTACTTGGTAAAGTAATCAATGCCGACTAAAAGCCATCTCCTGTTTTCTACTGCTTTAGCGAAGGGCCTTACAATGTCTAAGCCCCACTAAACGAAAGGCCATGGGCTAGACAGAAGGTTAAGAATGCCCCTGAACTGATGGATGTTAGGAGCAAATCTCTAACATTGGTCACACTTCTTCACGTACTCTTGTGCCTTTCTTTTCATATTGGGCTCCCAATATCCCTGAGTACGGGCCTGGTGAGATAAGGATCTGCCTCTTGTATGACTCCTACAAATTCCTTCATGTAACTCTTCCAAGAGTAGCTCCAATGCTTCGGGGTGGATGCATCGCAAATATGGTCCTAAAAAAGAGCGCGTGTACAGCTTTTGGTCTTTAGACAACCAAAATCGAGGAGCTTTTCTCCTCATCTTGTCAACCTCTCCTTTCTCCTTGAGCAAGATGTCATCCTTCAGGAATAGGACAATAGGATTCATCCAAC
Organism: Quercus suber; assembly: GCF_002906115.3. Lineage (NCBI taxonomy): Eukaryota > Viridiplantae > Streptophyta > Magnoliopsida > Fagales > Fagaceae > Quercus > Quercus suber. The sequence goes on along the minus strand of NW_027069652.1, from coordinate 442,454 downwards.
TAGGCCCCACCCTTAGTTGATGAATCTGGACCTTCTCACTCTTTGCCTCAATAGGGCTACATAGATCCTCGACCAAGATAACCCAAGATAGGCTCTGCATCGAGGATTTCGCAAGAATGGCAATAGGATTCATCCAACTAGGCCTCACCCTTAGTTGATGAATCTGGACCTTCTCACTCTTTGCCTCAATAGGGCTACATAGATCCTCGACCAAGATAACCCAAGATAGGCTCTAGATCGAGGATGTCGCAAGAATGGCAAGAGAATCAGCATGTGTTTTTCTACTTCTAGGGATTTGGTGCAAAGAGAAAGAGTCAAATCCTGACTACAAGTTCCTAGCCTGGTTTAGATACTTTTGTATCCTTACATCCTTGGCTTCCAGTTCTCCCTTTACTTGGCTTACGACCAACCTTGAATCTGAGAACATCTCCACTATTCTTCCTCCCATTTTCTGAACCATGGCCATCCCTACCAACAAAACCTCATACTTAGTCTCATTATTTGTGGCCAAGAAGCCAGCCTTAAGAATTTTTCAATGATGATCCTTTTAGGAGATACCACAACTAGCCCCACTCTTGATCCCCTCTAGTTTGCCACGCCATCAATATACACCTTCCAAGGTAGAGGTTCCTATAAGGATATCATCCCAACTAGTTCTTCATCCATGCTCAGCCTCTTACTGTTTTCTTTAAACGAAGACTCAGCAAACTTAGCTACTAAGTTGGCGAAAACTTGCCCCTTTATAGAGGTGCGAGGCATGTATTTGATATCAAAGGCTCCTAGGATTATTGCCCATCTTGCAACCCTCCCCGTGTAATCAGCTTTCTGAAGCAATGATCGAAGAGGGAGTTGGGTTAGAACCACAATAGTATAAGCCTAGAAGTAGTGTGGAAGCTTCCGTGTAGTATGCACTACTACCAAGATAGCCTTCTCCAGTGGTAAGTAGCGAACTTCTGCCTCATGTAATGACTTGCTCACATAATAAACCAATCTTTGCACCTTATTCTCATCCCGCACCAATACCAGACTCACCACGTGTGAGGCTATAACAATGTAAGCGAACAAAACCTTATCCTTATCAGGCTTGGACATAATAAGTGGCTAAGAAAGATGTTCCTTCAATTTTGCAAGGTCAAGGAATACTCCTCTGTCCACTCGAATCCCTTCCACTTATGCAACAGTTGGAAGAAAGGCCTACACCTGTCTGCTGATCGAGAAATGAATCGATTCAAAGCGGTAGTCATTCCTGTAAACTTTTGGACCTCTTTGGGATTTCGAGGAGGGTATAAGTCATGGATTGCTCTAATCTGATTTGGGTTGATTCAATTCTGCCGTGAGTAACCATATAACCTAGAAACTTGCCAAAGCCTACTCCAAAAGAACACTTAGCAGCGTTAAGGTGCAGTTTATGTCTCCTCAGTATCTCGAAAATATTTCCAAGATCATTTATGTGCTCTGACTCCACCTTACTCTTTACCACCATATCGTCTATGTAGACCTCAATGGTCTTGCCTAGTTGTGGTTCGAACATCTTAGTCATCATTCTCTGATAAGTAGACCTCGTATTCTTCAGCCAAAAAGGCATCACTTTGTGATGATAATTCCCTGTGGGTGTAACAAAAGAAAACTTCTCCTAATCACCCCGAGCCAAAGGTATCTAGTGGTATCCCTAGGAAGCATCCAAGAAGCTCATCCACCAGCTGATCTATCCGAGGCAGAGGAAAAAGATCTTTTGGGCAAGCCTTATTTAAGTCTGTGAAGTCTACACACACCCGCCATTTCCTATTTTTCTTCTTCACCACCACCATGTTCTCTAACCACTCAGGGTAAAACACTTCCTTTATGGCCCCAGCCCGCTTAAGTTTGAGCACTTCTTCCTTGACAATATTAAAATGTTCTTTGGATGAGCATCGAGGTGGTTGCTTTTTAGGGAGGATAGATGGATTGACATTTAAATGGTGACAAATGAAGTCTGGATCCACCCTAGGGGCCTCATAAGAACTCCATGCAAATATATCAATATTTTTTCTGAGAAAACCTATCAGCTCTTCCTGGAAGAATTTCTCCTCCTCGTTGCCAATAACAATTTTGCTCCAGTTGCTTACACTTAGCCTCTTCTGCCGCTGCCCCTGGAGACAACTCTGACACCCTTAATTGCTATAAGTTCCTAGCCGCAGAGGCCAAGGACTCGCCCCCAGCCTAATATCTAATTACGGCCACCATGCATTACCTAGCCATGGATTGGCTTCCCACTAGTTCCTCAACCCGTCCTCTAGACAAATATTTCACCTTCAAGTGTAGGGTAGAAGGTACAGCACCCATGGTGTGAAGCTACGGCCTTGCCACAATGTCAGTGTAGGGAGAATAAGCATCTACCATGATGAAGTTCACTTCCACAACCTCTGTCCTTTTCTAAATGGGTAGTCGGATTTGGCCTTTTGGAAAAACAATCTTGTCGTTAAACCCTGTTAGAGGGAAATCGTAGCGTGTCAGGTCCTCGGATCTCAACTTTAGTCCCTTAAATAGATTAAGGTACATGATCTCCATGCCGCTACCTTAATCCACCAGCACCCTTTTCACATCATACCTTCCTATCCTGAGGGTAACTACTAGGGCATCATCATATGGCTGCAAGGTCCCTACTTTGCCTTCGTTGAAAAGCTTAATGTTGGTCGGACCTCCATTCTACTCTTTGGATCAGGGGACGAGTCATCTGCAGGTGGCCGAGCCACAGACATCATCCTGGATAGTTGAGAACCAGTCCTTCCTGAGGCAGCCAAGATGACGCTGATCGTACCCAATGGCAGCCTTGTGGAAGCATCCCTCTAAACCCTTGACCCTACCTAATAGTCTTGTTCGTTGGGCTGATATAGGAATTGCTTCAACTTTCCCACCTTAACTAATTGCTCTAAGTGGCTCCATAAAGTCCTGCAATCCTCGGTAATGTGTCGTTTCCTAGTGGTACTGGCAATGAAGACTTTGGTTGCACTTCGTAGGGTCTCCCCTTATCTTGTTTGGCCATTGAAAATATGGCTCGTTCTGTTAGAAATCCAGTGGGAGGTAGATTGGCATGAGTGCATGTGGTGTTGATGGCTGTGTTGCTGCATGAAGGGGTGCTACAGAAGGTGCCTAGGCTGATGGTGTGAAGAGCAGGAGTTGCCGATGCATCATACGTGCACAGCTGATGATGGGAGGCTTCCAGTATGGTTATGTGTATCTGTTACATATGCATTGCATATGTATTATAGCTAGTAACAAGTGTAAGGAGGCTGTGTGTGTGTGAGTTAGTGGATGTAAGAGTTAGTTAGATTGATGAGTTGTCATGGTAGTTACAAGGTAGTTACACAGCTAAAGGTAGTTACACAGCTATGATTGGGAAGGGTTATAGATATATAGTGGGATAACAGATTGTAAGGGGGATTGAACCATTTTGTGAATTGAATACTTCTCTTTCTCTGTCTTTTTCTTCCTTATCTCTAATCTCTATCTCTGTCTATGCTTTGGAGGCCCAGTTGACCTCGAATTCAACTACCAAAATACTTTGTTTCTAACATTTGGTATCAGAGCAAGGCCTTCCTTGGCCATGGCTAAAACACGTGCAACCACTGCTGCAACTCAGGAGGTTCTAGCTTCACTGAGGATTGCAAGTGATCATCAAGGCAAAGAAATTCAAGAAATGCGTAACCACCATGATAAAGAAATTCAAGAAATTCGAACTATTCAAGGAGTGCATACACGTGCTATGAATGAAATGAACCAACAATTAGCAATCCTGGTGCAGAGGAGTAGTTCTGACCAAGGTGGAGTCTCTCAATCTCCGACATTTGGTGAAACTAGGAATGCTAATTCATCAACAATGGCTATGACTCGTATAGTGAGACTGGAATTTCCAAGGTTCTTTGGAGAAGACCCTGCAGGTTGGGTTTACAAGACCAACCAGTACTTCAGGTATTATAATACACCACCTGCTGAGAAATTGATGCTAGCTTCATTTCATATGGATGGTGAGGCTCTAATCTGGTTCCAAGATAGTGAAGAGGTAGGTCTTTTTGTGGATTAGGAATCATTAGTTCAAGCATTGCATATTCGATTTGGGGCTACAGCTTATGACAATCCCATGGAAACATTGACTAGGTTGAGACAAACTACTTCAATATCTTTGTATAAGGCTCAGTTTGAGATGTTGTCTAATAGGATTAAGGGTCTCGCTGCCAATCACAAGCTAAGCTGTTTCTTAAGTGGTTTAAGGGATAAAATAAGGCTGCCAGTGAGAATGCTTAGTCCTAAAACATTGAATGAGGCCTTTGGGTTGGCAAAAATTCAAGAAGAGTATAATTGGAGTTGCAAGAATATTACCAAGGTATTAGGGGATCAAGGCAGGCCTTCAATTTTGGGAGTTCCTCCAAAAACTCCTTCACTATTGGAGACTAAACCAAGGCTGCCTCTTAAAAGGATATCTCCTACCCAAATGGAGGAAAGGAGGAAGAAGGGATTATGCTACAATTGTGATGATAAATGGGCTCTTGGTCACAAATGCAAGAATGCCATGCTATTTTTGTTGGATCATGTAGAATTATCTCAAGAAAATACCAATTCTGGGTTCATATCAGTGAGTTGGAGGAGAATGGTTATGCAGATTAGGTTGGACAAGATCAAGAAGATATTGAGATTACTTTGTATGCATTGAGTGGCACTCCTACTTTAGGCACGATGAGGGTCATGGGAAGGATCAAGCATAAGTCTTTTGTTATCCTTATTGATTCAAGAAGTACTCACAGTTTTATTGATGCTGCATTGGTCTCCCATTTGCACATGAACATTGATACTTCTTAAGTCTTGGAGGTCAAGGTTGCCAATAGGGAGGTGATCAAAACTCAAGGTGTGTGTAAGGAGGTACCAGTCTGGTTACATGGACATGAGTTTGTGGTGCAATTGCATGTGTTGTCAATGGGGGGTTGTGATTTAGTTTTAGGGACTCAGTGGTTGGGCACTTTGGGAGTAATTCAGTGGGATTTCAAGATGCTTACAATGAGCTTTGGTTATAACAATAAGCAGGTGCTGTTACAAGGGTTAAGGAGTACAAGCTCTCAATTGCAAGATGGGAATACTTTTTTGAAGCAATCAGTTAATAAGGGGTTGGTTCTCCACATTACATTCCAGCCTCAATTATTAACTGCAAAAGGAACAGACCTGCTACCTGAAGAAGTGGCTGCTCTGTTGAAGGAGTTTCAGTCAGTTTTTGCTACACCAGAGGGGCTGCCACCCTTAAGGGATCATGAACACCAAATCAACTTGAAGGAGGGAGCTCAAGCTATCTGTCAAAGGCCTTATAAGTACCCTTACTATCAAAAAAATGAAATTGAAAAGATTGTTAAGGAGTTATTATCTGCTAGTTTAATTAGAAATAGTAGCAGCCCTTTTACTTCACCAGTCCTCTTAGTTAGGAAGGTAGATGGGTCATGGAGAATGTGCATAGATTATAGGGCTTTAAATCAAGAAACCATTAAGGATAAATACCCTATACCTGTCATAGATGAGCTACTGGATGAGTTGTTTGGTGCAACTGTTTTTTCTAAACTAGATTTGAGGTCCGGGTATCATCAAATTAGAATGAGGGAGAAGGATATTCCTAAAACTGCTTTTAGGACTCATGAAGGGCATTATGAGTTCTTAGTCATGCCATTTGGCTTAACCAATGCACCTTCCACCTTCCAATCCCTCATGAATTCTGTTTTTAAACCTTACTTAAGGAGATTTGTGTTAGTATTCTTTGATGATATTCTGGCATATAGTAAGAATGTGAGTGATCATATGCACCATCTTCATCTGGTCTTGGAAGTTCTGGTGAAACATCAGTTGTATGCCAAACAATCCAAGTGTGTGTTTGCTTGTAAGGAAGTAAAGTATCTAGGACATCTTATCTCTGGTGAGGGTGTGAGGATAGATCCAAGGAAGACTGCTGCTATGCAGCAATGGCCAATTCCTAAGGATGTGAAAGCCTTAAGGGGGTTTCTGGGGTTGACAGGTTATTACAGGAAGTTTGTTAAGGGATATGGACAGATTGCTGCACCTCTAACAACTTTGTTGAGGAAGGATTCATTCCATTGGAACCCTGAAGCTTCACAAGCTTTTTCAACTCCTTAAGAATGCAATGTCAAATCCACCTGTTCTAGCCTTACCTGATTTCACTAAGGCATTTGTGGTGGAATGTGATGCATCTGGTGTGGCGGTGGGGGGCTGTCCTTATGCAAGATCAAAGACCAATTGCTTACCACAGTCAAGCTTTAAAGGGTAAAAGCCTTGCCCTCTCAACATATGAGAAGGAGTTGCTGGCTCTGGTAGTTGCTGTGAAGAAATGGAGGACCTATCTCCTTGGCAGATCCTTTGTGATTAAGACAGACCATCAAAGCCTTAAGTACTTATTGGAACAGAAGATTGGGACCCCTGCCCAGCAGAAATGGATATCTAAACTCCTTGGCTATGCATTTTTGGTGGAATATAAGCATGGCAAAGAAAATCTGGTAGCTGATGCACTTTCAAGGAAAGAAGCTATGAAGGATGGAGAGTTTGAGAGTACAAAGGTGGGCACCTTATGTATGATTTCATTTCCTACTCCCACTTGGTTAGAGGAACTTAAACTGACTTACACATCTGATGCTGCAGTTCAAAAAGTAATCCTTGCCATTCAGTCAGGCAGTGACATTCCAGCTGGGTTTACTCTTCATAATGACTTGTTGTTTTACAAGGGAAGTCTGTTTGTGGGTAGTACAGCCCAAGGATTGAAGGCCCAGGTGTTAAACTAGATACATACTAGCCCTTTAGGGGGTCATTCTGGCTATCTAAAGTCCTTCCAGAGGTTTAAGAAAGACTTTTACTGGACTGGTATGGTGAGAGATTTAAAAAAATTTGTGAGGGAATGTGATACATGCCAAAGGTTGAAGAATGAAACTTGCTTACCTGCTGGGTTGTTGCAGCCATTGGCCATTCCTGAGAGACCTTAGCTAGACATTAGCATGGATTTTGTGAAAGGGTTGCCTAAATCCCAAAAGAAATCAATGATCTTTGTGGTGGTGGATAGGTTTACTAAATATGTGCATTTTATTCCTTTGGCTCATCCTTACACAGTTGCTAAGGTTGCCCAAGTGTTCATGCAATATGTTTTCAAGTTACATGGTATGCCTTCTACGATTGTGAGTGATAGAGACCCAGTATTCACCTCCAAATTCTGGTCAGAATTAATGAAATTACAAGGGACTAACTTGGCTATGTCTTTTTCTTATCACCCTCAATCTGATGGGCAGACTGAGGTGGTAAATAAAAGTCTAGAGCACTACTTGCGAGCCTTTGTTGCTGACAAACCTATGTCTTGGGTGGACTGGTTGCCCATGGCTGAGTTTTAGTTCAATACAAACTTCCACACTTCCATTAAACTCACTCCATTTGAGGCACTTTATGGCTATCCCTCTTCTAAGGTTGTGGAGTATGTGCCAAGAGTAACAAGGGTTGCAGCTATGGATTCTTATTTACAAGATAGGCAGTAACTCTTTTCCTTGTTGAAACACAATTTACAGATAGCTCAGGAGAGAATGAAGTGGTTTGCTGACAAGAAGAGGGTGGATAGGTCCTCTGAGGTGGGGGATTGGGTTTATCTCAGGCTTCAACCTTACAAGCAAGCATCAGTGCAGCCCAGGAAATTTGGAAAGCTTGCTCCTCGGTTTTATAGTCCTTTCTAAATTGTGCAAAAGATTGGTCAGGTGTCTTACAAACTTGATCTGCCTGAAGGGTCCCAAATTCATCCTGTATTCCATCTCTCAAACCTTAAGGCTAATTTGGGTTCTAATGTCAGTCCTAAACCTGCTTTACCAGTGGTGTCTGCAGACCATGTCCTTGCTTCTGAACTTGTGGCTATTTTGGACACTAGGACCCATCAACTAAGAAGCAGACTCATCACTCAGGTCCTTGTGCAGTGGCAGGATGAAAGCACAGCTGATGCTACCTGGGAGAATTTGTTTGAATTGCAACACAAGTTTCCATACCTTGTGGGCAAAGTGTTTTAAAGGAGGAGGCATTGTTAGGAATCCAGTGGGAGGTAGATTGGCATGAGTGCATGTGGTGTTGATGGCTGTGTTGCTGCATGAAAGGGTGCTACAGAGGGTGCCTAGGCTGATGGTGTGAAGAGCAGGAGTTGTTGATGCATCATGCGTGCACAGCTGATGATGGGAGGCTTCCAGTATGGTTATGTGTATCTGTTACATATGCATTGCATATGTATTATAGCTAGTAACCCGTGTAAGGAGGCTGTGTGTGTGTGAGTTAGTGGATGTAAGAGTTAGTTAGATTGATGAGTTGTCATGGTAGTTACAAGGTAGTTACACAGCTATGATTGGGAAGGGTTATAGATATATAGTGGGATAACAGATTGTAAGGGGGATTGAACCATTTTGTGAATTGAATACTTCTCTTTCTCTGTCTTCTTCTTCCCTATCTCTAATCTCTATCTCTATCTATGTTTGGAGGCCCAGTTGACCTCAAATTCAACTACCAAAATACTCTGTTTCTAACAAGTTCTTGATTTTTTTCCAGGATTTGGTGTACCGGCTTTCGGAACATAGTACTAACTATCTGAGTAGTAGTTGATCTAGAGTGTCCCACAAAATCTCTCTGAGGTTGGTTGTTATTGTACCTGTCTGACCTGAGATCCCTTCTGTTTTGAGGGACTGCCTTAGCCTTCCCCTCCTTGTTGCTGGTCCTCCTCGACCTACTTATACTCATCAATGCAATCCATGAGCCGACGTACACTCTTGACTAGTTTCCTGATTAAAGACTTTCTTAGATCATGCTCGGCTGGCAGACAGACCTTGAAGGTTCTTATAGCCATGCCATCAAAGTCTCTATCTATCTCGTTGAACATCTCCCAGTACCTGTCGAAGTACGTTTTCAAGGTTTCCCTTTCTCACACTGCCATAGACAGTAAAAAGTCCAAAGGCCGAGGAACCCTACTACAAGTCACAAAACAAACCCCAAACGCCCAAGTAAGCTCTTTAAAGGAGTTGATAGAGTCTTTCTTCAGGCCGTCAAACCACCTCATCACCACAGGCCCCAAGTTCAATGGGAACACTTTGCACATCAAGGCCTCGCTCTTGGAGTGCACAATCATTCTCTAGTTGAAGTGGCTTACATGCTTCACGGGATCTGTTCTTCCATTGTACATGGCGAAAGTTGGCAAAGTAAAACGCCAAGGAAGTTTTACCCTTTGGATTCTACATGTAAATGGTGATTTGGAGATCTGGTTAAGGGCCTTGCTCATAGCATCATTGCCCAGACCTTTGTGTGGCAGACTTTTACTCCTCTGTTCATAGTGACAGTCTTCGTCGTACAAAAAAAACTCACTGGGAGGAGTCCTAGACTTGGGCCTGTAGCTACCATCCTCCTTGTCCTCAGAGGGAGGGTCAGAATCTGAGGGAGTCCTTTTTTGTGGCTTGCGGCGGAACCTCCTGTGAAGATGGTCTATCTCCAAATGTAAGTTTTTGGTATTCTCCTCATGGGAGATGTGACTCCCCGTTCGAGACTGGCTCCTGCTAGTATGCGTGGTGTGCACACTAACCTCACGGTCTTTCCTTTGCTCAAGGTTAATGAACTAATCCTAACATTGGGAGCCAATAGACTCCTCATGATCCTACCCTAATCCTGCCATGGTTGGACGTCGAACTCACTGAAGCTTAAGCTTTCCCACAGACAGGGCCAATTGTTAGGGTGGGCTTTAGCTTTTAAGTCCTAAAGATGAATGGATTAAGGCTTAAAGAGCCCAATATAATAAATTTGTAGAGAATGGGCTAAAAAGCTAGGCTTCAACGAAGTGGACGACACCCTTAATGGGCTAAGGATGGTAAGAGAGCAAGGAAAAGTAATAAATAGACAAATGTGATGCACATAAATTCTTCCTTAACAATGTTCAAGAAGAGTAGTTTTTGAATATATTTCTCTTAACTTTGATTACAGTTACTTTTTTTTAATACTACAATGTTTTCTCTATAGATTTTGTGCCCCCTGCCCTTTGGAGAGTCTCTTACATTTTATAGCTCCTTTCAGGCAATCTTAGCCCTTCATTTGTTGATTGTCCAGCACACCACTCGAGTGCTTGTCCCATCAAACACCTTCCCAAACCCCTTGTGAATTGCGGCAGCCAAGACAGCATTGTTCAGGAGTCTTCTCTATATAAATATAGCAGGTTTGGTGGGATGAATTAAATGTGGAGGTAGCCACCATCCCGCTAGTCATGTTAGGGCTAAGCCCCTCTCCAAAGCTTTTTCTCAACAGTAAGACCTTCTCTGGCAATGTGCCACTGACATGGTCTTACTATCCAAGCGTGTGGCCTCCTCGGCACGGTGATGGACTCCTCGGCCATGAATATGACACATGGCATAGGTACCTTATCTAAATTCTTGTGCCCCACAATACCTTTTTTTTTTTTTTTTAACTTAAGGAACTTAAATTTTGTCCTATATATATACTTTTTTTTTTTTTGGGAGAAATAAACACAGAGACACAAGTAACACACTATGCATGGGCCACACAGACTTGTACTCACACCACACAACGTACACTATATCCCAAGTACTACTCATTCTTTTTATTTTAGTTTTTGAATTAGTGGCCTAGCAACTCTTTGTGGTATCCATATTGTAAAATATGCGTATCAAGTATTGGTATTAATATCATAGGTTTCTAAGGGTTACAATTAGTTTAACTGGTAAAGTTTTGGATGATTGAATAAAAAATTTGAAATTCAATCCTCGCCTATACCAAAAACCGATTGGTGTCTTGGTTTGATAAAAGTTATCATCAGAAGCAGACATCATAAATTGAAACTCTCTCTCAAAATATATGTGTATATATATAGAAAATGCATCATGGAAACTACTTGAATTTGTTTATAATTTTCTTTCTATACTCTTTATGCTTGTAAATTTTTATAATGCTCTTAGCTCAATAATTATATCATCCATAAAATGTTTAAATTTCATATATATATATATATATTAAGAATCTAATTTTTGTATTTTTAAAATATGTTCAAAAATGTGTTTATGGATTAAATAGTAAATAATATTTAATGGACATAAATTTTGATAAACGTATTTACTATTAGAACATATAGATCATTTAATCTAACGATGAGATTTCTTTTCAATAAAAGGTTAGGTTTTTTTGAAAGAGTTCAACCAAAAGTTATTAGGTGGCTTCAACCAATAGTAATTTTTTTTTATCCAGTACAATTTTTTTATACTTAGTGCTAATTAAATAGGTAACAGCTTCACCCAATTATAAACACATATACAAGGATAGTAACTTAAATTTCAACTTATTTTTTCCCCCCATCAAAATAGCTATTCCAAATGAAAGATATATATTTAGTAATAATTATCATCGACCAAGACCCTTGTAACTCAATTGCTATTTTTTTTTTTTTTTTTAGTTCCAATGATAAATAATTAACACATCATTTTAACTTTTAACTAGGAGTATACATCTGTGCCTTCGGATAGAAGCTAATTATAATGTGGGCTAAGCAGACTCCTGTACACCTCTAACAAAGGTTGGTGTGCCAAGGGATGGGCTTTTGATTTGAATTTGCTTGATGGAGGGGCACGTTTTATGCCAAGGACTGGCCTGGGTCGAGTAAAAACTGATCCGAAAGAAATGGGCCTTGAGCTATACTACTAGTGGGATGGGCTTTGATACTTTGTCTCCAACACGAGGTATCTTAATAGTTACTGTTTTTACTTTTTTCTTTTTTCTTTTTCTTTTTTTTCTCTTTCTCTCTCTCTCTCTCTCTTTTTTAAAAAAAAAAAATTAGAAAATAGTAATGCAAATGAAAATGAATCAAAGCTAGATTTAATTTGGGTAATTACAATAATCAAATTTTGTGGAAAAAATACTTTTTATTATTATTTTTTTTTATAGAAAAATGGAAAAACTACATTAGATACTTGAATTTGTGCTTCTCTGAATCTATAGCACCTAGTGCATTTACAAAAAACCAAAAAAAAAAAAAAAAACAACAAATTTACAAAATTTAATAAATTTATATTAGATTGCAAATGGCCAATTTTATGCTAGTGGCCTAGCTACTCAACTTTTTTTTTTTTTTTTTTATATATATAATTTGTTTATAATATTATTGTCAATTTTTGCCAATAGTCCAACGAAATGAATCATGGAAATTGCTAATGGAAAAGAAATATTCACTCCTTAGGAAAATGTTATATGATAACGTGCTATAGGTAAGTTCTTATAAGTTCCTCAATTTTTGTATTTACGTATACTATTTAAGATTCAATTAATTTTTCTATTTTTCCTATCTTTCCCTGTTTTTCTTTTTCTTATAAAGTTTTTTATATCTATATTGACATTTTCTATTAGACCTTAATAATTAAAAATTATTTACAAATCAAAGAAATATTAGTTATAATATAAATTTATAATATGATTAGAATAAACTAATTTCTAAAGTCTAAAAAAATAGACTAATCTGTTAAAGGTGCAACTTCACATAATAATACAATCCCATAATAACCTCAACTTTATCCAAGCATATGGCATAGATGGATTAAACGCATTATTTGATGAGTTAATACTTACTGATATTAATTTCATATTGATAATGAAATATATCATGGTTCATATTAAAAAGAAATGAGATTTTATTATGTGTTAAATAAATGAGTTTTACTTTATCTTGGGTAGTGTGATACATGTAACATTGTGAAGAAAACCTAAAATCTAACTTTCAATTTTGATAATGGTGTTCACACACACACACATATGTTAACTATCTACCATGTGAAAAATGGTTAACAAAAAGTGAAGTCTCAAGCTGTTAGGAGAAATTGATTGTTAATGATGATATTAACTTTTTTAGGTGTTGAGTTATTTTTAATTAATATATTGTTATAATAAGGGTTAATTGCAATTAATTCACTTGTGATTTGGCGTAGGGGGTGTTGCGCAGGCAATGCACAACGAGACTTCCTATAGCTATTTATGTCTGGTTGACATTCTTATATACCAAGGGACTGCCAATACTGGGTAAGAAAGAGTAGTTTCATGGCGAATACAAATCTTCTATATCACTTTTTGTATACCATTCTATAATTCATTAATCACGACGTGCTATATTTTGATTTTATTTTCCTTATAAAATAACTAAAGTTTAAAATAGAAAGCAATTATACACATAGAAGTAGTGATTCGTTAAACATAGAGTGGTATATTAAAGGTGATACAAATGATTTGTATTCTATCATAGCACGATCCATACCAGCAGTGGCTAGTTCCACTCCATCCTACTGACCATTTATTATCGTTTAGTTTTGTTTGTTCTTCGTTTTCCGTTGATTCAAGAAGTTATATTTCTTCTTCGATCAAGGTGTCGAGGATCTTTAGAATTTAATGAAAAGAATCTCTAAATTTTTTAACAGGAACTTGAGAGAATAATATTTACGCGCGTGAAATATTATTGTCAAAGCTAAAGCAATGCTCGTGAAACCAAAAGCTTATAGGCTGAGCTTTATATTCCAATTCAAAATTCCTTGGACGAATCACATATCAAGCAGGAATTTGAGCTTGAATTGATTTTCTTAGTACGTTTAAGGTTTACTTCATGGCTAGCCTAACCTAGTCTTCGATTATGCCACATTTATATTAGACGTACTCTCAAATAATTGCAATTACTAATGTGATTCAAATCTGACCACCAAAAAAAAAAAAAAAGATGATTTTGTTGCAAATAGTTGATTTGTTTTGGGCCGGGGGACTTTACGAATACAAATCACAAAATTGCAACGTGTTTATTTTATTTTATTTTTTCATTTTAAAATTTGATCATTTTATATAAAAAAATCAATACAAATACATAATAAATTATGATTCATAAAATATAAAATTTGAAAAAAAATAATTTGTATCGTGCACAATAATATTTGTACTTGCAGTACTGTCGAATATGCTGATCAACTGTGAACATAGAAATTGCTGGGTGCACGTGACACCCTTTCTTCCAGCCCACTTGCCTTGTCAAAGCTCATTTATGAGCTTGTTTCAAAAGTCTTCATTTATTGAGAAGTGACCAAAGCATGGAAAGGTTTGACTTCTCTTGATGAGAAGTGTTGCAAGGCGTGTGGGACACGCTGAAGAGAAAAGAAGAAAAAGAAAGAAAGGCCATTAGGCCTTGAGTGCAAAGAGCTGAAACAGAGAGCTACATTTGGCCATTTTGTGGTGAGTTCCAGAGAGAGCAAAACACAGAAAAGAGAGAGTTTCAGTTTGGTGCAGTCTGAAAAAGATAAAGAGAAACACAATGAGAGTGTGAGAGAGTGAAAAAGAAAAACCACGGAAAGTTAGAGTATTCAAAGGAAGATTTTACTACTAGCTTTGTGGTGAGATTGTATTTACTTCTTAAGAATTATTTGTTATATTCAATTTATTGTGGACTCGAGTTTAGTATAAACTTGATAGTTGTAATATTTATTTCATAGTGGATATTTTTCGGAGTTGCCCTGTGATTTTTCCCTCTACACTAGAGGATTTTTCCCATAAGATTTGGTGTTCTTGTGTGGTTGTATTTATGTGGTGCTTGCTGGAATTTTTTTTTTTTTTTTTCATAATATTACTATTGCTTGGTAATCATTAATTTAAATTAACACATAGACATAGAGTGGATTAGGATTTTTCCCCGACAAAATGACACCATAAAACTCTACCATATTCGACAGAAGCTGACTAAATCAATGGCAAAGTTCGTACTTTTATAATTTTTATGTAAATTTGTGATTCTTCACAACCGTCAAGTATACTTGCATGAGTACAATTTATTACAAATAAACATGTAAAGAGGGTATTCAAAAAGTGATCATATTGTAATTTCAAAAAGAAGATAAAAATATAGTATTAGAATATGTCCATTTTTTTTTTTTTTTTAAAACAAATATGTCCAGTTGAATTCATCCTACTATTCATTTATAAAAAGACAACATATATGGTTAGCATTATACGTGAAAAATACTAATTAAAAAAAAAAAAAAAAAAAAAAAACCTTTGCACAAAACATGTGATTTAATTAAAATATGAATTCAAGTACATTATGATGAGATATTTGAGGCCAATAGAATAAATCTGTTCAATTTATAGTGTATTATATGATTACAAACAGAGCTAAATGCATTCATTTACTGCTTAAGAAAGTCAATTAATTTGAAAAATGTTTTACTTCTTTTTGTTAGGTTCTAAAGATTTAGGATTTGATGTATTTAGAACTCTAATATGTAATGTTGGCAAATCATGATCAAAACAATATGTTTAGTCTTGTTTAGACTTGCTCAAAGTTGTATAATTCATGTAAAGTTGGAATCGAGTGGCTGTAAATGTATTTGTGCATTTTAGCCTGGCTCGATCGATCGAAGGATAGACTCGATTGATCGAAAGTCGGCCAGAATTTTTTTTCTGCAGAATTTTCAACTCAGCCCTATCTCATTAAACGTTTAGGGTTTTATATTTTTGCCCTAGGTATATAAGGCAAAACTCTAGCTACGTTTTGTGAGTTGCTCTGGTTGTTTTGTTGCTCATATTTTGTTGCTCATATTTTGTTGTTTGTGTGAATCTCTTGTGAGATCCTTGAGGAGCTTTCTTTCATATAAACTTAGGGTTTTTAAGGTAGAGATTTTATCAACACCTTGATGATCAACTCAGTTGCTGCCATTGGAACTTAAAGAAACACAAGCATGAGTGCTTGAAATTGATTGGAGAATCCAAGAAAGAAGGAGTCCGTGGATTCGGAGCTTGCACGTGGTCGTATCAGTAAGTTCTACTAGTGGGTAGTATTAGGAAGTCAAGCGTGGGTGCTTGTAAGTCCTTTTGTATGAACTTCTATTCTTTTATATAGTGGATTCAAGTTTACCTTGAGGATAGTTAGGTTAAATCATTCCCAGGTTTTTTACCAGTTTGGTTTTCTACCAGTTTGGTTTTCTTGGGTGATCATATTATTGTGTTATTTATATTTCCGCTGCTTTATATCTTGATATGATTATTTGATTGTGTTAGCCTAGATTTGCATAATTTGATTAAGTTAATGACTTGGCTAATAAACTAGGTTAATCCAGTTGTTGTGTTTTAAGGGGTCTAAAAACCTAACAAGTGGTATCAGAGTAGGTAGCTCTCTTGTTGTAGATCTTTTGATCTTTGAACTGATCCTTGACTCTTGTTGCCATGGAACATGGACACTCTCTGGTTATTCCTCCTCATTTCGATGGAAATAACTATGCTTATTGGAAAGTAAGGATGAAAGCATTCCTAAAATCTATTGATGAAAGAGTTTGGAATTCTGTTGAGTACGGATGGGAGAAGCCCACTACTCTAGTGAGTAAGTGGCAAATTTCTCAAAAAGAAGCAGCTGGGTTCAATAGCAAAGTTATGAATGTCATCTTTAACACTGTTTCTATGGAGGAATTTAAGAGAATCTCTAATGTTGAGATTGCTCATACTGCTTGGAAAATCCTCTAGACTATGCATGAAGGTACAAAGGCAGTGAAGATTAATAAATTGCAGCAATTAACTTCTGGATTTGAAAGCATTAAGATGTCTGATGATGAATCTTTTAATGAATTCTATGCTAAACTGAATGATATTGTTAATTTTGCTTTTAATCTGGGTGAAATCTATGATCAACCTAAAATTGTTAGGAAGATTCTTAGATCCTTGACTAAGGACTTTAAGCCCAAAGTGACTGTCATTAATGAAAGTAAGGATGTGGACTCCATCCCTGTTGATAAGCTTGTAGGATCTCTTCAGTCTTATGAGCTAGACTTATCCAAAGCTAGCAAATCCAAGTCAATGGCTCTCAAGTTAGTTGATGATGTTGAGGTTGGTGGATTTGATGATAAGCTCTCTGCTATAGAGATTGCTTACCTTGTCAAGAATTTTAGAAACTTTCTTAGAAACAATAACAGAAAGGCAAGAAATACAAACACTACTGAACCTAAAAATTTTAGGAAGAAAGATCTCATTAAGGTTAGCAACATTGAAAAACCTAGAGAAAAAGTAGGTCAATCTTTCAATAATTTTTTGGATTCTCAATGTTTTGGATGTCAAGGGTATGGTCATGTTAAATCTGAATGTCCTACATTCTTGAGGTCTAAGGGTAAAGTTATAGCTGTAACTCTTAGTGATAATGAGGTTTTTAATGATGAGTCTGGATGTGACGAGGATGGAAACTTTATTGCTTTTACTGCTACTGCTGTAGTTAATGAAAGCGTGTCTTTTGAAGAGAATCCTTCTCATGGGAAACTCTTTGAGGATGCAGATCTTCAAGAGGCCTATAATAAACTTTGCACAGTTGCTGCAAAGGATATTATGAATGTTGAACTTGACTTGAAGAAAATTGAATCTCTTAAGCTTGATAAGAAGAATTTGCTTGTTAAACTGTTTGATGCTAATGATCTTTTGAACAATGTGAAATTTAAAAATATGCTCTTACTTGATAAAGTTAAAACTTTGGAACATGATTTATCTATTGCTAGATTTGCTAGTTCTAAACTTGATCAAATGCTGAGTGTTCAAAAGTATCCTTCTGACAAATCTGGATTAGGTTTTGTTAAAAGCATCAATGTGTCTGCACAAAATTTCACAGAATTTATTCCTTCATCTTCTTCTGAACCTTTCGTGAGTGAGGTTGTGAGTAAAACTGTCAAATCCCCTGTAAGTGAGGTTGTCAAACCCATAAAAGTTTCACCATCTAGGAAGATTATGGTTGATTTGAAAGAGTCTAAATCTAAGGAGTCTACCCTTTTTAAGGACAAGATGCATGGTAAACCTACTTGAGTTTGTCATTTTTGTGGAAAGTCTGGACACATTCGTCCTAACTGTTACAAGTTTCAAGCTGCTAAGAGGGAAAACAAACCAAAAATGTTTGTGTCTCAAGCACAAGATTCAATGGCACTCATTGGTGAATTGGTAAAGGCTTTAAACCTTTATTCAAATCTTGGAGTTGGAAATCACTCGAAAGTGAATAGGAACTCCGATGCTCATGGTGCATCTAAAAGGTTTTGGATGCAAAAGACTCGATCTAATTGAGTCTTTTTGACATGGTCCTTGTGCTTCATTGCTCTACTCTTTTGTGACCATTGTTCTTTGGTTTTTGTGTTACTTGCATTGCATAACATTCATGCATTTCATTCTAGGATTTATTTTTGTTTTCTCTTAAAAAAAATTAAAAATTAAAAAAAAAAAAAAAAAAAAGCAAATTGTGTTTGGCTTTATTTTTCTTGGTTTTTGAAAACAAAGTTGGTCAATTTATTTACACATAACATGTCGTTGTACCTTGTTTAGCTTTGATGAGCTTATTTATTGCACTTGACTAGTTGAAGTTTTGTAGTGCATGTTGTATGGGAAAAATGTTTGTGGTGTTTATCACTTTGTCTTAATCTTGAAGTCACTTGTTATTTGACTGTTGGACTTGATCATTTTGAGAAATGTATAAATAACCATCTCACCACTATTCACTAGCTAATCATGAACACCTTAGTGCATATCTTAAGATTCTGTGCTCGAGAAAGTGTACCACATGCACAAAAAGAACATAAGGTGAAGCTTCGGTTTAAATGCTGAATGCTTAAAATTAGTATGTACTATTAGGCTTGATGGCAAATCACATAATTAAAATTGGTGTGTATATTATGAGGCAAAATTTAATAAACTTACATAATTACAAGTTTATGATATAGGAGATGTGGGAGTTATATGATGTAATTCTTTAGATGATAGTTTCTTTCAAATTCTATGTGATGAATTTTGTAGACTTTGTGTTTGATTTCTATTCACATATCACCTCACATGTATCTCAAGTTTTTGTTAGTTGCACACACTACATAAGTTACTCTTTGCTAAACATTGTACATGTTATTATGTGTGTTTTTGGTCTAACCAACCAAGTTTGAAAATACCTTGAGTAGTATGCAAAACATTTTTTTTCTTGAGAATTTAAAGGGAGAATGGCTAAACTTTTCTTTGAAAAACTGAGTTTAAAACTTATGTTTTGAAAAAGCATTTCATCTCATACTCATGCATTTTGATTCATCAATTTTAATGCTTTGAGGAGTTATGCCCAAAATGTGTTTGTTTTTTTTCAAAATTGTGTTTTTTCTCAAAAAGATTTGTAAGCCTCTACCTGTTTTGATTGATCCATTCTGTTTTTCGATCGATCGAAAATGTGCTTAAAATCCTTTTAGGAGTCTCGGGTTGATTCGATCGATCAAATGTAATTTTCGATCAATCGAATATCGCGAATCAGTTTTTTAAAAAACTGTTCTTCACTTTTTCAAAAAGTTTCAAAACCTTTTTTCTCTCTCTCCGACTCGGCAAGCTTACTCAGTAATTTTTTGTCGTTTTCTTTCGAATCTTTTGCAAGGATTTTGTCCTCTAAGGTTGGTAAGTCCATTTTACCCCTCCTTTTTCTTTTATTTTCACATTTCATACATTTTTCATGCATTTCTCCTTAAAATTTTCAGACCTATTCCTTTTAGGGTTTTTCATGATTCAAACCATGTTATGTGAAATTGATCATTGGGTTTTTGTTGGGACATGATATAAACAAGATATTTATGGTTTAATTTGATCAATTTTGTGTTTTATGAAAAGTTGCAAATTCTAGGGCTTCTAATTGATCCGAATTGGGGATTTGTTCAAATTAGGTTCAATTGATGCAATTGGCTTGTTGAATTGATGTAATTAATCATTATATTATGTATTCTAGCTTGTGTGATGATTAATTAGTCAAATTTTTTCAAAATCTTAACAAGTGGTTTTCAATTTTTTTTTTTAAACTCTGTGCTCAAGCCAATTTTGTGAAATTGAACTTAGTTTATTGCATTAGAACATGCATCATGACATTGTAATTTTTCATGCATCATATAGATTTTTGTTTTATATTTTTTTGCGCTAACTTGCAGTCTGCCCTTAGTTTGTGCTTTGTTTTTGTTCTTATGGTTTTTTTGTTTCTTTGTTCTTTCCTTAGCATCATGTCTAAGAAGACTAGAGCTCATAGATCTGTTCCCCCACCTTCTCCTCCCCCATCTTCTTTTCACCGTGAGAAGTTTCCTAGTGAGAAAAACCAAGAAATCTTTGAGACGTTGAGCCTTAGGAGAAAGATATGGGCTGAGTGTTCTGTAGTATTAGATGAGCTTGATCCTGCCATTAGGGCAAATTTTAAATGTCGGGGCTAGCTACCTCTGTTGGATATTTCTGATCCTCCTCCTCCAACTACCCTGATTAGAGAGTTCTTTTCGAACATCTCTATTTGCATCTATGATTCCAACACTTTGGTAAAGAGTTGGATACGAGGCGTAGAGTACACCATTACTCCTACTGTAGTGGCTAATGCTCTAAGGGTACCTTTGGTTCAGCACCCTGTCTATCCTTATGATGAGTCTCCTCCTTTGAGTGATGTTATGTCATACATCACTGGGTCTACTATCCAGTGGGGTTCTGATCCTCGGATCACCACTGCTGAGCTATCTGAGTTGCACTATCTCTTCTTTAGGATATCATGCCATTCTATTTGGCCCATTTCTCATCTTCACACCATTCCTCTCGAGTTGTGTGTCTTTTTGTACGCTTTTGTGACTGATGATCCTATTAGTTTTCCTCACTTGTTTCTTCATTCTTTGAACGAAGTTTATAGGAGTTCATCTTCCTCTCATGCTCTTGTCCATCCCATTTTTATTCATAGGATTTTGTTATATCTTGGCCTAAATGATTTCCCTTCTTCTGAGCCCGTACATGTTATTGTTCCCATAGGTGCATCTTTTCTTAAACAGAGGGCTGCTCATCTTCGAGCTAGCTCTAAACACCCTAGGTCTGAGCCTTCTGGTACCGCACCTCCTCCTTCTTCTTCTACAGGTCCTGTTGGTGAGAATGTTGCTAATCCTGTTGGTGATGCTGCTGCTGTTGATGTTCCTCCACCTCATTTGAATGACTTTGATATATATCGTACCTTGGAAACTGTCATGACCGTTCATGTGGCTCATGATCAGATTTTGGTGGAATTACTTGGTGAGATACGTGCTTTGCGAGCCGACTTAGTGCATCTTCGTTCACCCTCACCACCTTTTTTTGATGATGGCATGTGATTGTTCTTTAGCATTCCGTCACAGAAAGGAGGAGTAGAGTTTTGACACTTGTAGAGGAGAGTTTTGACACTTGTAGAGGAGTTTTTGTTGTTAGGGGGAAATACATTTATTTTGATATATGATTCTTATTTCTTGCGTTCACTACTTATTGATTTATATTTATGAGTTATTCATTGATATATGTCTTTATTATGTGTTGTGTGAATCTTACAAAATTTTTTTACTTTTGTTGTATCTAACTTAAGGGGAGAGTTAGTTTACATATCTATTGATTTACTGTTTTTCTGTCACACATGAGTTTTTACGTTTGTTGAGTGTTTCAGGAATATGCAGGTTGATTCAATTGAGCTGTTATCTACACTTGCAACTGATGGATAGTAGTTAGGATTGAATTTGTGTTTATGAGCATTATTTTTGTAAAGAGTTTTTATTTGTAAACTTTAAGCTTTGTGTTTGTGTTTTGTCACGGATTGTCAAAGAGGGAGTTTGTTAGGTTCCAAAGGCTTAGAATTTGATGTATTTAGAACTCTAATGTGTAATGTTGGCAAAACATGATCAAAACAATATGTTTAGTGTTGTTTAGGCTTGCTCAAAGTTGTGTAATTCATGTAAAGTTGGAATCAAGTGGCTGCAGATGTATTGGTGCATTTCGGCATGGCTCGATACTTGATCAATCAAAAGTCGGCTAGAATTTTTTTTTTTGCAAAATTTTCAACTCAGCCCTATCTCATTAAACATTTAGGGTTTTATGTTTTTGCCCTAGGTATATAAGGCAAAATCCTAGCCACGTTTTGTGAGTTGCTTTGGTTGTATTGTTGCTCATATTTTGCTGTTTGTGTGAATCTCTTGTGAGATCCTTGAGGAGCTTTAATTCACATAAACTTAGAGTTTTCAATGTAAAGATTTTATCAACACCTTGATGATCAACTCAGTTGCTGCCATTGGAGCTTAAAGAAACACAAGCAGGAGTTCTTGAAATTGATTGGAGAATCCAAGAAAGAAGGAGCCTATGGATTCGGAGCTTGCACGTGGTCGGGTCAGTAAGTTCTGCTGGTGGATAGCTTAGGAAGTCGAGTGTGGGTGCTTGTAACTTCTTTTGTATGAACTTCGATTCTTTCATATAATGGATTCAAGTTTACCTTGAGGATAGCTAGATTAAATCATCCCTAGGTTTTTACCAGTTTGGTTTTCCTAGGTGATCATATCATTTTGTTATTTATATTTCCACTACTTTATATCTTGATATGATTATTTGATTGTGTTAGCTTAGATTTGCATAATTTGATTAAGTTAATCACTTGGCTAATAAACTAGGTTAATCCAATTGTTGTGTTTTAAGGGGTCTAAAAACCTAACACTTTTGATAGAATTAAATATATCATAAGTCAAGTGGATTTTCTTTAGAGTAAATAATTTTTTTTTTTTTAGGATTATGAACTTCTAAGAGAGTTAGAATGTAACTAATAAGTTATTTATTTAGTGATTATTGAATAGCTCATCTCAACTCATGATGAGGATTAAATTGGCATTCCCATGAACATAAGAAGAGCTATTATTCCAAAGTCATGATATATTAAATGAAGCTTCAATTTAAAAAGGTCAGTAAAAATGTAACTAATAAGTTTTTTTTTTTTTTTTTTTGGGTGTAATGAGGAATTAATACTATAGCAAACACAACAAAGATAAAAATATCAAGTTATGTTTTTATAAATAGAATAAAACACAAAAACCACCTCAAGATTTGGGCTAATATTGGGTATTGCCATAAATTTTTTTTTGTAAATATCTAATGGTGGTATGTGCAATTCTATATTAAGTGACTTCAACTCTAAGTAATGTTTTTTCACGATGGTCACAATGCATTTTTATATATCTTTTAATTTAAAGTTGTGATTCTTCAAAACTGTTAGGTATTTCAATATTAAGTGACTTCAAATTAAAGCAATGTCGAGTATACTTGCATTTAAGAGGATTCATTCTAGACTTGCATGAGAATCTCTTTGCATTGGTTAGGTTACTTTCTTTTCATCAATCTGCTTCTCAAAAACATTAAAATTGAAATTAAAAAAGAAAAAAAAATCAATCTAAAGTGCATATATGCATTTGAATTGAGCCCAATCACCGCCTGTAATTCCTACAACATTTTACCAAGCCACGTCTTAAACTTTTTTTTTTCCTTTGTTTCAGTAATTTGAGTCTTTGACATAAATCGAAACTTGGGAGAGAAAGAAAAGTCAACAATTTCAGCTAATAACCTAATAAGCTCATTTTTTTTACAGTACGTAGTCACGCAAATAGATACATACATTCTCCATGCTTTCATACTCTATTTATTTATTTATTAAAAAAAAAAAGATTGGATAAGTTATAATGTTTATTGACCGTGACTTTAGGCACCATGTTAGCCTTTCATTCTTTCTCAGAAAGTTATGATATTTCGAAACAGATAGTAAGAAGAGAAGATGCATCTTATCTATGCTTGATTTCGAAGTGTAAAATTCTTTTAATATACCAATCAGATTAGGGAGGAATAACCTAGGAGCATGACTCTTTTTCATGCTTGGTTTCCAATGTATAAATTTCTTATGATAGACCAATCAAATTAGGTAAGAATGACCCAATATTATGTTTGAATATACTTAACTTTGAGTGGTCCAAACGACCTAGCTTTTTAACCATTATTGGTTGAAACTTGTGTTAGGACTAGGAGTGACATGTAAGAAGTGAGAATGCACGGGATCAACGGAATCAACCATCGACTGAGAAAAGGAGCAGCTGACTACATTCTAGCATCTCTTTTCACTACTGTCAAATGTCTATGGAATTTATTTATTTATTTATTTTTTAAAATTTGTTTTGATGCAAGTTTTGATAAGTTTATCGTTAATTTACATTTTCTCCCTATACCTTCGATGCTTGCAAAATTTCAAGATTATCTGAGATCAATAAAATTATATAATTTATTAAATATGAGTTTATGGATTAAATAATATATAATATTCAATTGGCACAAACTATGGCATGCACATTAATAACATGTATTCAAATAGTGGGATTTTAAAAGTAGTAATTTAATAAAATAATTTCTAAATAATTCAATAAAATTGTTTAAAATTAATAAGTAGTATAATATTGGTTGAAATTATACTAGATATAACTAAATAATGTTATGACACAATTACTGAAGTGGTTAAAAGTGAGTAGTTTTCAACACTAACAGGTGTGGATCCATTATTTTTTTTTCCACCACTCATAATCGATCACTTCAATAATTGTAAAAACAAATTTGTAAATAAATTTTGTACGTAGGATTATTTGGTGTAACTTGATCCTAATCTAATATAAATTAATACTGCATAATATGAAATCTTTTTTTTTTTTTTTCTTTTTTTAAATTTTGACGAGGATATGAAATCTACGTAAGTAATAATTGATGATGTAATTTACGTCATGTATATGAACTATATAATTATTTAAAAATTTCATAGTTGAGATTTCAAAATTTTAAATATAAAATTTCCTTATAAATTTAAGGGATTCTAATCATAATGGTAGACTTAGTAAAGTTGACACAATACAACTTTACTTATTTTCTTCTGCCCAAATTAGATAGGTAATGGGCTCATCCCACTTATTATATAAGATGTTCAATGGATAACCAAAAAAAAAAAATCACAGTATTTTTACAATAGTTGAGATGTATCATAAGTCAAAATAAAATAAATATTAATATACACGTACCCACAACTATTATGAGCATTATGAAAATATTGTGACATTTTGTTATGAAGCTGAAACCAAAATAATATCATTCACATGGGCCTAGTATTGTTTTAAGATTTCATCTATGATGCCAAAAATATTGTAACTTAACTAGTTGACACTTCTTTCTTCTTCTTTTTTTTTTTTTTTTTTTTGTTTTTTTGTTTTTTTGTTTTTGTTTTTGTTTTGTGTTTTTAAGACATTTAGGGGATCAAAAATATTGTAACTTAACTAGTTGACACTTCTTTCTTCTTCTTTTTTTTTTTTTTTTTTTTGTTTTTTTGTTTTTTTGTTTTTGTTTTTGTTTTGTGTTTTTAAGACATTTAGGGGATACAAAATCGTTTCTTTTTTTCCCTTCTTTTGGTAGCATCATGATTTTATAAAATTCTCCTACAAATTTATGAAAACTTTGGTTGTTCTAGTCTCTTCTCTTCTTTCTTTCTTGAAGTGGATTGACAACCAAAAAAGAGTCAAGTCGTAGAGCTTATTCTTGTTTCTCATATCATTCCATTTTTCTATTTTGCAGTAACCACAAGTGTGACCTATGCGAGTCACATGCTATCACAGCATTACACAAAGTTTCACTTGCTTCTATTTACCAATCAATTCAGGGGTGCATGATAGTATCAACTAATTGGTAAATGTTTAAGAGATCCGTTCATGCTATTTTCATATCAATGGGTTTTTTTTATTTTTTTCCCAAATCTAAAAGATTGTGGTCAAAATCAATATACTTGTTTGCCTTGCTGCATGCACCAATGCAAAAGTCATGCATGGTCACGGATAGTTCCATCCATCCACCACCATGAAAACAAGAAGTGAATTGGGGATTAGGTGGGAAAGGATTCAAACTTCAAAGTTAGCATCATATTATAATTGTTAAAAGTGTCTTGTATTTCATCTACTAAAAGAGAACTTTTCAAGTATCAAATTACGAGATTTAAAAGTCCTAGATAAAATGGAAAGCAGTTCACCTTTGCATAGGTACTTAATGGTGCACTTGAAATCCAACTTTTAAAAACAACCATAAACCACAACAGTTCAAGGGAAAGCAAGTACGTTCAAAATCACATAAAGATGTAAATGAATTACCATCCAGTGAAAGATGGATGACTTTATAATTTATTTTAATATTTTTCTCCTAAAATAGTTTATTTATGAATAAAAACATTTGGTTTATTCATAGAGTTCCAATTAATTTATATTTCACCAATTACAGTGATGATGCCGAAAATCTCACCAGTGAGTTGCACGACGCTTGTACGCTCAAAAACAACACCTGCACAACAAAAAGGAAATGAACTCACAGAGAGCACCGGTGTGATGCCGGCCAAATACCCTCCGAAGGTCAAGTTAGAACTTCTTTCAACTCTAGAGTGCTAGAGAGGGGTTAATTATGCGTACCTCGGCTCATGAGGGTATTGGGGTTTTTATAGTAGTAGTGGGTGGACCTTTTTTTCCTTGGAGTAGAAGTCTTTTCCTTGTAGGAATCCTTATGCGCGTAGATTGCGGAATCCTTTCCTTATAGGACTCTGATACTGGGCGTGGAATACAAGCAATTTCTAAAACCCATGCGTGATGACCAAGTTATGGTCTTCATAGAACCGTCAGCCTTTAAGGCGTCAGCCTGTACTTCCCTTCAGCTAAGCTAACGTCAGCCTTCATGCTTCGTTCAGTAACCTAGGGGCTTCAAATTGCCGTCAGTTGGACTTGGGGACTTCAGCCCGTCAGTTTCGTCTTGATCTAGTCAGTATGCATTTCATTACGTTTATCTTACGTCACAACTTGACCCGTCAGCCAGAACAGAGGCTGACGGGTTGAGTTCATGGTACCTATTATAATTCTTCCATATCATACAGTATGTTATATCCACCAAAAAAAAAAAAATCTATTTATTTTTAAATAATTAATTACCTAACAAAGGGGAGAAAAAAAAAAAAAAAAAAATAGTGGTAAACCCGAAACGGTACACTGGTATTGACCGGTATTTGAAATATACCGTACCGCTAGGCAAACCGGTACAGCCTCTGGTACGGTATTAACTCCCTTGATGTATATCCCTAATTCCCTATATATACCTCATGCACAAACCTTATTTCTCCACCAATCACTTAAGATTTTGCTTTGCACTAAAATGGGGTTGGGTAAGATTTCACTAGCTTTTGTTTTTCTCATGAGCTTAACCCTCGTCCATCTCACCCTTGCCCAAGACTCCAAAGAAGACTACCTTAATGCCCACAATGCAGCCCGTGCAGACGTGGGAGTTCCATCTCTGACTTGGGATGACACTGTAGCGGCATATGCACAGAACTATGCTAATCAGCGTATTGGAGATTGCAATCTTGTGCACTCCGGTGGAAAATATGGTGAAAACATTGCATGGGGAGCGCTGACCTCTCAGGCACAGATGCAGTGAAGATGTGGGTGGACGAGAAAGCAAACTATGACTACAACTCTAACTCTTGTGTTGGAGGGCAGTGTGCACTATACTCAGGTGGTTTGGCGCACTCGTTCGTCTTGGATGTGCTAAAGTGAGGTGCAACAATGGTGGGACATTCATTGGTTGCAACTATGATCCTCCTGGCAACTACTTGGTCGAGCCTTACTAAGGGTATATATGTTTAATAAAGCATCTCTATCTATGATTTAAAAGTGTTAATGATAAATAAGATAAAAATCTTCTATCATATTGTTAGTGTGTCAATATATTCTCAACGTTCATGTTCTCTGTTCCATAAAAAGTAATCAGGTCCCTTTTTATTTTTCTTTTTTATTTATAAGTTGTAACATAATCAAATTGAAAACGGGAAAAGAATCATACACTTTGCACTTGATATAAACAGTTTGTAGACTATAGATTAAAACACTAAGAGTGGAAGAAAGTATTTTTTATTCATACTTATGCTATATTTTAGGAGAAAAGGGGATAAAATGAAGTACAAAGTCGTCATCCATCTTTTGATTCTTAAAAAAAAAAAAAAAAAAAAAAAAAAAAAAAAAAAAAAAAAAAAAGCCATCCATCTTTTATTGGTGGGAATTCATCTTATTTGCATATTGGGGTATATTGGAGACATTTTATTTATTTATTTATGGAGAATGGAATTTAAACAAAGATCAAATGCTTCCTGGATAANACCGGTGTACCGTTTCGGGTTTACCGCTATTTTTATATTTTCAAATAAATAAATAAATATATATATATATATATGTATGTATGTGTGTGTATATATATTATAATAAATATAAAAGTTTACCATAAAACATTTCCTCAATTCAAAACTAATTATTCATAATTTTAGACTTTAGTATCAATTAAAAGGAAAAAAAAACACACACACACACATAATATAAAAAATAGAAAGCTTAAAAGTTACCATTGCATACTAAGAAAACAAATAATACTAATAAGTTAATGTAAATAAGTTATTATTCTACCCTAACAAAAATTCAAAAATTACAAAACTTAAAAAAAATAATAATAAATAAAAAAAACTTTTTTCTGTACCGGCCGGTATTGCCCGAAATTGGCCGGTATGGCCGGTACGGCCGGTATTTAAACCGGTACGAAACGTTAATATTTCGATACTGGTATGCAACCGGTACAGTACGTACCGGCCGGTACGGCCGATACCGGTACGGTATCGACTTCCTTGATATACATAGCGTGCAAAATGGTGTGATGAACATTGGAAGTAATGGTAGAATCAATGTTCAAAAGCATAACGCGAAAAACGTTGGAGGAACTAGAAGGACAAAAACAATACTTGAATAGTATTTGCTAATGACAGAATAACTATATAATAGTTGGTTAAAATATTTCATTCGAAGAAAGCATAATCAATTCTACATGGATAATGAAATTCCATTCGAATTTCAATATTGACTCTTGACCTTGACTTTAAACAAGAATATATTTTGCGCTACCCGGATCTTTAGAAACAAATACTGGCAGCAAACATTTTAATTTTGAAATTCAATTAACATAGTACCACGTCAATTCACAGTTCGAAATTTCATAAGATATTCTTAAAAGGAAACTGTGGGGTCCGTGGGCCTGATAGCCTCGGCCCATCTTATAAGGGACCCAAGGCCCATGCCGAGGAGAGCAAGCTATTTCTGAGGAAAAGGGGGGGAAGCCTCTTCTCCTGGATCCACGCCGAGGATACCTTGTCCTCGGCCTGACAAAAGTGATTTCAGGGAGTGGCCACCCCCAAAGTAAGCTGTCACTCTCGCATTTAATGCGCTCAACTAACCCTCCTGGCCGCATTAATGGGGAGGTAACTCCTTGGCAGGATAACGTTGATTAGAGTGAGCCACTTGAGTACCGATAAGGCCTCTGATGGGATGGACGACCAGAAAAAAGGCGAATAGGCAATCAACAGATGGAAGCAAGAGATAGAAAGATGAAAACTATAAAAGAAGAGCTAGTAAAGCCAAAAAAGGGAGGGGAAAAAAGGAAGGCCTCCTCGGCCCCAGGCCGAGGAGCATTCCCCCGTTTGTAAGAAAACACTTAGCCATATTTTTTGATATAAGTTTGGCCATGGTGATCAACGGCCAGCACCTAAGCCTTTCAGCCCACTCTCTATAAATGTATTGTTTGGGCTTGTTGGGCTGAAAACCTAACATTCAATTCAAATTGAGTCCTTACAATTGGCGCCGTCTGTGGGAAGGATTAGGGTGCTGGCCGGTGCACCAGGTAAATGTTCCACGTTCTAAGTATTTGTTTTACAATAAACTAAATAAGATAAAGTTCTAAGTTCTAAGTGTTTGTTTTACGATAGATTGAAAAAGATAATGTTCCAAGTTATAAGTATTTGTTTTACAGTAGACTGAATAAGATAAAGTTCTAAGTTCTAAGTGTTTGTTTTACGATAGATTGAAAAAGATAATGTTCCAAGTTATAAGTATTTGTTTTACAGTAGACTGAATAAGATAAAGTTCTAAGTTCTAAGTGTTTGTTTTACGATAGATTGAAAAAGATAATGTTCCAAGTTATAAGTATTTGTTTTGCAGTAGATTGAATAAGATAATAAAAAAAAAAAAAAAAAAAAAGATTTTACTGTCCATATATAATATGTATGCATGCATGTATATTAGATTTTAGATGAAACAAAATAAAATCATATTAAATTATAATAATTAATATGATACAATAAATAATATATATATATATATATATATTTTAGCTAAGTGACAAGGGAAACATGAAACATGAAACTCCTTCAATAACTTGCTATATGCATTGCTTGAAAACGCAACTAAAAATTGAGATGATGTATATATTAAATGCTTAATTAGTTGATTTCTATATAATATCTTATCAAATCATATTAAGATAATATAAGTATATATTAAGTATTTCAATAGAATAAAATAAATAACTTTTAACATTATATAAATATTCTTTTAATTAACCTAAAAACTCTTAAGAGTTTTTCGGGCATATGATTTTTAAAAGAGTAGTTCTACATTTAGAATATATTCACAATAATTAAACAACAAATCATAGGTGACAAATTATTATTGGTGGGTAAAAAAGTAACGTCAGTGGAGTCTCCATATTAGAACCAATAATAGTTCACCACTTAGAATTTTTTGTGAAAATATTATATAAATAGCATTACTCTATTTAAAATGAGCCATTAATATTTATGTTTTGGGAAAATGTAAAAGGTACTACAAATTTTATTACATAAATAAAGCTCACAAAGTTATTAGTGAGTTTAAAGCACCTCATAAATGAATAATTGAATTGATTATTTGTGTGTGATTCACACATGCACATACCATAGAAAAATTCACATTAAAAAAAAAAAAATTATTTATAGAGTTTCAATCTATGACTTCTATTTTTTATTATTATGATTTTTATTATCAGACCAAGACATCAATCAGTTTTTGGTGTAGGTAGGAATTAAACTTCAGATTTCTTATTCAACCATAAAAATTTTTACCAGTTGAGCTAACCAGAACATAAAAAAAAGTTGTTTGTAATAAAAGAATTTTTTATGTGTTTCGTAACAAATCTACTTGTGAGTAATCAATGCAGTTAACATAGATAAATTCTAGGACAAAAACCAATTCTACAACTACTTGATGTGACTAGTTTTGAGTGGTAAAAGAATCGTGATGGGTTTGTATAAAAAGTAACGGTAGCTAATTGCAATCTATTACATATATTTGTAGCGTTTGGATTCAACTTATTCACGGCCGCGTTTTTTTCTTGTGCGTTTTGCCTCTTTTTTTTTTTTCTTTTTTTTTCTTGGTTAGTCGTGTTTTTTGACTTTTGGTCAGTCAGTGCACACCAGTGTGTAATATTCAGTAATTTTCAGTAACTTTTTATTAAAAAGAGGTTCTATGATACTATTTACATATTTAAAAATTATTTTACTATAATTTTTTTAGTTTTTAATTTTTAATTTATAAAAAAATAAATTGTATCCCAATGATCCTATTATATTGGGTAGCTGTAAAAATCTAGCATAATTTACCTCACAGTCGTACTTTTTGACCAGCATAAAAGCTTACCTAGAAAGTCTGTCTAATAATTACATGGAAATAACAGCGCATTTTCTTGCAGAAAATGAGCCGAGTCTGCTGGGACCAAACTTTTCTCAGTGCTTGGTTCAGGTTTCATACTAAAACTTGCTGCTGTCTTGTGATCCAACATTGCCTTCTACCAACCCAAAGTGTGACGTGTTACACGTACTAACATGGCTTAGTATTAGTGGTTTATTTAGATTGAGGAGGAGGGAGGGGAATAAAATAGAGTAGAATAAATTTAACTTAAAATTAGATCTATTCTGCAGCTCCTCCTTTCCTCTCTATTTAAGCGGACCCTAAACTAAACTAGTTGGGAGTTGGTACATGAGAAAGCTTCAAATTGCCGTGTTAGGAAGGTTTAAATTAAGGATTCATTATTACACAGACAAACCATGACCACCTCTATAGACTTATATTCTCCTCTCTAGCGATTACGTTCATTACCTTCAAATCTTTGTAGCTAACTTGGAACATTTCTCAAAAAACAAAAACAAAAAACTTGGAGCATTTCTTGTTTCAGAAACCTCATCATAATGTCGTAATGCTTATGCAACCATTTATTATGCCTTGAGAAATCTTCATCGTCGTTTTGTATTTGGGTCAATCCCAGTGGTTTTTTTAATTTTAAATTAATACTACTAATTAATAATAATAATAATAATAATAATCATTTTGTTTTACTTTTCTATTTGGAACTATATATTAGGTAAATCTAGAAAGCACATGCTTTCCGTTAGGTTGTTATCCAAGACTTAAAAACGGTCAGGTCGATTCTCCAAAAAAAAAAAAATATATATATATATATATATATAAATGGTCAGGTCAATCGCTAACCGCCAATCACGGGAAACTGAGTGATCATAGACCTAGGAGCTAGCCATGTGGATGTGACTGACTTTTTTTTCCCTCTGCATGATCTATACAATTGTGAATGGAGAATATTTTTTTGACAATTTTTTAATTACAAGACTCACCGCCTTTCGATTGTTAGATGATCACTCGTAATTACATAAATTAATAATTTATAGGGATAAATTCTATGTGCCCACTAGTAGTTTTATTTTTTACACTTTGTCCACCTGTGATTTTCTCTATTTAGTCTCTGTTACCCACCTCTGTTAAAAAAGAGGGGTAAATATGTCTTTTTACTCTCATTTTATGTCTCTCTCATCCCCAAACAAGAAAAACAAAAAAAGCAAAAAAAAAACAAGATCAAACTAAGAAATAAACCCAGATTTCCTCAAACTAAGAAACCCATCATACAGGCAAACCATTAAATCGACTTGCCCCTTGAGCCAAAAAGCCAATTCAATCTATCTAGCCCCTTGAAATGGAAATATTCAAAATAAACCCAGCCATTCATACCAACAAATAACAAAAATCCAGTAAAAACCATGCAACAAAATCAAACAATTTTTGCTCCTAGAGCTTGCTAATGAGAATATAGTAAGGACTCCAAATAATAATATATACCATGCACAGAGCATCTATAGTTTCCATGTTAAGACATGGAAAACCACATCAAAGTTAAAAGAGAAAACGCGTAAAGGATTCTAATTTGCCCAAACAAGCTCTATAGCAACTAAAGAAGACACCACAACATTGGGAAGCAACATTTTAATAGCAAAGAAAATGTCCAAAGAGTTGGGAAAGTTGTTTGATAAGATGATTTTTGTTAACTCATAAATAATTTTGAACCAAAAATTTCAAAATAGCCGAAGAAAACTTAGAAAGGGAAGATGAGTTAGACATAAAGGTAGAAGCACAACTATAACTAGATCCACGAATAGTAGGAAGGCAAACCCAGATCCTCTCTTGATGTCTGGTCCTCTCTCCTCTCTCTCTCTAACTCAGATTTCTCGGTTCAAGCTCTTGATGTCTCGGTTCAAGCTCAGATTTCTAGTTCAAGCTCTTTCTCAGATCCACGAACAGTCTGAAGGCAAACCCAGATCCACTCTTGATGTCTCGGTTCAAGCTCTTTCTCTCTCTAATAAACCTAGATTTCTCAGTTCAAGCTCTTGATGTCTGGTCCTCTCCCTCTCTCTCTCTCTCTCTCTCTCTCTCTCTCATCATCTTTATCTCTTTCTTTAAACCCATGGTTGAAAACCCAGATCGGTAGTGATTGGGTGGTCTGATCGGTCCAAATCTGAAAGAGAGAGAAGCACAAATGGTCACTTAGATTGGCTTTTCTTCGGGGTTTGTTGAGGATCCATAGTTTGATGATTTTGGCTAGAATTTATAGAAGCATAGAGGTTAGGTTTTGTTGGTTTGATCAGTTAGTAACATTTTGCATTTTAGTTGTGATTCGATGCACAAGGTGGCTTTGATTGTGAAGTTTATAGCTTCGTTGAATTCTTAATGTTAGATGCTAAAACTTTTGTTATGT
Source organism: Quercus suber (assembly GCF_002906115.3). Classification (NCBI taxonomy): domain Eukaryota; kingdom Viridiplantae; phylum Streptophyta; class Magnoliopsida; order Fagales; family Fagaceae; genus Quercus; species Quercus suber. The sequence goes on along the minus strand of NW_027069652.1, from coordinate 408,587 downwards.
ATATTTGTATGGCACAATGTGTTTGCTTGGTTGATGAATTGGGCAAACGAACTATGCGGCCGTGTCTTTCCAATGCTATGAAAGTTCAGGTGTCGTGCTTTTTTCTTTTTTTTTTTTTTTTTTTTTTTTTTTTTTTTTTTTTTTTTTTTT